>NC_039490.1:3984889-4320357 GCF_003590095.1 Trichoplusia ni
ACGTAAAGTTTCTGAAGTTTAATTACATTGTTATTTGGATACCACGATATACGGTCCAAATAATTAACTTAGTTTAACCAAATTAAATTTGTTCACGATCGTTACTGCTATCATGAGTTTTGTTGTTCTCAATTTGTTTACGAGTTTCATATTCGATTAAATAACGACTTTATATATTGATCGGTTTTTGTTGGCATTTTTCCTTTTCAATGGACATCAAAAGGAGAGACGGAGAGACAGAAAGCGGTAACAGCCTTTACCTCATATCTCGGGCTGGGTGAACCGGTTTCGTTGATTCTTTCTGAGTTTTCTTTTGGTCACATAAAAATGTCAAATAGAAATACTATGTATAACTACACAGTCATGTGTTATGTACGTATAAAGTAAAGCCGGTATCCTTCCTAGGAGTACGCGCGGCAAATTTTATCAAGATCGGTTTAATTGTTTTGCTATGTAAACGTAACAGCTTGTCAGTTAATAGAAGGTTTTAATGACTTTCGTGAGGCGGATTTCAAATTATTAAACAACAGATTTTATTTACATACATTTTTTGTAGCCGTCGCTTGTTTATATTCCAAATTGTTTTTCGAAACCTAAACTCCTTAATTAAGCGGCAGGTCGGTGACCACACCTTGCATCTTACCGAGTAAAAACTTAGCAGAATATCACTTATTGAAACGAGGAGCTCGTGGCTAAGCTTTAACCGCATCAGTGAATCGATCACAGGTTAAGCTATGCTTGACGCGGTTGGTCCGTAGATGGGTGACCATCTTTGTCATAACGAGTTCCTCCGTGTTTCGGAAGGCACGTTAAATTGTGGGTCCCGGCTGTTATTCCTACATCTTTGACAGTCGTTACAGGTAGTCAGAAGCTTGAAAAGTCTGACAGCCAGTCTAACCAAGAGGTATCGTGTTGCCCAGGTAACTGGGTTGTGGAGGTCAGATAGGCAGTCGCTCCTTGTAAAACACTGGTACTTAGCTGAATCTGGTTAGACTAGCAGCCGACCCCAACATAGTTGGGAAAAGGCTAGGCCGATGATGAATATCAGTTATTGAAATATGCCTATAGTAGCCTTTAGTAAACTTAATCAATTTCACCACAAAGTCCAATCAAAAGTTAAATTTTCTACCCAGTTGTTTTTCAATTCGTGTTTAGAAATTGAAAATCTTCGTGTACCGGCGAAATATAAAGGAGTTTCGACAACTTATAACGCACTTTAACAAACATGCATATTCAGTAACGAAACATATGTTCACGCGAAAATATACTCTATTGCTTAGAAATAAGGTGTTATGACATGAGGCTGACTGAGCTAAAAGTTGGTTTGAAATTGCCTAGTTTGGAATTTTGCCAACATGAACATGAAAAATTCACAGAACATTGTTGGACTCTAACGTACAGATAATATATTTAAGCAACCAGAAATGCGTAGGGCTAACCTTATATAAATAATGTATTAGGTACAGGCCAATTTGTCATAATATTTGATAACAGACATACTAAAGATACATATTTTTGTACCTACTCGGAACTCAAAGAAAATATTAAGACAAAAGATAAAGTGTAAAAATTAGTAAGTCCAAAAATATAAAGTGTAAAGTATAAAGTGTCCAAAAAATGTACAAAATTGCCAAATTTGGCAGACTTTATTTTAGCGCCCTAAAGGTATAAACTTTTCCTATATTTTAGGCTCTCTTTATTCTGTGCTTATATTTAAACTTTCGCGATGCAATATTCATCATCATCATCATCAGCCATAGTAGTCCACTGCTGGACATAGGCCTCCCCCAATGTGCGCCATAGCGCCCTGTCTTCGGCTGGGTATGCAATATTATATTAACAATTCTCTTTTTAGAGACCCGGTCCTTTTTAAAGGCTTGCACGGGGAAACAGGTCCAACATGTAGAGGCCTTGTTGAGAACTTTAATCTAAATTGTGATGGGGTATCTACCAGGGGCCATCCACCCCTGCTCTATTAAAGAACAAACATGGACCTAAGGTAGCTACAAAACTATTGCAAATTGTAATGTGTATAAATAATAAGGGCTATTGGTATTAATAATGATATTAACAATATTAAGAATACGAGGATTAAAAGACATGTTCCGTCGAAACATCGGCTAATCACAGTAAAATTCGCGTTAATAACCGTTGTCTTTTATGATCTCAATTCAGTGGCAACATCCCACAAATATTAGGAAAGAGGTGGAATAAAGTTTGTGATATCAATATTTATAGCTTTCAACTCTAGTGACTAAAGAAATAAAGCTTGATTGATACGTATATCAGGCTGCGAGAGGGAAAGTGCTTGCCGAGCGAAAAATCGAGCTCAGCTCACAGTCCACAAAATTTATTACCTACCAGCAAAGCGGTTTTATTCTTGTAGACAGTTTTATGACCGTATAGTTGTTCTGTTTCAACATTGTTGCTTGTCTGTACATGTTTTGTAAACACAAAGGAATATTAAAAAAGTTTGCAGTTTTTGTAAGGGCGTGGTCTTCTATACTTAGTGCCACGATACGTACAATAGTAAAAATCTTCAATGATTGAACCGCGAATCGAATGGTGACCCGCTGGCTCAGATCATGATTAAGGACTCCGGTTGGGTCCGAAACTAGTCGGGCGATCCGAATTAAAGGTGGATTTTGTGGTAAGTTTCTCAAAAGGTTCTCCTTATCACGTGGAAGATGATGACAAGACAGACAAGAGTTTAAGCTGCCCTTGTGCCCGCGCCCGCGGCTTTACACTAAATCCGCCGTTATCTTAAACAGCTCCCAGGTATGTGGTTTCCTTACGATGTTTACTTCTAGCGTTTTTAGGAAGTGTAAATTACTTGTAGGCACATGAATTCGAAAAGACATTAGTACTCCTATGGTGATTCCACTAGGCAATCACTGAGACGAAATTATTGACGCTTTCAAGTCATTGATATACGCGTCAAAATCATATTACCCGCTGGTGTTACCAATGTAGCTTTTAAAATATCAGCAACGTAAACACAATAAAAACTAATTTACATTATAAGATCAAGTGAAGAGAAAAATCTTAGTACCAAGAAAATCTTCATTACTTTTTGAAATTAACTTTGAAGCTGGTAAAACGTTTTCCCGTCATAAGCTTTATAGGGAGTGCGTAATATTGCTTGCTCTGTATAACGAGGTTTTCTTCTGTTCACTTCCAGCCTTATTTGTTTATTCAGCCATTTTGTTCGCCCGTTGCTTATGAAATAGTATAACTTAATTAGTGGAGTTGCGGTTTTTTAATCCGTTTAGGTTCCTTAATTGGTGGAATATCAACATTGGCTATTCTTTCCTTTTTCTATGTAGATTATTATTATTGAAAACTTGTATTAAGTATTTTATTGCTGAACTTGGTAAAATTTACCCGAGAAATTCGATGTCTGAACTCAATTTTCAACAGATTATTAAAACTAGACGATTTAGTGTAAAGAACCTGCCTCTCAAGTGACTGATTTGGTAAGGCATGACATTTTGGGCAAAATTTTCTAAATATAACGATGTTGTCGACAGTATTTACCTGGAAGAAAATAATGAGCTACTTATTGATAAATAGGAATATTCTAGTTTTTTCCCCTTTTATAAACCGAACATTTTATCGAGCAATAGCACAAGATTCGATGCGTTGTATGACGACATTTGTTACAGGTGCAAATGCCCACGCGCTTTGTCCTATACTACTATACTAGCTGTTGCTCGTGGCTTTGTCCGCTTGGATGCCGGTATTAGCAGCAAAAATATTACCTTAGTTGAACGAAGTCCGAGTCTAACGAAGCCCGGTGTTAGTAGCCTATGTATCTGTTCATCCCCAGTACCAGCTTCATCCATGCCAATTTCATGAAAAATGGTGCACTCGTTTGAGCGTGAAGAGTTAACAAACACGGACATACAAACACACTGACCTAATTTCACGTTTAATAATATTAGTGTGACGATATAGTTTTAAATATTCAAAGACAGCAAAAACAGCAATTACCTAAAAAAATAGACACTAAAAGAAAATGGATGGAAAAGTATTGTATCAAGGAACAAGGAGGCTTTCAAAAATTGTCTAAATATCATTCTTTTTAACATCAAAAGGCTTTCGGGCCTGTCTTACTTTATTCTTATTTCATAAACCAATTACCGATTGAGTCTTTCATTTCAAATTGAATTTTGGATTCGACATTATCCGTACATTTAGCTTTGGTTATCTTCCTTTTATTTCTCGCACCTTATTTAATTTTATTCTTTTTAGAGTACTATTTGATTGCTTAAGATTTGTTTGACAGGGTTTGTTACTTTTTCATTTCACTTTAATTCCAATTAAATTTTACTTTTCAAAAAGTAACAAACATTAATTAAATAAATTAAATAGTTTGTTTGAAAATATACTAGCTATCATTTCAAAATAGTTTTTTCGGTGTTTTTGTTTTATATCAATAACACCTAAAGTTATTCAGGCATGAAATACGTAATGAAGTACAATACCGTTTTTATATCGTAATATTCTCGGGAATAAGCTACTGGAGTCGAGAGATGATTCTGAATACCCTCACGTATTCCTTAAAGGTACGTTTCCATGCGTCGTGTTTAGTTGCAATCGCGTGCAATTTTTCGCTTGTATTGTTGGATAATGAGATATAATGGAAAAGCATTTTTTATCAAGTACAAATAAAATCCTCACGAAACAGTGTCTGAAACTTTTGGGAGATTTCTCCTCTTGTTAAGATTCATGGCAAACAGTGTCACCTGAACAGCCCTTTTTTTACTGCTTCACTCATGTAGTCAGAAATCGCAAAAGATAGGAAAGAAGCAAACTTTCCAAATTCTTTGTTTGGACAGATAAATAATTTTTAATCCCTTGCCCAGAAGCAGGCTGTTTTAGATCTATATACATACATATATAAAAGAACTGACGAGCGTTGGTGGTGGCGCCAAATATACGTATAATTCAATTTGTAGCACTCTTACATCGTATGCGTTGGTCGCACGCGTCAGTTAAAAGTCGGTTGCACGCGTCGGTTGCGAAATGCCCCTTAACCCCCATACCTTGGCCCTTTATGAATAGGTGTCTTGTGAGGCTACGTGGGGCACCTTCCATAACTTATTGGTTAGGTTTGATCGATGGGTAAGTCCGCCTTATGTATTGCGGGTTATTTTTTTATTTCAGGTCATTTTTCAGGTCTTATTGTACCATTTTTTTTTGTATTTGAATATATCGCGGTTTTGCGTTCTAACTTTTACATTATGACCCTCCTTTCTGAACTCTTTCTAAGATTTGCCTCGATTATTTGATTGATTGCTAACTTTTGATCGCTTTGCATTTGTTTAGAATAGTTTCGTAAAATGAATTATCCGTAAAATTCATATATGGTTCAGGCATCCAAAACGTAGTTCCTATTTAATGGCAAAAATATCTAAGTCCTAGTTACTTTCGAAGCGGTCGATTCGTACATGTTATTTTTATCTAGTTTTCGCAACCTAGCACATAATAATGACCTTCAATTCGTTCTACTGAAGCGACATTACGCGTCGTCACGTTCTGAGTAAAAGCGTCGCAACGACTGCCCTCAATGCATTATTACGTACAAATACTAGATCTTTGTAGATGAAGTTTTCTTCCGAAGACCAGAATAAACATTACTCTTCGTTCTCTTTAAATGGGTATCTATACCTTTACTACAAGCTTTTGTAGTAGGATTGTTTTAGTTACGATAGTGAATAGAGATGACGTTCTATGTTATATTTAGAGGTGGCTCTACAATGGCAATTGTACCTATTAAAAAATTGCGTTGAGTGCGTTATTTTAGTTTGGCCCAAATTAAGTTTTTAAGAAAGAGAGGAGCGTAAAAGATTGTTTTTGTGTTTATGTAAAATTCAATGATTTTTGCCATTTTCACGATTATTTTTTCGAATTCAAAATCTTTTGCGTATTACAAGGCAAGATTTTTCAGACCCCTAAAAATACGAAGAAAAAAATTAATTCAATTGCTTTCAATTCAATTCAATTGATTAGAATAATACCGAATTTGTGCTCTTATATTCAAACCATTGCAAAAAACTGTAAGAAATAAACAAAGAGGTTTCTTAACTATAAAGAGAGACATTTTAATGATTCACCCCGGTCTCCTCCATACCGTAATAATATTTCTTAAAAGCTTTATTCTTGTCCACTGCAGATCCCCTTTACAACACCTTTGGTAAGTCCGTCTGTACGTCCTTTGTATTTAAATGTTACGCTCCAATGAGCGCTCTACAATTTTCTTAAAATCATTTCCTGAATATTTTACAGTACTAGAGAATAAATATAATTTTTATTTTGCCGTTGCTTAGTAAGTGTGGTTAAAATATACTTACCATTTTAGTCAGATCAGATGATTATGAAAAGTTCATTTTTATACCTTCTAAATTATGGAAGTTAGCATTTTGTTGAAGTCTTTGTCTGGAAAAATGATAATATTTTGTTTTTCAATTAAATGCAAATATTGTATATTACTTACTTTTTGTTTTATATTTTACCCGTTTAATTATAAGGTCCGTTTCGCTTGCATGTCTAATAAGTTTAAAAAATCGTATTTTACCCTGAGGATCAAAATAATAGAGGCACTTGGTAAAGTGTCAAACAATAGTGCAGTGAATCAGTTAATCGTAGTAAATACACAATTCTTATAAAATCCTATAGAAAAACACAATCTCGTCCAGTTTCTGTAACATTATGTATGAACGGCTAACCATTCAAGTCCTGTCGCGTCATATAAAGTTTTATTGAAAAATATCGGAGAAACTTGTGTGGAATTCTATTCTGAAAATGTATTGGGAACTTGATGGATTATCTTGATATAGAAGTGAATATTTTAGTACCGAAGTTTTTATTCTAGGAATATATTAGGATTTTCGTAAACATAGGAAAATGGACCATCCAATTTATGTGGTCATGAAATTTGACGGGTATTGGATAGTTCGAGAACAGAGTCAGGAAAATTGGGAGATGTAAATAACACATTTGATAGTTTCAGGGAAATCTCGTTACTAAAGCTATGTAGGTGGAGGTGTAAAATATAACTTTATCAATCTAGATACCACGATTTTAGGAGATTACTATGTAAGATATCTATTTAAAAAATCGATGCAAAAATCATAAAGTATTCTCTTTCTTCACGTAAAAAGGCTTTTCTTATTTAGTCAAGCTGATAATGTAATTAAAATAAAATCTTATTATCACGTCAACATTACCTATTCAAAAGATCGAAATGTTCTCGAAAAACCTTTTCGACAAACGGAATTAAAATTTCAGGACAGTTTGCTGCGGTCTGGACCCTTCAAAGCACCAATTAAAGATGTATAAAAAGGGTTTAGAGGTAATTAATACTCCTTTTATTTTTGCGTGTTTTTTTTTATAAAAGAAGAGTTGCCTTTGAAGTTTTTATTTTATTTGAAATGAAATATGTAATTAAAGATAGAACTTTCAAATTAAATTTTAAATGAATGTTCTGATATGAAAATCATTTGCCTATCAGTATGGTATAATTTGTCATATACGTAATACAACAATCACAACAGCATTACATTTCTGCCTAAAACATTAATTTTAATTCTCTTTGATTTACGACAAAAAATATCAGGAAATTAAAATTATTTGCTTGCAAACAAATATTACTTATGAAAAAAAACCCGAAACCAAATATCAAACAGCAAAAACATCGGAAATCATTTAACATAAACCAAATCCGCAGTATCACGATATGTCAAAACAAACAATTTGTGCTACGAATGCTACGATCCCTTCTGAATGACAAACATCAATCAATCGGTCGACATAATCCCGAAGATTTCTGAATCGTTTGCAATAAACGGGAATTTCGTTAGACTGGTACAAATAAAACTTGGATAAACAGTGAATATATCAAGCATAAATTCATTTCGAAGGATTAATTTTGGTACAATAATATAAGGACAAGTAAACGATCTTATAAGCAAAAAATAACTTTTTAAGAAACTGGTTTAATTCATAGAGCATTAAGTAGAAAAACATTTGCAACCTAATTCACAAATAAGAACTATATAGTGGCGCGAAGACTATTAAAGACTGCTTTAATTTAGCGTGACTAAGATCTACGAAAGGTCTACGAAATCCGTAGAAGTTAAGAAAGTAGCCATCGTAGTTAGAGTATCACTTTCACATTTTTGAATTGCAATTTCTTTTAGATTATGAAATGATGGTTGAAGGTACCTTATATTCTTTAACAGTATATCTATTAAGTGATCTCCTTTCTCCTATCTCCTTCTATTTGACCTTTTCGTCGAATGACGAATACGAATACGTATGGTGAAAATATCTCAAGAAAAAAATCTCTCATTTTACATACTTAGCCAAGACTTAGCAACTTTTACACAAATTCATTTAGTTACTAAAAGGAAAGATACCTACGGAACATGTGTAAATAGTGCCAGAGGCAAAAACAGCCCCTTTCTGTCTAACCATATAACACAAGTCATTTGGAACAAGATAATGGAGTATATTATTGCCAAACAATAGTCTCTCTCAAATGTATGTAGCTTGCTTATAATTAAAGTATTTTATTGCCTTGTAAATGAAGAGGAAAAGAGATAAAAGACATTGATTATATGGAAATTGATTCATGAAGTGGTTGTTAAAATTGTTATTCTTCCTTAATAATTTATTACATTAATGTAAAGACGGTAACAATATAAACCTCTTTTGTTAAAACTTAATTATTACAAAACAAATTAATCTGTCAATTATTTCTTTCATAATGTAGAGTTCTACGTAATTATGGATCGTATATTACAAAAGAAGTGACTCTACTTGACAGTATAATGGAGTAACTGTATCCACACTATGGAATTACATACACGTAATTAGGCTTGTTACAAGGTATCATTTTCAAGAGCTAATCATGTTTTAGAAAAGTGTGTGGTTAGGATATGGCTCAACAGAAAATAATTAAGAAAAATTTTTTTAGGCTCGCTGCTTTGGTTTAAGATCAAAGTACTTTAGATAATCCAAACTCGTTTGGACTGTGTCTCTTCTTTGTAGAGCTCTTATAGGTTTCTTCTAAATCCAAAATCAGATCCACTGTATTATCATAATATGGTATTGCCACACACGGTCTATTTGGATGAAATTTCATCTCAATCGGAAACCAGGATGTAGATCAAATTTGGTACAGATGAGAAAGTAGTATAACAAGATTGTAATTACATTATAGGTTACGGCAATTAACTACTAGTGCTCCTATCCTATAGTTCATTGAAAAAAACAAAATTTCGGTTGAGTGGGATCGAATCTACAACCATACGCATCTGCAAGTAATTTTTATTATTAAAGGACTACATTTCCTGCCGAGTTACGTTTATTCAAATTGATATTAACTAATTTTTTAAAACAATGATAAATTTTATGCTATAGCAGGTCAGAAGTCTTTACTTTTATTTCGTACTATAAACTGTCGTTGTAAGTATCGTTTTATCAATTCGGAGGCAGATTGTTGAAAGTCCCGTTACATTTTAACGATGACGTCACTGCGTCTAGTTTTATTTTACCCCAAAGCCGACAACAGCTGGCTTTATCGCGCCGTTTCTCGCCTAAACCTTTCTCGCGAAACCACTTGACCTACCCAATGCCTCATAAATCGAGTAAACTTTTATCTTAATGGCACTTCCGCGGTTTTTATACATTTTGATACTCCGTACAGACGTTTCGAAGAATTTTAATGAAAAACTTTGGTACGAACGGAATGTTGACCTGAATTTGATTATTTAAAAGTGTGTTACTTTTTTTTATAAGTTTGTCGACAAGGAAAATTGTGCGTTTACTTGTTTGTTTTGTTTTTGTTAAGGGCAGGGTGTTTTAATTCGTGTAATGACGCTGTTTTCGTGTATTTATAATTATGCAGATAAAGCTAATTGTGAATTACCCCGCCGTGGTACACAGGGGGATATAGGCCTTCTCTCCGCTAAGTTGTTCATTTTGTACTGTTTAGAATAATAATGTACTACAGATTAACTCTAATGTAAGCATTTCCTACTCTATAAATGTTCAGCCAGGATATCCATTATTCGAGTAAATAAAATTTTCTCCCATTTTATGCTGATTTTCTAAGAAAAGTGCTGAGAATTTTCTCAAGTGATGTAGTGAGGAAGAAATTGTTTTACAGAGCTTTGAACGCGCAAAGGAAAAATATGTAGTAACCCATTAGCGCTTGAGGGTTTTTTTTTTGTTTTTTTTTAAACAGGTGTTGGGTCCCAGCAGTTGAGTATTGACAGAATAAAAAGCATTTTCTTTTTTTATATTATTTTCTTCCAACTAATTTAAGAGTTAATAACATATTTGTTTGAAAAACAAATACCTGTTTTTGATATGGTATTGCATGCTTTTTAACTATTTTGCGTGAAAAAGCTATTAAATTAATAAATAAATAATGTTTTGACCCCCAATTTTTGAATAACAGGTTTTATAGTAAACGATATCAAGAAAACATGTTTACGTTTTAGTCTGAAATGCTTCTATAACAAACACCGGAATAAAATAAACTAATAAAAATATTGATGACGATGAAAAACGTTATTCTTAGTTTTAACTAGTGGGACATAATGGTAATCAATGCTCAAATCTTCCCTTTATCGGAATTCCCTTTACAGCCCTGTGGGATATTTGTAGGCTTGTTATTTATTTATACTACCTGACGTTGTTTTGACGTATAATTGAGTTCTATTGAGGAGCTCGTGGCTAAGCTATAACCGCATAAGTGATTCGATCACAGGTTAAGCTATGCTTGACGCGGTTGGTCTGTGGATGGGTGACCATCTTTGTCATAACGAGTTCCTCCGTGTTTCGGAAGGCACGTTTAATTGTGGGTCCCAGCTGTTATTCCTACATCTTTGACAGTCGTTACAGATAGTCAGAAGCTGAAAAATGTCTGACAGCCAGTCTAACCAAGGGGTGTCGTGTTGCCCTGGTAACTGGGTTGAGGAGGTCAGATAGGCAGTCGCTCCTTGTAAAACACTGGTACTTAGCTGAAACCGGTTGGACTGGTAGCCGACCCCAACATAGTTGGGAAAAGGCTAGGCCGATGAATTGAGTTCTAGGGAATTTCTAGTGCAGAAAAAAAGATTTATGAATAATAGATGCTGTCCGATTTTCGGACTAACAAAATATGCTCGCACAATTTCATAAAAATCGGTCGACCCGTTTCGTAGGGGCTTAATTACACCGCGACACGAGACTTTTATATTTTAAAATTCAGATAATATACTTTTTATTAATTAAACTGTTACATTATAATACTTAAATTACATAAACCTCACAAAATTGTGAACCTTGATTTGTTATTTTGTTAATTTTTAACTCTTTTATTTTGTATTTTACGGCTGTGTCACCCAATAAATTTTATTTTTATATTTTAGAAGATATCAACAACCTAAATGTTTTTTTTTTTTTTTTAACACAGGAAATATAGAGCTCTACTTAAAAATGTTCTATATATATAGCTATGTCCTAACTTTCAGGTTGCTACGTTCACGAGAATCTAAGAGGACGTGAAAGGTCTTAAAATGTCGAATGTGTTTCGGCATCCAGCCAACTCGAGATTTATGGTAGAGGCATCTTAACAGTTTCGCCACTGTCTAGAAAAATAGTTAAATTTACTATACCGTTCATAAAATACACCCTGTAACTGCGGTGGGTACTGGCGTCTAGAATAATGTGTTTCGTACTTTCTTTTGTATTTTTTAGCTAAGAGAAATTAATAATACCTGTCTATATATGTCCCACAATTGGGGGCGGTTCTTTTTATATAAAGGCGAGTTCTGTTTGGCTTTTTGTCTTAGGACCCCTAAAAATAGGCATGTAGTTACTTATGACATAATAAACCCGACTACACAAGATTAAACATTCAAAGCTATGCCTAATTAACAAGAAAGCATTCTCAGTCACAAAAACAAACCATTTCCTTGATTAAACTACACATTTGGCACAGCAAGCCAGTTTTTTTCTCATTCATTTGAATTAACAAATATTTTCAATTTTTAAAAGAAAATTTGAAGAAAATGGTTAAGATCATTTTAAAGTGTAATAATTTATGTCTCTAATGATATTCACCCCAGTCATTTTTGATCAAAATTATTATCCAGTTTAGTCGTATAATACAACAATAAGATCTACGCTGAATATTTAATATTTATCTAAAGCATCAATAAATTCTTACGACGCGACTATATCTAAGCAATGTTTGAAACGTCTTACAGTAGACTAAGAATTTTCCTTTTGAATTTACAAGTATAACAAAGTTCGAACTAGCTTGACTCCCTTGAATCCACATTTTCAAACCACATATTCTTTGAAATGCAAACTTTTCAATCCCCAAGAAAACTGCAGACGGCTTCTAAAATATACATGTATCTTAGGAAAATAAGTTATTACGTGGACTTTTCTTTGTGACACAAGCTGTCTTGTCTGTATGCCCCGGAGAGTCCGGAGACTACCGTGCACCGTTGCGCTCCAACTTTATTTAGATACAATCTACCATACGTTACAATGTTTAGAGTTCCGCAGCTAAAGGCAAAAACCTACTGAGGCTCGTGTATCTGTCAGGCCTTTTCTCTGGTACCAGGCGATGGTAATAGATAGAGAGTCGAAATTAAAAGATGATGTATTTCTGTTGCCGCTATAATAATAAATGTTCTAGGTTCAGAAAGGCTTGGTACTTTCATAAATTTGATGGGTGGCAAAGTTTTTTTTTTAAACTGATTTTCCCTAACCTATTTATACAGAATCCTCGGTAACGCGACTCCGACTCGCACTTGACTGGTGCTCTCCTCTAATAACACTTTTATTTCATCGTGATAAGGTTTATATTTCCGATGCACTGTTGTCTCTCGTGTGGAAAACTGTACCTGTTTATAATGGTCTATTGTTGCGACGCCGAGGCATTAAAAGATATTCTGATCTTTTGATTTCCCAATGGTCTTCGTATACTTTGTATTTCAGTGTAAGACTAAGATAAGTTATTGCTTGTTAAAAAGCCTTATTGTTGACGCACGAGTATGTTAGCCTCTTTGTTACGATTCCTTTTTACTTTTTTTAAGCGAATCCTGCATTAAGCAATTCATTCTTGTGTCTCAGTTTCACACTCCGCTATCTGTGCAGTCTATATTCAGAGAAGATTTCTAACTTCATGCATTTAACCTAGTTTAGTTTGATTCAAAATGGAAAGCTTAATTAATAGTTGCGTTTTAGTTTGCGGTTTGGTCAGTTTTTTTAACTTTACAAGTTGCAATTGTATTCTAGCCACTTCCAAATTATCTCACTTCGTACCTAACTCAATCAATGCATCTTATTATATACCTACATTAATATTCGAGACACATCTGTTAAATTGTGTGATTTCACATTAATTTCATTCATTCAAACGGTAGTGACAAGTGTGAAATAAGACGCGTTTGAATTGGAGGAAGATTTATAAGAATAGGGAACACGTCCTTTAAGACTTGATCAATGATTTTAGGGGAGAAAGTCGTGGGTTTTATTTAGAATCTAACAGAGGGAATATCAACGAAACTTGAATTTGCCCATACTTGGGTCAGCTTACAGTCTGGATGCATGAACTTGTGCAGTTGCAGTTTAGCTAAGAGCGTTTTTTTCTACGGGGTATTATTTATATTTACTCTACCTGATTCGGTTAGCTTATATTCGAGGGTAAATTATATTAATATTCAGCTGACACAAAAATAAGCATAAAATACATTCAGAATAAGCACTTGTTCTTGCACGTGCCGAACTATAAAATCTTAATTTTCCAACAGTTCCAATAACGGTTTCTGTTAATGAATGTTAATACGTTATTTCCGTGTCAGTGAAACGACGTGACAAGCGGTTCACCGGCGATAAACGTTTTATAACACGGTGACTGACAAAATGCGTTTAATCGAGAGGTATACAAGAAAAAGAACTATAAACGGGTACAAAAGGGTTTCGTCACCCGTTACTCGTAAGTACCCCCAGCATACACGGGTATTGAGTTTTTGAAATAAAATGATGAATAAAGACAAAGTTAGATGGAATAAAAATCTACTAGTTTATTTACAATCGGATGTTGTTTTGTAGGAGACAGAAACTGTTTATTTTTATATATAAATAGAGATTCATTACAAGGATACAATTCAATCATTTTTTTTCTGGATGGCAATTTTTAAATGAGACTGAGAATTAATGTGAGACTTTAGGACTGATACCTACCCAAGTTCCTTTTTTTGTCCTTTGTATACCGGGATCGCGGTAACCCTTTTAGATAATCCTACTGGCTCGGCAGGCATGAATTAATAGGTTGCTCACTTCTCACGAACATGACCGGATCCTTTACCAACATGACTGCTTTGCAGAAGCATTCGACCGCTCCCCACCCCCTGACGCCCCGGGTCATAAAATAAACCAGGGCTGGATTAGATTATGAAGGATTGCAACGCTTTGCCTTACACCGATACAAAATAGTGGATGACGTTGCACGGCGGTTCAGGTTTAGTCATTAAGAGTCTGACACTACCCATTTGATCCCCCGAGGGAGTGGGTGTAGTTAACAAAAATATAGAGATGGATTAGAGAGGTAACCTTCGAAGCATATTCAATACCTTTCATCGGGATCAAGGAGGAAAAAAGAACAAAATTTTCATCTGCTTTATTTTCTTCAGAATTAAAATACTTGTAAAGAAATCTAAAAAGAGCATAACTTTGATGAAGCCGTGTCATTATTGCGAAAATGTATGGCTATTTTTCAGCTTAAACTTTAAATGAAATTAATTGTTACACGAAATATACTCGTACATATGCATCCAAAATTCTACTCAATCGGTAACCAAGAATGAGGCCAAGAATAGTGAAACGATAACGGTATGTAGAGCAGTTATAGACCTGAACAAAAATCCAAGCAGACTTTTAAAAACAAATGAATAGCACCGAAGCCAATTAAAAACAACAATGACGTCACGTTTCTTCTCGTACGAGCACACATTATGCGCACGTTAGTGTTGGCGTCGCGGCGTGACAATCGATTCCCGGGCCATCCCTGTCTATTCCAAAGACTTCGTGAAAAATAGACAGAACCCATAATATTTGCATCCCGTAAATGTCCTACTACGAGAAACATGAAATTAAATTGATGCATTTTTTGAATGGCACTTGGGCCCCTGACACTTGGGCTTACTGAAAAATCTGTAACTACGATCAAATGACCTTCTTCTTCTCAACTGGATTTGTAAGGTATAAAATTAAAACACAAAAAAAAACTTAGATATTAAAAACGGCTTAAAATAGAAATGCACAAAATGGCGATAATCTTAGCAATTTGCGATTACTTATTACACCCCTACTGGTGCATCACTGGTGAAAAGTATCGTGAACTATCTACGTTCTTATATGGTCTATGGCCTAACCTTACAATAGTGACTATTGTGTTGTCCGGTCTCAAGGGTTATCGGGACTCGGGACATATACGGAATTCGTTATTAACATACTGGATTCGTCGATGAATAATTTAAATTTAAATTGCTTTCTGAAGATTGTGTACAGGGATGTAATTTCTGGACGTTCTGAATTCAGACTCGAGACGGGATTGGATGGTCTAGTTTGTAGAGTAAGCTGAGGCATTTCTGCCCTACTTTACATGCCCGACTGGGGCCTCAATTGTGTCTATTATAAGTTGTCTACCATCTCAAGCTACGTTTTGGTATGCAATTATATGAAAGTACCAAGAAAGGCTCTTGAGTAATGAAATTATTAATAATCTACTTCCTAATTTGTCAGCCTGCCATATAAACAAACTAGAGAATTTCTGGAGTTGAAAAAAAAGAATAAGAAGAGTTCGGATATGGAAGGGAAATATGAAAAATTAACAGTAACCGATTCTCAGACTTACTAAATATGCATATAAAATTACATACTTTTTATTTTATGTATAGACACATAGACTGCACAAAGCTGAGTGAGGGTACCACGCCCAAACCCACTAAGCGCAGTATTGCAGGTTTGATCCCCGCGTAGAACAATCATTTATATGATGCACGAATGCTTGTCTTCAGTATGGTATACCTTTGTGCATGTGGCTTGAATTTTTATAAAAAGAAGGATTCAATTCCTTAATACCGGAGTCTTTTTTTTAACGTATCACGGAATTTCTCTGAAACAAAATTTCATCCACATCCTGTATCCGTTCATATAACCTAACACCATATATGAAGCTCTGGTTGGAACCAATACAACACCCAGCTCACGTACCCGCTCGATATTAGATTGCGGACGATAATTAAATATTGATAGACGTGCAAGAAGACCAATTAGGCGAATAAACAGTTCGTAGCTAACTCGTATCAGATTTGCACAGAATCAGGCGTTATTGCTTTAGTTTCTAACTTCGTGAATGTGATGCGATTAAGAATTTCTAGTTTAGTTCTAGGGGGTTTTAGTGTTTAGGTTTCCAGGGAAAGTAGATATATTAGATTTATCAGAGAGCCATCGCTAAAAAATCGGTTATATGAAATGAAGTGTCAGAAATAATAACATTCGTACCTATATGGATTAAGTTTTCTATTAGTTTTGTATTTCAATGCGAAGTAGCAGTGTCTAAATAATTGTATCAAATTTCTAAAATATTCTATAAAATATTTGTATTAAATCAGTGCTTATGTTAACAGATGCACTAAAAAAAAACTTTTTCCAATCACCTTTTAAAACTCTTTTTTCTTACAATTTACAAATCAACCTTGTTTCATTGTATCGAAGGCCTTGAAAATGGATTAAAAATTGTATGAAAAAAAATATTGACATCTTGCAAGAAAAAAAACAAAAAAAAATACGTCGCTAAACTGCACAGGTAATTCATATGTCATGAAAGAAAAAAAATAATAATTTAAACTCCAAGACTGCTTAGTTGCCGACTATTCCTAATTATAACTGTCTTGAAATATTGTAATCTTTTGTTTCTACGAATTAAACGATAGGTATTGTCAAGCCACCTTGAGTCTTTCCGAGATTTCTAATTATCTATGTGCGAGGAACAATGATTAATAACGCCAACATGATAATTAGTCCATTACACACCTGAGGTTCCATACGTATTAATTGTATTGTCACTGCATACCGTCTATGATTAATTAACTGTATGCTAATTACCTCTTTGTATTCCAGCATTTATTTAAGGTTATCGCTCACTTGTAACATTAGCTTATGAAAATCGTAGGACTCTACCTTAAATCTTAATGACGATGATTGCAATAAGGGAGGTCAGAAAAATGCCACTTAAAAATTAACCTAACTATATGTCTACGTTTTAAATAAATTTTGCAGTAACAATGTGCTTTAAGCAAGAGTTAAGATTGTAACTCCCAAAAAATGCTACTTAAAAATGACTTAAATATGAACGTTACAGATAAATTTTACAGTAGCAGCTTGCTGAAAGCATGCTGTTGGGCTTGGGGCAGCATATTTTCTTTCTATGTTCAAAATTGTAATTTCGAAACAACCTTAAAAGCAAACGCCTTCGCACATTTTACAATGTAGCATGTTTGTGACATGTGATACGAGAGGTATTGTAGAGTAACTTCAAATTGAATGACCTACTGCCTGCATGCACATGATAAGCGTAAAATTGCCAGTCAAATATAGACTTAAGCACCTAATCTATAGACGTATTTTACAAAAACAATAAAAATTAAGCTCGTATTAAAAGTACATTGAGCGTCCATCTCAAACAGTATCTATTGCTCTATATTTTCCACTTCACGACTGTAAAATTGCCATTCGATTATAAATCTAAGCACGTTATTTTTAGATACATTTTACTATATCAATAACTTAAAACATGCAGCTCGGAAGGCAAAGTAGAGCCACTTGATTACCTTAATCAGGTTTAGTTTACACTGCAAAATATACCTATGTAGTACGGCTTAGGGTTTATATTCGATTGCATATGTTTTTACTGTGCAGGGGTTTGTATGTGGTCTTATCAATTGTGCGTATTGATCAGAGAGCAGCTAATTATACCGTGTTATGGTAACTGCTGTATTTGTTACCATGGCGACACTTATCGGATCTCATTTGTTTTGTCATATCATTATCCTGGTTAGTTTCTGTTCTACATACATACGACGATATTATTCAAGATGAAACAAACAAACAAACCAAAATTTTAGTCTCATATTACCAAAATTGTGGGATTTATTGATAACTTGTTTTCAACTTAAATAAGAAGAGGTTCTCAATTCGTCTTTTTTTCCGTAACCTCAGATCTTTAGACTGGATGAACTAAGTAAAGTAGCAGACATTTGCTTTCAATAAATAATAATCAAGATTGATACAATAGTGAGTTTATGAAAAACTTGTTTAAATTATTTCTGTCGCGGTCTGTGAACTCCGCAAAAAGTACTGGAAACATAAATAAGAATGAAAACGACATATTTTTAATCAAAAATCTTACCTTGATCGGAAACATAAAACTCTCCCGTCGCTATCTTCTGCATCAATTCGATCATTCTTTACAAAAAATCTCTCTTACCATCGACCCATCAAACTAAATTGTTATTTCCAATATCGCTAAACTGTGCATTCTCGACGGTATTCCTCGGAATTATGAACACTTAGTTCAATGTCCTGTGCTTTATAGTCACCTGAAACGACTTTGCAATTTTGTACCAAAAGACTTTTTGAGTATGAACGTCAAAATCAGAAGTTCCGGTCACAAGAACTTGGGTCAAAAAGAAAGTGCTATAAATATCATCATCGGCCTAGCCTTTTCCCAACTGTGTTGGGGTCGGCTACCAATCCAACCGGTTTCAGCTGAGTACCAGTGTCTTACAAGGAGCGACTGCCTATCTGACCTCCTCAACCCAGTTACCTGTTAGACTGGCTGTCAGACTTTTTCAAGCTTCTGACTACCTGTAACGACTGTCAAAGATGTAGGAATAACAGCCGGGACCCACAATTTAACGTGCCTTCCGAACTCGCTATGACAAAGATGGTCACCCATCTACGGACCAACCGCATCAAGCATAGCTTAACCTGTGATCGAATCACTTATGCGGTTGTAGCTTAGCCACGAGCTCCTCATATAAATACTCAATGATATATGAAAATATTAGGTGTTGCTCACGGCTATGTTCGCCCAGTTTTCAGTTACGCGGCAACAACATAAACATCTTACAGGGTGTCTGCTACAGCCACACCAAATTCTATTGAAATCAGTCCAGGTGATTTGGGAGTGAAGAGGTAACAAACATTCAAACAAAATTTGGATTTAATTTTATTTAGTCCCTGAGGTCCTTTAAGGCTCTTCTTTCGTTAAAAGCGTGCAGATGAAACAGCTTTTCGTCGGCACTTACAGAGAATTTATATCTGCAAAAAATAGTTGGTAATCTACATAATATGATACGTAATTTGGTTTAGCCCTAATTTTTCTATGGGCATCACATAACAAGTAAAAAAATCCCCAAATTACCTCCAATTCGTAGAGATAAAACCATTTTACTGCTTTATTTTTAATAAAAGAACATTAGAAAAAAATCTACTGCTTTGCAATACATAGGAACATGATTTGGTTTGGTTACTTTTTTAAAATATGTCTGATTTCTATAATAACTATTTAAAAATGCGTCCCTTATAAATACTGCATCTGTATCAAACCCGCACTCGTCCAAATGGACAAGGTCACTAGCGAGAATACAAGCCTTAAATAATAGGTGTCATTATAAGTTACATACTTATAGTGATTAAAAATGCTCCGCAATATTATACATACATCCTTATTTCATGTCTTGGCACACATTTAGTGGACAATTCAACATTGGTTTTCTGACGATACTGTATCTTGGAACAAAAGCAATCTCTGATCGTAACGCGAAAGTATTCGTCTGTCTCTGAGTTTTGAAGTTGTAAGTTGTAAGTATACATGTATGTTGTTTTATCGTTGATTCTAATTTTAGAGTTAAGCTTCTGTCAAAAGTAGAAAAGAGAGTATAATATACTGGATTTGTTTTTAATTTTTCATTGTTTGCCAAATAAATCTCTATTTTATTGCTTATAATTATAAAGTCTTTATTCATTTGAATATTAGTATGGCTTTAATTTACAGTTCGTTAAACTTCAACTAATTAAGTTCCTAATATTCTTTGTTTATTCTCTATCAATCAAAACAGATTGTGTAATCACTACACGAACTTATACATAGTAAAATTATAATAGGCAAGTTTATTCAAAAAGAACCCTTAAGTCTTTACTACTAAGATTCAATTATATTTATCATAATATAATGCAGCAATGTTTGTTCAAAAACAGTCCTTATGTCTTTAACTTTATGGTTTATATTGAGTAAAGGTTACGAGTATAGTTATGAAAGCCGATGATTGATGAGTATGTGAACGAGTTACGTCGACATGGGACTCCTTGGGATAGTAAAATATTAATATTGGATTTGTGAAACAATAATATTGTAGTCTTATAGTGATTTTAGTGAAATTTTCCTTGAGCTAGCAAACTGGATCATGTATAGCAACTATAGAATCTATTCTTATTAAAACGTGATTAGGTCTTAAGCAATGTTATTGCAGTTGTGGAAGCGTGGCAGCAGCGGAGGCCGTCTAACAGACTTCGACTACATGGTTAGCCGAGTGGTAAAAGCCCACACGCCAAACGTGCGTGGCGAGTCGCAGATTCGATCACCGCGTAAAACCAGCATTTGTGATGAACGCTTGTTTTGAGTCCGGGTGTCATTGTGAATCCTATCGAGCACTTTTGAAAGCAGTAAGGAGGATCGTTGATTTGAATGTAAAAATATGAGTGTGTCCCAGAGAAGAGGACTGACTGAAGGTTATAAATGTCGTGGAACCCGCAACAAAATTACCCAGTAATAGAAAAAATAACAATTTCAAACAAAATAAAAATCGATTCATCGTTTCAGAAGCCCGGATGGCGGAGACAGACTTACAGAAACGTCAAACTTATAACAACCCATAGATTTTTTTCGAGAAAAGAAAATACTTCATTTCCTTAACTGGAAGAAGGTTACTATAAGTAATGAAGACAGTCGAAAATTGCATTGTTTTCAGCTAAATACAGCCCATAGTCACCTGTCAGGGTGTATCGCACGTGATTTGGGTTGCGAAACCGATGGGAAAATGGCCGGAAAATATCTCGAGGAAAATATTTGAAGATGGTGTGGAGAACTATTTTTGGAAAAGGTGAAACTTGGAACTGAACTTAAAAAAATGGTGTTTTGTTTCATAGTAGGTTCAAATTGAGGTAAGGTAGTTAACAAATAATACTTTTAGAGTTAGCACTTCGTCATCCTAGATTTAAAAAGAAATAATGTCTTTTAAACAGAATTTCAATATAAAACAATGGATTGAGAAGGGACAAATAAACAGAAAGAAGTTGTAAACTAAAAAAAATGATCATTAAATTCAAGCGAAAGCAAAGTATACCTTACTCACAGGCATATATAGGATGAACATGGCATTAATTCATGAATTACAGAATTAACTCTCGTGATAATTAATAAGAACAAAATCCATAAATTGTTGATTTTTAGCTAGAATTATATTCGCCTTTTTTTCATCGAAAATAAAAAGGTCTCTTGAAGTCATCACGTCTCATGAGGATACAGCCTTTTGACAGATGGACGGGCAGACGAACAAACAGTGGAGCGTTATTAATAGGGGAACCCTAGTACTAAGACCGAGTACGGGACCCAAAATATAAAAAAACGAAACTCATTACATAATTAACCAGTCTACCCAAGATTAAACATTCAAAATCTGTCCATAATTAACTTGAGAGCTTCCTCAGTCACAGAAACAAACATTTCCTTGATTAAAATGCACATTTGGCACAGCAAGTCACTAAGTTTTCTCGTACATTTTAATTAACAAATACCTGCATTTCGTTAAAGAAAATCCGAGCAAACCTCACGTCTTCTAGAAGCTAAGAAGCTTAAAGTTTCTTGTCATTCTAGAGTAAAACCGGAAAATATAATAAGTATATTGCTTTTGGTATTATTGTGTGGGGAATATTGTTGTCTTTGATATTATGACGTGGGATGTCTTGAAATGTTCTATTTAAGTAGTTATCTTGTACCAAGCACTTTAATGAATCGATTTTTTTGATGTTTTAAGTATATTATAAAAAGTATTAACTAAAAGCTCTACCGTGCCACCTCTTTAAAGTACTAATATTATGATAACAATCTATACTAATATATAAAGCTGAAGAGTCTGTTTGTTTGTTTGAACGCGCTAATCTCAGGAACGACTGGATCAAATTGAAAAAAAATTGTGTTGAATAGACCATTCATCAGGCTTTAGGCTATACAGTGGATAATGTGGAAAAAAACAGGGCAGGTATAAATCATAACTTATATCGTCTAACCAAGCGGACGAAGTCGCGGGCAACAGCTAGTATACAGTATCCCTCAAATTTCACAAAACACGATCTAGTCTCAAACTAAGCATAGCTTGTATTATGGGTACTAGACAACTGATAAACATACTTGTATATTTTTTAAATATTCATTTTATAGATAGAGTAGATACACTCAGACACAAACGTGCACATAGACAAGACACCCAGACGCATGTCAAGCATTCATGGAACACACAAATGCTTGTCCTACGCGGGGATCGAACCCGCGATACGTGAACTGTGAGTGTGTCATGATTACCTCAACCTTCTACAAAATAAGATGGGATTATCTACTGGGTTATTCTGTTATTTCACACGGCCACACAACAGATGATTAAAAACTTTATTACGTTTAATACGTTCATTAGTAAGCCTTAATTTTATGAGCCTGTTTCGTTGTGATAACGCCTTGTTATATTGAATTTTCACAAAATAATTATCTGAGTTGATAATGAGTTGTTCAATTTTCCGCTGGAGTAATTATGTACACTCGATATATTAAAGAACAGCTTTCGCTTGCTTTGATATAAACTAATATTAGGACTAGTATGCTATTATACGGATAGTACATACTGACAAAAAGACAGATGAACAGACAAGAGATTTTTCATAATATGGGTTCGCTTAACGAGTTTTACATCTGCTTCAATTTAAAAAAAGTCATCAAATTTATTTATTTCAAAACTTATTTTACAAAATACTTTACCTTTTATTTAATTAATATTTTATCTTCAGCCACAAAAATAATTGTTGTTTAAATTAAATTGTTATTGTCGGAAGGGATGCAAATTAAGTGGAGTAAGTCCACCCATTAGGTTTGATTTTAATTAATATGCCGTTGGTTTGAAGCTTTACATAATTCCGGTTTATATTGCCTTGGAGTACTTTGGTAAGAGACCGAGACAAAGACAATATTTACTGAGTGTCTGCTCCGATTTTCCACCTACCTATAAAATATAATTTATGGCAACAGGAATGTTGATTAAATTTAGCAGTATGGTAGAAAACAACTTTCTACTTCAAAATACAAAAAGTAATCAAAAATAAGTACAAAAAAAAAAGATTTTTAAGATTATTTACTTAAAAAATCAATATAGATTTTTTGAGTTAGGCTACGAAGTAGCACTTTTTAAACTCAACTAAAAATCAAGTTCGAGACAGCATCCCGTATCGTCCACCCTCCACCGATAAACTTTAAGATTCATAACTAATCCTATTTGAATCATGGAAATTGCGATTTAAGTTCCTCGACTTACATTTATGCGTTTACCATGAACATTGTTCTCGGTTTAAACAAATCAAATTCATTTTTGTATTTCGATGAGCCACGTGACTTACAGGTATCAATCTAGATATATTTGTACACGCGCTAATCGCTCAAATATTCTTAACTTACAAATCGAAATCACGCGACTTAACTTCGAGGTTTTCTATTAAACTTAAATTCTAACGCAATTAAATATTATCGAGGCTGTAATACTTATCATCAGTTTTCACAAGATAATTGACATTTGTTAAAGAAATGTCACGTCTTACGTAAATGCCACGATGTCTACGAGCGGTGCCCATAGCGCTACCAAAGATCCCATTACTAAAACCTGTAACCTTGGCAACCGTTAAACTGCGTACGGCGTCTTGTTTGAAGGTTAACATTATTTATTTAGAGGCCCACTGCCACGTCTTCAACTGTGGAAGAGCAGTGTTGGAAAAGAGCGTGGCTTAGAGTAGCTTCTCTTTAGCATAAAAGCAATAAAGATACTTTAGGCTGATGGCGTTTTTATCTATATCCTATTGGAAATAATCTAACATACTCCCACGGGAAATAAAATCAGGATAAAGGCTTTACTATCCTATGGTGGTTTCTGCTTGAAAGCAGAAAAAATAAATAATTTTAATAACGTTATAATCAAATTGCAAAGGGGTTGCGATTCGAACTAGACCCCGCCGCGTCAGATAATAATTTTGGCACCAGTTGGTTCTGAAACTAGTCGGGCAATACCGACAAATTGCCTGAGTGAAACGTTGCACAGTTTAAATATAAGTATAACGCACTGCATTTTCTCCATGTCATGTGGTGAGGAAGGTGTTGAGTATGGATGTGGATGGATATAGGGGAAGAGGACGACCAAGGAAACGATGGATGGATTGAGTGAAAGGCCATATGGCTGCAAATAATGTTTCTTGTGAGATGACGTCACATAGAAAGGTATGGAAAGAGAAGACATATCAAATCAAATCAAATCAAAAGTCATTTATTCAAATTAGGCTACTAAGTAGCACTTTTTGAAGGTCAAATTACATTGACAGCACCCAGTTTTGCCCACCCGTCACCGCTTCCTAAGTGCTTTTGCTGTGAGAGAAGAAACGGCGCAACAAACTCCCCAGCAGCACGCTGTCTTTCCATTTACAATATAATTATTAAAAAATATATCAAAATAAGTGTGTAGGTGCCGTGCCAAATAAACAAAAATTTGAGGTCATGGTACCTAAGCCACTATGAACTTAAACTGTCAACTACTCGGCCAAGGTCAGCAGACCGACCAGCCACCGCAAGCAGCACCCGTTCACGAGTATGACGCAAGGGTCAGCCATCACCTCCCTCGCCATATTTGAGGGAAGGAGGTGACCCGACCCAAGACGCCACCGCAGGCAGTGACGACTAAGGGAGCATGACGTATCTGCTGCCGGCTAATAAAATAAAACTCAAAGAAAGAAATACCCCAAACGTTGATTTACCCGGCACAGCCCCGAACACGGAGGCGGCATAAATTGCTACGTCATTCAATCTTATAATTAATAAAATTATACATGTCAAAATTTCTAATAAAGAACATATACGTTTATGCGTATAATCATACTAAAAATAAAACAAAATAGGTAACACAATGTTACATACATAAAGTATGCCTATCAAATAACATAATAATCGTAATAACACGTCATACATTAATCCACACTAAAACCGTCCTGTGTTAATCACGGCGACCAACTATTTTTATCATTCAAGTAATCATTTATTGTATAGTAAGCCTTCTTGCATAGTTTATCTTTAACCGTTGATTTAAACGAGTTGAATGGCAATTCCAATAAACTAGGAGGTAGTTTATTGTAGAGGCGAACACTAAGCCCTACAAATGAGTTGTGTACCCTATGTAAACGGTGCGATGTACCAATTAGCTTATGTTTGTTCCGTGTATTTATACTATGTATATCACTCTTTTTATGGTATAAGTGAAGATTTTGTCGTATCCATAGTATATTATCTAAAATAAATTGGGATGCTACAGTTAAAATGCCTATCTCTTTAAACCGCTCCCTAAGAGAAACTCTAGAGCCTAGCTGATAAATGGATCTGACAGCTCGCTTTTGTAAGACGAATATCGCTTCGATATCAGCCGCCTTACCCCACAGAAGTATGCTATAGGACATAACGCTGTGGAAGTAGCTGAAATAAACAAGACGAGCTGTGACCACGTCAGTAATCTGCCTAACTTTTCTAACTGCGTAAGCGGCAGAGCTGAGTTTATTCGCTAGGTATGCAATATGCGCCGACCACTTTAGTTTTGCATCAACCGTAACACCGAGAAAAACCGTTGATTCTACAGTCTCTAGCACTTCATTATTTATAACAATATTCGGCCCAAGATTCTTAACATTAGGCGTCGCGAATTTAATACATTTGGTTTTCTTGGCATTTAATACTAAATTGTTAATTGAAAACCAATGTGTGACGCGAGTGAGTGTATTATTTATTTCATTAAAATCATTTCTATTTCTGTTGACTTTAAATATTAAAGAAGTGTCGTCTGCAAACAGCACAACGTCACACATGCCTTTTAAAAAGAATGGTAAGTCATTAATATAAACTAGAAACAAAAATGGGCCGAGTATTGAACCCTGGGGTACCCCTAGTTTCACAGGTAGTCCGGTGGACTTGCTACCATTGACATCTACACATTGGAACCTATCACTCAAATAGGAATTAATTAAATCCAGTGATTTATTTTTGACACCGTAATGTTTGAGTTTGCATAATGTGCCGACCCCAAATAATAATTGGGATAAGGGCAGGGGAATGATGATGACGATTATTATCTCCTTTTCATCGTTAAACTAACACACAAATCAAAGTTATGCAAGCAATATACAATATTGAAACTTAAAATTTTTGGCTCTTTACTTAAAACCAGTTACAGAACTTACGAGTACATTGGTTATATTGGATCTCCTCCAAAATTCCAGGCTTTTTGTTTGTTTATTACAGCATGAATTTTTTAATCTTATTTGGCTGTGACAGTGGCAAAAATTGCATTGAGATGTTCCAAAGCTTTATTGAAAAGGACGGATTGAAAATATGTTTAAATAATGTTGTTGATTAAATATCCGATTTAAAAAAAGGCTTTTTTGGAGCACTAATTGTTCCTGATGTTTTGCTTGAATAGTCAGGTTCTTTTTTGTTAAAAAAGAAGTGTTTACATAATATTTCCTTAGTTGAACTTCGAAAACATAGTTTTAAATTACTTTGGTAATCCATTAGTCACTAGTTTTTTGACGACCTCAGGCTGTCACGCTGTAATGTTACTAACAACACACTACAACTTTAAGCTTAAGTGGTCGGCCCCCATTGCTGTTTGATAAATAGTTTCGTGTCAGGAACGAAAGAAGTATGTTTAGTAAACAAGGACAAAGTTCCATATGATAATCTTTTTATCACTTGAGACAAAAGCAAACATAAAAAATACCACCAATTTGAAACAGGTCGACTGATTTTGTCAAACATGTAAAAATATACTCGCAGAACGGACATAATTCATCTTTCATACAAAAAATGTAATATTGACGTCGCTCAATCCATTCGGGAGCTATGATGCTACGTACAGACTCCTCTTTTTACCTCGGGGTTAAATACAGTATAATATAGAGTTATTTCGGCCTAGACCAGCAAAAAATACAGTTTTTTGTCTACTTCAGATTTATGAAAACATATCTTAGCAATAATTCTTTACGTCAAGTGTTATAACAAACGCCCACATCTTTAACACAAATCTCGATCAAACGTCACTCTTTTGTACAAGTATATCAAAATTATGCCTTTGTCAATTTATATTAAGGCAAACTAAACCAAAATTCCGAAACATTAAGGTTTATATTTGATTGTCATTGGTTTTAAGTAGGTAAAATATTTTTCTTTTTATGTTATTCTTTTTTCAATACAAGATATGAGGCATTCTGGCTTGTGTATTTTGAAGCTGTTTGGATAATGTTAAACGTGTTTTAAGGACCAATTACTTGTATTATAGAATATTGTCGAGATAATATTCAATTGTTTCATGACAATGTTCTCTTAGGCTGCTTAAAAAAATATTTTATTTGAGTCATGGACGCATCTACGTTTTTTTTTGTGTTGGTCAGTGCGCGTAGAACACTCATCTGGTGCTACGCTTCGTAGTGCGTAGCAGAATGTGGTTGAATTTATGGCCTTTCTTGTCGGTTTTTCTCTATTATATGGTAATTTTTGAATCACGTAACTAGTAATCTGATATTTGCGCCTTTTTGGGTCTACTTCAAATTAAAAAAAAATACTTTTGATCTTCTGGAGCGCTGAAGCGGCTACAATTTTTGCTTCTTCCTGCCTTGCGGTGCGGGCTCCTACACTATAAATAATTTCGCAACTTTCATGCTTCACGGTGCATCTCATTTTCTACAAAGGAAATTGTATTTGATACGAATCAACGATCAAAGTGGAGCCTTTATTGAGGAAATAATGTTAATTTGATTTCCGAGTTATATTCTGCGTTTGTGTTTAAGGATTTTAATTGGTTTAGATCTGTTTAGTGGAGTGAATTAAAGTTGATTTGGCGTTCTATTCAAAATTGAGAAAATGTATAAAATATGGCTAGTTAGATAAGTAAAATATCGGATATTTTTAATAAAAAAATACTCAAAGAGCGTTAAAAACAATCAAGTGCTATTTAAACGCACGGCACATTGTATAAAATGGGCTAGAAAAAACAAGGCAAATAAAAAAAACACCCTACTTGTTGCTTAAATTATTACAACAACTAGTGCTGATTTAACTTGGATTTTATTTATTGTTATAAAAGCAAAAGAAATACGTGATTTAAAAAAAACCTCTTTATCTATCCCAGTGCATAAAACACATCATGGTGACAAATAACAGATACTTATTAAAGCAAATCCTTATTTAAAAAAAATATTCAATTTTTCTCAAAAAACAAATGAACGAATAGAATTGAATACAGAAATCTAATTGAAATACAGAACTGTGGATACAGAATGTTGTTTCATAATGAAATGACATCGAACTAACAATTCAGATGCAAGCTTCTGCCAAAGTACTAAATAATGAATTCGGGGACCAAAGCCATGAAAATGAGAATAAGGAGCGTTAGCAGAAATGTTTCAGAAAACATTTTTGTCGCGTTAATTCAATTTTGTTGAATGAAAATAAGATTGTTATGATACAAGATGATAGTTTTCTTTTGTCTGTCCAGAAATGTTCAGTTCAGTTTAACGGCAATCGCTGAAGACAGCAATCGGGAGAAAAAAATGATTCGGAATATTTAAAATCTACGAGCTTACCACTACCTTTTTGTAATATTAGGTAGTTGATGATCGTGACGTAAAGCCTCACTTCTACAACTGCAATTATAATCCATTACGAGGTAGTGTCATAGGCTTCATCATTAAACACAGTCATTAAACAGTGTTCAAACGCTCATTTTTTTTCTAAACTTATAACATACGAAGAAATAAAGAACTTTAGAACAGGAATTAAACACGGATAGCCGAGTGGTTAATGTCACCACGCCGAACCCACTGAGCGCGACGTGTTTTGGTTTCAAGCATTTGTGTGATCCAAATGCTAGTCCTGAGTCTGTCTTTGTGCATGTGATTTGACTGTTTGCGAAAACCCCCGCGACACAAAGAAATACCATAAAAAGTTATAAATAAAAACAGATTGTCGTCAATCAAACAATTATCGAAACTAATAAGCAAAGTCGAATATCTCCAGAGGAAAACAATAAGAAGTATTATCTAGATAACTTAGCACTAATGATAGTGACAGACATCTACTAAAAGCTACATGATAATGTAATTTCCTCAAACGCCTGTCAGATAAAAGGTATCTCGGGACTTTCCGAAGGAAAAACGGTTTATCCCAACCTTTTTATAAGAACCTTCTCGTTTAATCCGAGGAAGAATTCCTTCTGACACAGTTTTGAATAATACTGGTTTGGTTTAAATTCAGTTTGCACCGATATTTTTTAGACATATGACAATATGCAAAAATATATTGTGAATTGTTACATTTTTAGACGATCAAATATAATTTGGTCGTTCTTGATACGATAGATAACATTATGTATATTTTTTTATAATATTTCACATAAGCAAGCAACTTTGGCAAATTTGAAATTTTTACATTTATGAGGTGGATTAATAATATTCATATTAATCGGGATAGACCGACTATTCTCGCGCTTAACCGGAGTCCTTAGCCACAAGCCGAAGCGGCGGTGGAATCAAAACAAAAAAAAAACGTAAATAACAGGTCTCTGTTTCGGCGACGGTACCGTCGGAATGTCAGCGCGGTATCCACACGGCACGCGGCACTACGGCCACTCGTCGAAATGTCCAATTTCATCCAACACGCAACGAAATTGCGAAATTGAATTTTTTGTCATTTGTGTTAACGCCCATTGGATGAACGGTCGCACGCAATTGTAGATCTTACTGGTCTGTTTACTTCAACTGTAGCCAAATGAACTGAAACAGGTTATGTTGGAATGTATCAAATAGTTATTTATTTATTTTTTTATACTTTTTGTAGATTATATTTGAAAATGTGTTTTTTATTGCCATTTTTAGTAATATAATACATATTCAAATTTTTTTTTTATATTAATGGGATTATATTCATCTCAATCATTTTATATGACGGATAACAAAAAAAGAATATTTTTTTCTCTAAAGGAAATTTTTATGACATCAATTTTATTAGTGTTTATATTCTCGACTTTTTTAAAGTACTTGTCTGTCAGCCAAAACTCATACCACTAAATAGGAAATTGCAAAACAAAATGGATGCAAAACGAATAACTTAAATTTTGAGTTCCGAAACAAAATCTAAACTTCAGTTCGAAACAGAATATTTAAAATAATAACATTAAATTTATAAAGAGCTCGATTTAAATTAAACAAACGACATTAAAACTTGTGAACGATCAATCCAAGTTTATTGTAACTTCGACTGAATTAATCTGTCTAAAGGCGGGGTGACACGTTCCGAGATATCGCGAAAAAACACGCACAATGACTTATTAACACGCGGCTTGGACACAGGCTGACTCAAATCAAATTAAGTCAAAAGTTTTCATTTCAAATAGGCCTTTCTCCGGGCACTTTTAAAACATAACAGTAGTGACTCAGTTGCACGGTTATAAAGTGTTACCCTTATGGAGAAGAACCGGCAAGAAACTCCATAAGTTACTCTTTTAAAAATAAAATTAACTATCTAAACAGTCTAACGTATGGTGGTAGACCGCTAGGGCTTCAAGAGTAAATTTTGCGCGCACTGGCTCTAGTTATTTCATTTTTTGCAATAAGGAAAAAGAAAATTTAGTCTATCAGACAGATTTCCTTAAAATATTGGATAAGTAAACATTTTTTTTATCTTGTAAGCCAAAAATTTAGCGGATACAGTGATTTAAAATCAAGTCTGACGTCAATTACACTTGCTTAGCGAGTGATGTTACTAGCCCCTACTATTATACATCTCAATAACCAAAGTTATTTTAGTCTTCCTCACTTTTACAAAATATTGAATACACAGCACTTTTACATGCTGTATATTCAATATTTTTTGGAAATCTGTCTGACTTACTAAACAGATTTTTATTATTACCCTATTGTATCTTTTCAACAATTTCACGTAAATAATATCAGTGATACAATCAGAGTTAGTTCTTGTCCAGACGATACAAGATGCCACTTGTCTAGACTGGTCTGCGATATTGGCGATCGTGAGAACATGGCTTTAGGGAATAATTGGACGCCTAGCGAATAACTCCGTTCATCTGTATCCTCTGATTCGTAAAAATAACTGAAAAGTACTTTGAGAGATGAATTATTCAAGTGTAGGATTTATTGGGTTAAAGTTGAGGAACTTTCAGTGTTATTTTGAAGAATTATTCATACAAATTAAAACATCCTATATCATAGGAAAATATTAAAAAAGGTATTGAAAACGATATCCTTCAAACTTTTAAGCAGTTTTGTGTATGTACATGCAACGTTCAAGTCAAGAGTTACTTGTATAATAATTTTAATTGTCCTCATACTTTATCGTAATCAACAACAAGTCAAACATGCACGAATTAATTTTTTTTCACGTTACAATTCAAAATCGCACAAATTCTATTGTCCATATTTCCCAGATTTCTGACATACATTATTTACTCCGATAGCAAAGAATTCCATTTCAGCATCTTTTACCCCTTACAATATTTCCCCCAGAATTAAACTATCCATCAATTACTTACTATCTTTTTAGCGTAAACAAACCGTCTTTAATAAATTATTTACACGATAAACATGATTGCGATTCGAAACCAAAATGCGAGCGATGCTGTCTACGGAATGTAATTTATTTGGGCGGTAGATACTACAAAATAAATTGACAATGCCGGCCAGGTAAAATATGCAGGCTCTCTGACTATACAAACTAGCGTTATAAAAGGTGCCTCGGCTTGAATAATGGAAGAACGCTGATGCTATTCTGGTAGGGAGAAGGAGGGTTTATAACGGAATGTTATTATTTTTGGATTCTATATGAAATGAGAGGTATACTTTTGGTCAGGTATATTGCTGTATTTTTTTTGGACTTATATTTTTCTTTTACATGTCATTTGACTGAAAGCAAACGTTGCCATTTAAAAATCGGTTTCTCAGTTTAAAATTGAGCTCATATTTTGGGTGCATTGCAACGCATCCACACACCCACCAACGCGCGCAGAAAACGTGGTTTTGCCCTGTAGATAATTAAGGGTTAAATGTATTTTTGTAAGCTGTATCATGAGAAAATGAAAACAAAACATTTTGAACTTAAAAAAGAGAATTATGTTGGACCGCCCTTTGCAGTTAGGGGGATGAAAAATAAATGTTTTTCGACCGTCAGACCTACCCAATATGTCATCAAAATTTCATGAGAATCGGTCGAGCCGTTTCGGAGGAATTCAATTTCGTATACCGGGACACGAGAATAACGTAACCTAATACGAGAAAGATAACATCGACAAATATACTAATTAGCAACCGATATTTCAGCCCATTACTATGCGGTCGTTACAGCGATAGAGACTATAAGAATTCAGCCCAGCATTGCTTGTCCCGAAATTATTTGCATTGCCATTTACTGAAACCGAGTGCCAAATAAGGTATTTTCGACTTTAACGTAATGGTTTTGGCCCAAGCTATGGCCAGATGAAAATGAATGTCGTCCTTGAAGAATTTTGCTGAAAATGCGTGTTTTTAGTACTTGAATATTTTATGTTATAGTTGTATGTTTTTTTGCCGTTGGCGATTTCTTTTGTTTGGCAAATAAAAAATAAATTAAATAAAAATAAGAGGTTAATATCACAATACAACTAACATCAATCACAGAACAAAATTCCAAAAACAAGTCCTAAAAAATATTTATCCACAAACTGAACTTATCAAACAAGAGGTAAAACACAAGACTTTTCTATTACAAATACTTTGGCAGCAATCACTCGACAAAGCCGAGAGAAATTGTTTTCTGAACAACCGCTAAAGGTACCGTGGGAAGGGAACTTTATTTTTTCCAATAAACTTGTGGGTAGTGCTAAGAAGTCTGTCAAAATTTCTAATAACGACACGGGGTGTTTCCTTGCCGCCTGAATAAGGTAAAGCGCCCCTTTGTCGGTTGAGTGCCTCAAAAATGAAGTTAGTTTCGTTGCGAATAAAATTTCTGAGAAGATTTTTATTTGAGGTGCGTAATGGACTGAGCTTACCAGATGTCTTTGATACTTACAATGTAGGCTGATTTAATTCATTTTTAATTTAATGTAATGTAGTTTTATTACATGGATTTTCGTTGAATGATTCGATAAAATACAATATCGGCCTGGTAATGGCATGTCGTTTTGTTCTTTCAGAAAGAAAAGTTCTTGGAAATTAGGTCTCTGGGACAAATTCAGTGAGCAAAATAATTATCTTTTGCTTTTTGCTGTCTTTATTAAATTCTGTTCGTATTTGAAAGTGAACACATAGGTGTACCGGAACGAGCACGCCCCGTCTTCACCCAATTCTCTCGTGACCAGTTTTTCATTCCTTGGCTCACATTCCGAACTATTCACACCACCTACAGTATATAGGAGATTCGAAGTATAAAGAGATGAAATGATTGCTTGCCCATCTCTCTAAAATGCTTGTTAACTGGTGGTGCCGCACTCAAGCTAGAACAAATATTTGAACATCCTCTTAGTAGCCGATGCTTTAATTTGACGTGACCTCTGATCGCTTATTATGCTTATACGTAGGACTTTTGCCGTTGTGATAGCGAGACACAGCTACGTGTACTCTCTCCATCTCGCTCATATGAAATGACTCAGCTCAACTTAAAGTATTGTTCGTGAAGGATTGTGTTGACTTTTGCTAAAACAATGTTAAGGCCTTATTAAATAAATTATACTAAAATAGTTAATAATCTTCCCTTATCTCTTAGCATGACCAAAGAGGTCTGCGCTTTATTCCGTAAAAAGTAGAATATAACGTATCTCCTCTCATTTTCTATTATCGTAATGCAGACCTATATGTTACAAAAAAAAAGAATTGAATCGTATAATAATACAGAATTTATCTCATACAAGACGTGTCTTAGAGTCGATAAATAATAGCGATAGGGCTGGCAACCCTCCAAGTAGCTCGAAGTAGTACAGTCAGCAACAAATACTAATAAGTTTTATACAAAGCCTTGAAAAATAATAACATTAGACTAGAAGTCTTCTGAAATTTTGCCGAAGACCAATATTTTTAGAGGTCGCTGAACGATTATGGCAATTTTGAAATGTGAACCTTGACGAGACGAGTATGTGCCATAGTGATATGGTTATATCGCTCCAATGTAGGTACTGAAATGTCACGTTGAATTCTAATTCTGAAAAATGAATATAATTCTTATACATTTGAAGTTCTCCATTTTATTGCCCTGACACTCGATCAGATTGCAGGCCAAGCAAAAGACGGGCATGACGTCCCACGCATCCTTTCTTATGAGGAGTGACAGATGGGTTCCTTAGAACCATACCTTGAGTAGAAGTATGCAAAGCATGAGCGACCTTGAGCAACCCCTTAACTCTAGCCTAAGCATATGAAAGGACGTTGTTCTTAGTTATTAGAAGTCCGCCATTCTAAAACCATGCCCACAGCTTGGATTTAAGTCATAAGCGTTTCACCAAGAACAGAAAATTGGCGCTTCAGTTTATCGTCTTTTGTTGGTTGCTGACGGTACACCGCTTGCTAACCAAATGTACAGGAAATGTGACAGGATTGAGACATACTGTCCAAGTGTCCGTTCATGTTGTGTTGGGATGGGAGAAGAATGGGATATTTGTGCTTATTTGACTACGAATAAAGCGGAGAAAATATTGAGGTTATTTCGCATGATAAATGTGCTTTTAAACTGAACCTACGGACGTTTTAAATGCAATATTTTTAGGAGTTCTTTTTCGTTCTTGTTCTTACTATTAATGTACCTTCTATCGGAGTTTATGTTTCTCGTTGACCTCTGACAAGCCTCTAAACATCCTTGCAAAGTCATGATTTGTTCTGACGGTTTTCTTACGATGACTCGTGTACCGTTTTAAGCAAGTGATCACTTTTGAGATAGATCATAAAATCGAAGTCAACACGTCTGCTTCTGCTATAGTTTTGTAAATGATATGCCTTACTTTATCATTAAGCATTGTCACGAAATATACATACAGATGAAACATCTCAACTCAATGGGAAACCGGATGTCGGTCAAATTAACCAATTCCAGATTTGATTGCAGAAAAAGCGACACGTAACACACAAAGTTTTTTAAAAAGGTTTACTTATTTAGAGAATGATGTTAAAGAAAAACTACACGAGTACGAGTACTCAGAATAAATATGTTAGTAACAGACTGTAGTTGCTGTTAGACCATATATTTCAATAGTAAGTGGACATACTGGCCATGTATTTTACTCAGCGCCCGTAACTTTTGTGTGTGCCTTAGGTAATATACGTAGGGCTGTCGAAATATGTCAAAGATATTGTGACAACAATATAAATCAAAGGTACGATGTTTATTTAATTCATATTGCAAGTTGTTTAAGGCTTATAGATTTTTTAGTGAAACCTAGAAAATCAATCAGTCAATTTAAAATAACCTTTATTATAACGCGTGGTTCCAGAAACTAGACTAAATTATAGATCTTGATCACAAGGTTCCTTCACCACAGGATAAAACGGGACTTTATTACTAAGACTCCACTGTCCGTCTGTCAACAGATAGTATCACCTCAACGTGATGGACAAGGTGATTTTTTCGGTGATGGGGTATTTCTGTTGCCGCTATAACAAATATTCATCATCATCTACAGCCGGTATCCTCCCACTGCTGGGCATAGGCCTCCCCTTTCTCGTGTCAATTTATACGGTCCTGTGCTACCCTCATCTAACAAATATTACTAAAAACTAATTAAAGACATTTTTTCATTTCCTTTTTCATAAATAGCTTCACAAAATCATTCATGCTTGAGTAAAACTTGCTCTTGGCCGGATTTTAAATCTTCCTATTTATCCCGTGGTTATATTGCCACCGTGGCAGCCCTATTCACAGGCGAGTTAGCGCGACTTATCAGTGTGTGATACGCCCCGATGACGGAAGCCCGTTTGAGAGAATGAGTGATAAGGGTCTCATTGTGGGGAAGAATGCTATACATAGACATGTGATGGAGAAGATTCAAAGCATAGAGAACTTTGGAGATACGTGAAAAATGATGTTATGATCTGTGTTTATGACGGACAAATAATTCAAATGATATTTATTCCGCACTGTTACTTACATGGTTTTGTTTTTTATAAAAAAAAATACTGTTGACAACAGGGGTTTCAATTTTTTTTGCAACCCCTGTTACACAAGTTTAAATTCCTTCCGAAGAGATTGTTAGTGTTTAAATTTAATATTGGTTCTCAATAAACGGCAAAGATTTTTATAAAATATCATTGATTTCTTTATTGTAGGTAATGGAAATATTAATATCGACTTTGTTACAAAGCGTTAAACTTTGTAATGGAATGTTATATTTTATTATTAAGATGGAAGCTTCGTTTAAGCGTAGGTAATTTAATAAGGACGTGTTTTGAAAGAAATTGTCTTTTTTTTATTGCTTTTCGTTTTTGTTAGTGACCTGAATTTGATTTATTTTATTCAATCTGAGCCGTTACACTCCCGTTGTGCCTGTTTATCGAGTACAAAATGTATTACTTTCATGATTATTTATTTTATGTCGGTTTACACAAGAGTTTATTTATCGGGAGAGCCCGATCAGTTTCGGAACTAACCGGTGTCGTTTCCTCGAAAGCTTTCTTTTTAACATACAAAACAAAATTAAAATCCTCTTCTTTGATTTCGACTTACATATTTAATGATGTCCCCTGTCATGTCTTCACAATCCACTCCTCACTTTAAAGTCATTTATATTAAAGGAGTGCACAGCAAAAACAAATATTAACTAAAAATGCAAGAAGCAAAACGTAACTCAAAGAGAATTTTAAAAATAACGAGACAGCCAAATCTCGTAAACGCAAGACGAAACCGGGATGCAAATGGAATAAACAACTATTCATCTCCACCGGATAGCCATAAGACTACTGGTTGATTGATAATGACATCTTTAAGGGAAAACGAAGATTGACGGAAATATCCGACCGTTGCCGAATCGATTGAGACGTCTACATTTGATTTGAGGATTGATGGCCGATTTCTGTAATACGGGAAGTTGTTAACTATTAGCGGCCTCACGATTTTAAATCGAGAACTTTTTGCTGTTTGCCGTAATAAGATTGTTAGCGTCTTTGGAAACTTTACTGAAGTATTTTTTTCTTAGCTCTGGCTGAAAGCTCCGATAAGCAAGGTGAGATAGTCAAAAACTATTAACGGTTAACGAAAAAAACTGAGCTGGTTTAAATATCATCATTCCCCTGCCCTTATCCCAATTATTTTACTTGGGTTCGGTGTAACATGTCTTTTTCCATACCTTTCTATCGGATGTCATCTCACAAGAAACATCCTTTACAGCTATAGCGTCTTTTACACAATCCATGCATCATTTTTTTGGTCGTCTTCTTTTAAAAAACTTAAAAAACAGAGCTGTAAACTAGAACAAATATTTTGTTCACTTCCCTAAATTATCACTTTTCCTTTTTACAACACTATATTTTTGCGGCTAGCTACTAGTGCCAGAAAATTGAGTATTTTGGAACTAGCAAAAATCTAATAAGTTCAAAACTATTTGTTATACTAAAGAAATGACCTTAGTCGACCGACTCAAAACAGGTCTAGCTTATCGGCGATCTGGGCTAGATTTATTCTAGAGATCTAGACTTAGTTAGTCTCCTAAACTAAGTCTCAGGAGTATTGAATGTTATCACAAATTAACATCGCAACTTAATTACTTGTAACAGACATGTTTTCACTAAATCATGATTAGGGCTTAGGGACACTATCTTATGTAGGTCAGTCAGTTCTAGATGGTACTTCGATTAACATATGTATGTATGAAGTTAATCTTGAAAGCTCCTAGGGCCTAGCGTCATGTTTATATATAAAATAGTTTTATTGAAGTTTTGGAAGCATACAGCGATGTCGAAGATGACGACGACGAGTTTCCTTTTAAACTGTTAAATAATTACTATCAGAGATGGAAGGGTCTGGTCAGATATTGAAGGCTTGAATATTACCCTCTTACAGATGTAGTCGAAAGTATGTGAGCATGTTTGTATTTGTGTGCGTAAGTCACTATACTGTCTTCGATGAACTTTTTTTAAAGAAAGGTAATATTTTTGCAGCTATAGCCGACATTCAGGTAAAAGAAGCCACTAGCAACAGCTAGTGAAATATGGGTCAGTCGACCTACCACTACGTCATACCACCACGACGTAAGCGGGACAACAAACTCAACGGCGTGAAGCTGCATCCCTCCCTAAACTGTAATAATATTCCTTTAAATGTGGACTCTTAATTAGTTCTGAGGAGTCCATTACAGCTGATGCCTGCCGAACAGAGGGGTTCTCCGAAATGGTTACCGTGGCTCCTTTGCACATAGAGCAAAGGAAGGAATATGGGTGAGATTTTAGTCAGTAGGAGTCTGACACTCCCTTCCGCTTAACCCAAAGCGGAATCAGTCATTTGATGATTTCCCATCAGAACAAAAGACCTCTTAATTGATCAATACCCTCTTTTTCCTCCAATAAGGTTGGTTATCGCAGCAAAAATACCCGAATGTCATTTTCTGGATTGAAGGCTTTTTACATCTGGTGGTTAATGCATAACAAACAAAATCACATTCGAATTTGGAAAGTTTTTTTCAATATGTATAAACTTTTACCCAAATCCATATATTTTATGGGTGTATCCATATTGTCCACACACTATTGCGTACACAATCTCTTTGAATCGGCTCTGAATAAGCCTTTTGATAGACACAGGGTTGACAGCGGTCGGGGTACCAAATGGTCATCTATGATGTAGGGAAAGTCCTTATAAAAAATTCAAATTGATTATTATTTGGATTGATGACCAACATTTTTTTTTCGGACGATACAAATAAAGGATTTTAATATGGCTACTGCTATGTCTTTAGGTAATATAACTGCAGTTGGAGAGCGTATTATACGACATAGAACGACATCTCTCTTCAACATCTTTAGAGATATTACTTTAAGAGACTTTTTCGTATTTTAATTAAAGCCAACTAAATATAGTACAGCCACTATGGTGTCAGTTTTGTGGTTTCATAGTTAAAATACTAACTGATATTGATTATTTCGATTTCAGATATAGTTAGTAGACGTCAGCTACTTCTTACCGCATTATAATAAAAATGAATTTCAGCAAGATTTTGTGCAAAAAAAGTAATTAGACTGTTTTAAATGAACTACAAATAGATGATAAAACCTTCTTCTAATAAACTGTAACAAACAAAATAAATACCCTATCTCAAAGAATAGGTCAACAAAAATATTTACGAACCCTTCACTAAAACCCTAAAATAACTTCGCTTAAAACCGTAAGGCGTACAAGAGAAAAACCTTTTTTATATGGAAACAGCCGTGTCTAAAAATCGTTGGGCGCCATTATCTGGGATTAGGGCCAACCCACGAAATCTCTTTTGAATGGTACACACGATAAGAGGTAATTTATTAGGTAAGCTTCAAGCGAATATGCGGCTGAAGGGGTCTAAGTAACTTCTGTGAGATGCTGTGCTCCTTCTAGATGTAAATTGCTTTTTGATTTTTTTGGAATGGAATCTCCTAGCTCTCTAAGTACTTAATATATTTGAGCATTGTCAGTGCATGCAGCCTTCGTCACCTTAATAAGGTGTTGGTATAGGTATTTGACTAAGTCTAATAATATAAATCTATGTAGTGAGACAGATTTCCAAACGATACTGAATAATACGTCTACGTTTCATTTTATCACATTATTAAAAAAGAAGATACAAATCACTTAAGTTTAGTAGTGAGGATTTAAATCATCACTTGCTAGTAAAAAGCGTACTGGTAAGTGACGTCACACGAGATTTTAAATCACTATACTTCTTTATTTTTTGTTTGGAAGATTAATATACGCATCCAATATTCTTTGGAAATCTGTCTGACGAACTAAACAGATTTTTTTTGTCAAATACATTATTGTTGAGTTGTTAAATACGCTCCACTCTCATCACCCAAACTACGACTTCTCTAATTGTACTGTTTCTCAAGTACTTTTTAAGATCTCTATAGAACAGTGACGAGGTTTAACGTGCAGGTTGCTACATACCGAAGAAAACTTTTCTATTGATTTTAATGTTAAAGTAAAATTACAATTATGAAAAGTGTCAGTTTATTTTTTTTCTTTGTTACTGCGTCCTACTTTGTCGTTAATTTGGGCTAGTATGATATTTATCAAAGCTTTGTCTGTATATATTAAGAAGTAAATGTGCTTTAAAAAAACAATTGCTAGTTTTTATGTCACAAAATCATTTTCTATACATAAGCGTCGATACGTCGACAACTAATAGAAACCATACCAAAAATCTAACTAAGACATTCACTTCAATACAAAGTACCACGAATCTAAACATCAATCTTTAACAGATAAAGACTTACCAGAAGCGTCAAATCTATTCAAATAAAACTAAAGCACTAGCGATCAGCTCAAATAAAAGAGTCAGATGAAAAATACTTCCCAAAGACGTAGAGTTTATGTAAAACTGTACTGAGACAGCTTTCGTCTTTTGTTTCTTGTCTCATTTAATTATTTATACACTGAATCTGAAACAAGTTAAAGAATTTGTGAACAAACGAGTTTCGAAACAAATTTTGAAGTCAAAAAATTATGTTTCGTTCTTTTCTTGCTTGTTTCCGAACTTTTACTGACAGATGTAATGGAAAGGTGAAAGGAAAATGTATGACCCATTTTGTTAGTTATAAATATAGTAATAAAGATTATTTTTCTTTATGCGCTTTATCTTAGTAAGGAAGAAAACTATGTACGGTCATGGTGAGTACGGGTATTTGTACTTGTGTAGATTTCGTATGCAGCCTGTGAGTTCAAACCCAAGTTGTGGTATTTTAAGTAATTTAATTTATGTGAATTTTCTTTTTTTCCAAGACGAACGATGAAGGAAAATGTAGAGAAGAAATCTGAATCTGAAAACGTCAACTAACATTGAACAACGAAAGCGATCAAATCTAAATTGTACTCTAGAAGAGGCCTTTGTCCAGTATTGAATATTATTGGGTATTATTCTTATTGGATAATGTTTTTTTTTATCTAACCGATTCGTTAAAAAAAACAAATACATTTTTGAAACCCATTCAACGTATGAAAACGTATGAAACGGTGATGTTTCATACATCCAACGCAATAATATATTCCTATTACTACCGTCGCTATGTGTACCAACTTATGTACCGAACGACGTGCTGCTTGTACCCGTAAATTCGCTAAGTGACGTCAGTCAATATTGACAGTCGATACACGGCGTCTAACATAATTATACAATACTCGATACACAAACAAACTGTTTGTGTAGTAGTAATATTGAATACTAGCTTGTAGCCCGCAGGCCCGCCAGCTTTAAATCGTTAATGATCTTACGGGAACATAAAATCGGTATAAAAATATTGTTTTTGTGAGAATCCACGTTATAAACTATCTGTGTGCCAAGTTTCATCGAAATCCATTTAGTAGTTTTTGCGTAAAATTGTAACAAACATCCTTACATAGATATACAGGGTGTAAGGAACACCGTACCACCAAAGTCGCATAATGACTTTAAAATAACGTGTTAATTAATATTAAAGAAGTCGCTACCGTCGGAGATTAATATTTATAGATTTAGTCATTTTTGAGCACGCAATGAATTGGTTACCGCGCGATCCTTACGCTCAGCGTACGTACTTACACGAACTGTAATGTGGTAGGAGGGCGACACTCGGCGACACGATCGAAACATTCGAAACGCGCGCGCATTTTATAAAAATGTTGTGATGTAACGAAAAACAATCACAAAAAAATACCAATCAATTTACACTATTCTGACTTCAATCTGTGTCTTGTGTATTATTAAATCAAACCTACTCTTACCTTAATCTCGCTCACTTCTAACCAGATAAGGTTCGAAAATTTCGAAATGTCCGCCATCTACGTGCACACAAATTTTGGCGCGGCGAAAAATCTGCTGCTGAACCCGGGGCAAAAAGTACCGCGTCCAGTAAATGTTCATCGCGAGACTTGCATTGCCACGTGCTTCGCCATAACTCATTAGCATGTTGCCATTCTCCCGGGCGGTAAAATAACCTATCGAGCTACTAGGATCGTAATTTAAATAATACACACACAACACACGCACTTATATCACTTAACACAATAAAATTGTCTGCCTACACGATAATTAGTCCGCGAATTACCCGATTGCACATGCACATTCGATTAGCGTAAGGAACAAACTGAGTAAAAATAGGTACTATTTTGAAAAAAGCCGAACTTTCGGTTTTACCTTTGAGTAGTGTTGGACCTAGGTACCTATGATTCTTTATCGATAAATTACATGAGGTCGAAGTGAATATCGTAAAATTATTCTTGACTAGTACTTAACTTAAACCTTTAAAATTGATTAATCACAAAATGTACTTTTGTGTAAGAACATAATTGTTTTATGTGACTGGAATAATTATTCAGCAGTTCGTAGGAAAAAAAATGATAAAAATTTTTAGGCAGGAATTTCATTAGAAGATGATGGATATTAGTAACAAAACAGAGTTTAATTTTAGAAAAAATAAATTATTGTTTATAACAACATGTTTTAGAACTACAGAATTCTAAACAATAACAAACTGTTAATAATAAAAGGTTTTAATAAATTTCGTAGTACGATAAGTTGATAAACGCTGAGAAGGTGATTTTCTATTTTATAACATGGAACCCGTGTAACAAAAATCGATGTACTATTTTATCCAGTGTCACAGGTACGTCACTCGCCGATACCGCTGTAGGTGTCGGCGACGCGCTGGCGGTGTCGACAAAGGCGGCTAGCGGTGCCCACAAAGCGCGTGGCTTTTTTTAAAGGAATAGTAGGCAGGATTACGAATAATGCGTGCGAGTGCGCGCGCAATAGTTGCGCTATCTCTTACGCTTGTCGCTCATGAGTATTGGTTCGGTTTTGACGTCACTTTCGGTTAGATTTGCAAGAGAGCGATGACCGACGAGTACCTTTACGAATCAGCTGATCGGGAGCAGTTTTTAGTGTTTCATTTACATTGCCTTTTTTTGTGAAAACGGCTTAATAATGATTTTGTTTATGAAAATATTATTGAAATACGTAGGAAAAATGATTTTATGACACATAAAATTAAAAAAACGCGAAAAAAAACTGCAATTTTCATGAAAAGACCGATGAAAAATTCCAACGCAGTGGGGTCTGGAATCATGTCTAGAACTCAGGTCCCACGGAAAAGTCACGGTGTTCCTTACACCCTGTATACATTTACTTTATTATATTACTAACCTGTGCCCGCGGCTTCACAAGAGTGGACTATCGCTATAAAAGATAATCCTGTGTTTTTTTCAAGTTCATAAAAACCAACCCTATGTCACTCCTAATCTCTCCGAGAACGTGTATTGCGTGCAAAGTTTCATGACGATCGGTTAAGTATTTCCACGTGAAAGCGTAACAAACACACTTACAAATTTCTAATATAAGTAGGGATAGTAGGATTAGACTGATATTACAAGTAATATAGTATTATTGAAGATGGTACACTGTTTACATTGCACAAAGTTTACTGTTCTGTGGGGTGAGGGCCAATGATCTTTGTATAAGCGATTTTTTTTATTTATTTCATTCAATCTTGCTTGGTGTTATCTGAGAGTATGTGCGTTATTTTTCCTTTAGACTGAGTGTGGGTAAATCGTTTGTTATTTTCTATGTCATAACTGTAAAGTTACTGGATGTAAAGATTTTGATGATTTTTATTTATTCACAAACTTATTGCTAAAAAGCGAACTAAGGTCCGAGTGATCCTTAATCGCCACGAGGAAGGGGAGGCCTATGCCCATCAGTGGGAGGACGAAGGCTGTGGATGATGCTGATCATCCTTAATTTAATTGCGTCCTTAAACAATTAGCAGAAACTTACAAATTGTTTTTTTTTTATATTTAATCAATTAGAGCACTATAAAAACAGAGGATACCTGCAAAACAGTCATTATTACTAGTAAAAAGTCCCATTTTTGTATCCATACATGCATTCATCACAGACTAAGTGGATATCTCATTACCAACCAACTTACCATAGATGAAGTAGGAAAAAATGTTTCAATAGCCGATATAATGAACTATCCTCCCTCACATCCACTCCACAATTTACCAGCAAATTACAAACGACCACGATGTTGTGATAGCATTATTTAATAACGCACGTTGTTTTTGACCGTTACCCTGCATTTTCCGCCAAACCACATTATGGGACATGACTGGCCTTATTTCAGGCTATGCTTTGTTTACTACGGCTTTAGTAAACAGAGCATGGATAAATTGAGTGGCGAGAATTGTTTTGTTGTACCTAGTTGAATATTTTGTATTCAGTTATTAGTACTTTAAAGTTTGTGTAAGATTTGAGTTGGGTAACTACAAAGAAAAAACTAAATAAAATATCATATGTTTCAAATAAAAATATTGTAACATTGTTTTGACTGTTTTTTTATTTTATGTATTAATAAATTGGTAAATGTGCCTAAGATATTACTTATGTAGTGTTTAGGTAATTGACCGACTGTCATCCGTCAATAGAAATAAAATTTACTCAAAAATAATTGAAGTAACTGGAACATAAATGGCTCGTACAAACACACCATTTGGTTCACTTCTGAGGGCCTACCACGATGACAGCTATGCTATAACCGTTGTTGGTGTGTGAAAGCACACTACACGTTGTAGAACGGCATCTCTCTCCCACAACGACAATAAGGCGTATTGTCGTTTTAACAGGTGGCGGTGTATCCCCACAGTAATTGCTCCCAAAGTGCTACCAACGGTAATTAAACGATAATAAAACGATAATTTATATCATTATAGTAAACCGTTTCTGTGTAACGGTTTGCCAGCGAATTTTCAGTGTTGTTTTGATTGCAAGTGTTTAAAATGCGGAACTTGTAGTAAAATTTGGGTAGACTGTGTATGGAAATGAGGCCTGCTTAGCGGATAAAAGCATATTTCCAAGGCTTTATTATTATTTAAGAACGGATTACTGAAGCGAATTTATCGGGGTTACTACTTCTAGTTTTATTAACACTAGTTTTAGATTCCAATCAATGCGAACGAGTCAATCGTTAAATAATTATATTTCGCCTAGGTGTCGGTTATTGCTGAAAAAAAAACTTAACTTCCAGTAACGGAATTGGATTAAATCATAGTATGCCTATGTGTTCATAGTTCAAGTTGACTGTACCTGCATGACAAATTTCATTGAAATTGGTCAACCTGAGCGAATACTTTTTATTTCTTTTGATATTGGTGTGATACGGGTCTTCTACCAAGCGATTTAAAGTGAGAAGATTGTCGTCATTCAAGCGCAATGGTGCACGACACGGCATGAAGCGACGTCTTTCGTCTTTTTTTAAGAAAATTGTTTCTTAAAGATGTCATACTTCTTCTCCTTTTTATATTTTGTATATTGTTTTTTATATGTTGTTTATTCATTAAATAATTTGATAACAAAATAAAGCTACTGAGCGAAACTGGATCATTATGGCAAATAAAACTTATCGAAAAAAAAAACCTAAATTTGATTAAAAATATAGCAACTCTTGTTGAATTGAAAAACCATTTTTCTTCTGCAATCGTTTATTAATGGCATTCCAACAAATTACCTTTACACAGCCAATAAAAAGATACCATCATAATTTCCCATTTTAACAGCCACAAACACCTATTCAAAATGTATTTTCGGATTTCATTGATCATTGTTCCGCTCTGTGAGTAGAATAGGGTAATGTGTAACAATAGGTGAATAGCATTAAATAATGCGGTCAGATTAATTTATAGATTAGCAAAGCTGTGGTCGTATTGGTATATTCAATGGAGTGTTATAAAGGTGTGTGAATGTTGTCACCTGCTTAATTCAAAGTGAGATGGAATGGAAATGCTAGAAATACTAGGTTTATTCGTGTTGATGTTTACCAGGTTTCAACATTAAGTGACAGTTTTAAACCTTGTCGTACACATGTATTGTTGAATGAAAACCATGACTAAATCAAGTCGTGGTAGTCTTGTGGTTCTATGCATGGTTAAAGTGTAAGTTCGGCCCCAACTTAGAAAAAAAACCGAAACAATTTTTCTCTGTGTGATAGATACATACTTTCTTAAGGATCCCATTTTACGGTTTGGATATTCAACTCAAACGTGATTTTTTTAAGGCATTAATTGGGTTGAACTTTCGACATACTTTTAAACCTTTGTACTTATTAGTTCATTACATAATACTCACATACTCATACACAATACAATAGATTTTATACTATCACGATCACAACGCGCATTATTCTTGCTTATTTGATATAACAGTGACTGTTTACCCGGGCCTCCCCTCGCCATTAACTATGATGACTGTTCCACATTGTCTCGAGTTCCCCTGAAAGCATACACTATGATTAATGTTATATTATTGAAGCCTCACATACTATGGCACTCAGGTTTGTGACTACATAGCTTTGAATACACGTTCGTGTAACTTTTCTACGAAGGCAGCAGTTTTGAAATGAATTGTTAGAAAGTTTCGATTTGTTTTTATGATCGTGTTTTGATTGTTAAAAGGTAATATTTTATTTTGTCACTTTCGCTGGCAACTTTGAAGCTGTTGCTGAAAAATATTGTAATAGCTCAGTAGTTTGCCCGTACAGATAGCGAAGTGGTTGAGTGTTAGCATTCTACATTCATTTGTCTTTTCCATGTATGTTTGTCTGGAGTCTGGGTATGTCGTGCATGTGTCTTGAATTCTCGTAAATCATCTTTGCTGCGGATGACGTATAAAAAGCTAATCTTTGTCCAAGACGGGCCTGTTGGTCTAGTGGTTAGTGACCCTGACTGCTATACCGGAGGTCGTGGGTTCGATTCCCGCCCAGGACAAATGTTGTGTTATGAGCATGATCATTTGTTCTGGTGTCTGGGTGTAATTTATCTATTACATATAATAAAATTGTAGAAAAGTGAAAACTGTACATTGAATATTAAAAAAAAAGAATAATTGCAGGGTGGTCTACGAACGATTCCGATGCCGAAAATATGATTTTTAGAATTTTTGTCTGTTTGTCTGTTTGTCTGTTTGTCTGTTTGTCTGTATGTATGTCCGGAAAGACCTCGGAAAGTACTGGATAGATTTGATTCAAGTTTTCAGAGAATATCAACAAGAGGTCCGGTCAACATACTTTTTACTTATTATCCCGCTTTTCGTTACAGGGGGTGAGCAGGAGCCTTTTATACCTATAAATAAATATCAAATTATCTCATAAACTACTGAACATATTTCGTTCAAATTTTGCATGAACCTTATCGTACATATGATACAACAAATATATAAAAACAATAATGCTACTATGCAGGGGGCATGAGCAGTAAAGTTTTAAATTTTTGGACTCACGCGTAACATCGTGTAATACAATTATGAGGTGTATTTTCACCCCATTGAGTAGTAGGCAGCACGGTTATCAATTTACACAAAAAAACATCACGCTATTTATCTTAAGACTTTTGGCAGAGCAATAATAGGATTTTTCGAAAATAAATCATTTTCACAAAATTTTTCATTGTATTCTCTTTCAAGTCTGATATAGACCTACCGCGACTATTTCACAAGTAAAATAAAAGAAACATAAACTAATACGTTTTTTTTATGCAATTGTTACCGTAATCGGTACGTTCTTGAAAGAAAGGAACAAAGAAGAATCAAAACATTCGTAGTGACACTCAACAGAAAGTTGCATGTAGTTCACATTAATCTCATCTATAATTATGCATAACAAAAAATTACTGAACGACACAGTTAATTATTACCTTGGTTCATCTGTAACAACTAGCAACAATTTTTTTTCTTAAATTTGCAACATTACATATGCCAAAAGTATTTCGGATAAAAAAGCCCAGAAAACTTGCATAAAAACTGCATAATAGGTATGCAATGTGAAAGATCTATAAGACCAAAGCTATCAATGAGTATACATTATGTATCTATTGATAGAATAATGTCTACTGATACCTGGGATTTTTCAATATTTTAACGATTTGATCGGTCTACATCCGCCATTATAGAGACCGCACACGTGGTCCTTCCAAAAATTCCTTTAACAATTTACTGTATTCTGGTAAAAACAGGGGAAGGCACGAGACTGAATAAGTCTCTGAGATCCCTAAGCCGACGAGGATTAGGAACATATTTTTGGAAATTTCCCCAATAAGGCTGATAATAGCGTGTAGCTATCAGCACTTACATCCGTCATACAATGTCTGGAAAAATCATTTTGGCTGTCGGTATCGACAGCGTAACCGCATAACCAACCTTATGTAGTCTTTATTTAAGTTCCATTTATGCAGTAGGGATGACGGTAGGTATTTTACTTCAATGATCGTCAGGTATGTTAACGAATAAAATACGTAATTTTTCTTTGTAAATTGGTACAGTAAATAGAACTCATGCACATGAAGTCACTTTTATGTTCATATTTTGCTTTGTCGTAACATCACAAATTACACATATCCTATACTTTAGATTTTTGTCATTGTCAATTTTAAAAAAAGGGGTGACTGATATTTTTCTTATTATAACGCTATTTATTTATCAGCAATTTAAAGGCAATCATGATCAAAACACCAGGGGGCCAAGATAACACGTTTACCATCTTTTTTATTTTGGAAATATTCCAAATGTTTGTAAGGAAGATCAGTTTTAATATTAAGAGGACAATCAGACATAACGTGTTTCAGGAAACCGTTTATATGTAAAATCCACAGTTACCGAGCCCGACTCTCACTTCACCAGCTCCGTCCACAAAAATAATTTGACATCTTCTTTATATCGTCAGAAAACATCGTGTGTGAAAATAACAACTGTCTGGCTATCACTGTTCCTGAGAAACAGCCAGGTGACAGATAGACAAACGGACACCGGGGCCTCAGTTATATGGTTCTGGTTTACCTCTTTGGTTACAGTACAATAATAATTTTATGTTACCTCATAATCACTGTCATAATCCGTCTAGCAATTTCAGGTGTAGGCCGTCCCAAGAACAGACGTGCTCGAAAATCATAACCCACCCAATTAGTAAATGGAAAATTTCGAAAGTAAAACATTTTTAGCAGAAGTGCTAAGACTGAGTTATACCTTCTGTTATTTTTTCCTACTTGCACCCCATTTTTAAACGGCTCGATTTGTCAAACATGTCTAAACGAACACTCGCACATAATTCACGTTAAAATTAAAATAGTTCAATTCGTTCGGAAGCTATGATGTCACAGACAGACATCATCATCATCATTCCCCTGCTCTTATCCCAATTATTTTATCTGGGGTCGGCGTAACATGTCATCTTCTTCCATACATGTATGTCAGACAGACAGGCAGGCAGATATGTCAACGCGGTCGGTGTATGAAGGATTGCAACGCCATACACCGACACAAATACGCGGATGACGTAGCACGGCGGTTCAGGTTAAGTCAGTAAAAGTCTGACACTACCCATTTCCTCCCCCGAGGGAGTGGGTGTCCATGAGGATTCCCCCGCCTAAACAAAAAAAAAAGGCAGATATGTCAAAGTTATAAACCCCTCTTTTTGGGGTTAAATAAGAAAAAATCATTAAAACAGCTGTGAAATATTTGACACCAGGATAGTATCGTAAACGATGAAATGTGTTTGATTCAAACATTTGATAGTTTTTGGGTCGTTCAAAATTCATTATAATTTAGAAATAAAAAAGCAAGCTTAAAATATAAAAAAAGTGTTTCATTTTCAATATTGCATTACATTTTTGAGATGATCGTTATTATTAAACTTCATAGTTTTTCACATCTTGAGAATCACGCAGACAAAGTCGCGGGCAACAGCTAGTCTATAATATGTATGTATTTAGAAATATATAAGTAAGTTTATCAGTTGTCTGGTTACCATAACACAAGCTCTGCTTAGCTTGGGATCAGATAACCGTGTGTGAGTTGTCCCATGATATTATTATATTATTATTATAATAAAAAATAGGTAATAAGAAAATGGAAAATACACCTTTTTATTTTAAATATCTCGACTGGCGGCCCTGTTGAATTTGTGGAACACAGACGTCACTGTACACAATGTAGCGCGCTGCCCCGCTTAAAAAAACTGCAACATATAATAATTTTCTGTACCTTTAGACACGTCACACACAAGTCAGGGAGGAAAGGTTATCTGAAATCATCTGAAAACGTTAAAGTACTCATTGCAAAGACGAAATATTATGTATACCAATAATTGTAGAAACATCTTGACATTCACATTTCATTACTGACAATTTATTACATCTGAGTATATATATCTCAGAAGCACCTGGCGACAGTACAATATGATATTTCAACTAACAATAAAAGCAATAAGAAACAAAACAAAAAAGATTTCTCTCGGATATTTATGAGATCAGCTATAAGATTGCGATGGTAATGCCTGTACCACGATATCAAAACGCAGCGTTGAAAGTGGGATGACGCGCTATTATGCGTATAGCGTCGTCTTGCTTACTCTACTTTCACAGTTTTCTTTTTAGTGTTCGTGGTAGACGCCAAGGTACGCCGCACACATTATTAATGAATTGAGATCAACTTTATTGGTTTTTAGCTTTGACCTCCGCTTGACTTCTGGTATTATGTTGTAGTATCTCGATAAGGATATTTCTTATCGTTAATAATCTTGTTGTATTGGGCTGGTTTGTGTAACTTTCCTGTATTTACAAATTTTATTTCTGCGTTTTTCTATTCTTTGTCTTTACCTATTTGCTCTACGGGTCGCCAACTCTTAAAGTAATTTAACGCAATTTCTCTTACACAGCCGCAATAATATTGTATTATTTATTTCAAATGCACTATTTTCAGTCACATTGTCTACGCACTAAATAACTCCAGTTATACAATCAAATTAAAGTTGTACTTTTAAGTATGGTTTACACACTATTAAATGCGTTATGGTAGTTACCATATGAGACTGAGGTAAAGTGAAGTCCAATAAATGTTATGAAGAAATTAAATCCTCATATTTGTATTTTTTTGTAAACTGCAGTAGGCATCCGTTATAGTATTTAAAAACTTAATTTGAAGGTAATGTTTAACCTATTTAGGTTAGAATGAAACATTTTAATAAATAAATAACCGTTTTCTCGAAAATAAACATGAAAAAATAATGCTAAAACAACGTATCTAAAACTAAATTTGATAGCATCCTATTTACGAGATCGTGATGGTCGAAAAAACATAAGTCTTTAGCACAATTTCTTTGGAGTTGAGACGCTGATTTATAGCTCAATGCCCATCCTCTTTCCTTATACATGTCTTCAGTTTTTGCGATAGCCCAGTATTGGGCTGTAATGTCGTCGGTAATTATGCTTTTTATCGGGTTCCGGATGAAGATGTTTCGTTGATGTATTTTTTTGTGAGATCTTAAGTTAGTAAGATTGGGAAACTCCTCGCAAACAAGTCTGTGGAGAGTTGTCATGACATGTGAGTGAAGTATTTTGTTATTGCTTTTTTAGTAAAACAACCTGTTGCTAGCGGCTTCATCAGCCTTCTTTTTCTCGTATGGGGTTGCAGTGTCAGACTTCTACTGACTAGAACCCCCCCCCATGTTCCTTCCTTTGCCCTTCTTGAACCGGGGCCACGGTACGGTTTCGGACAATCTCGCTGCCCCGGCAGGCGTCCACAATTGGCTACTCTGTCCTTTTTGAAATTTCTTTGAGGCGCGCGTGGGATAGGAACGCGTCGTCTGGCACGGGCTGGCTCTGCTCGCCTGAAAGTTGGTAACAGTTGGAAAACGAAACATTTAATTAACGAAGTAGGCTAAAAGTAGCCTGTTATAATCCAAGGTTGACTATATTAATGATACATGTAATAGTTTTACACTAGTGCAGTGGGTCAATGGTAAACACAGCAAAATTGGCATGCATTCTTGTCAAGAGCGCTACTTGTCAGAGATGACGCATTTCCTTAACCTCTGTTTTCAAGGATGCAGATATTAGTTACATGGGATATAATTATAGCATTTGGTATGAATGTATGGGTTTTCTCTTATTAGTTTTAATTATATGTTTCGGTTATTAAGCCAAATTTTGATCAACCATAAAATGCCGATTATGGTTGATCAAAATTTGGCTTATTTGTACGGAACCCTGAATATCACGAGCTCGACTCGCACTTGAACGGCTTTTATTAATTGAAATTCGATCGGATCAACTATTTCGATATTTCCAGTCAAATATCCCATTGCTTATATGAATTGATAACGCACTAACGCGCCGACTGCACAGGAAATTCAATCACTTCCAGCGCACCAAATGTTTACACTAATATCAGTTGTTTTGTTTCTACCATTCTGACTTCATTAGAGCAAAGCCAGGGGTAGGGTTGTCAAACATTTGAAAGAAAATTGTCGAATTGAATTTTGAGAGATTAGATAAAAGATTTTATAGATTCGATAATGGAATAGGTACTGCCTATCTGATTAAGATGATCGAGCACAAGTTAAACTTCGTTTGACACCGTCGGTTCATAGATGGGTGACCATCTAAGTCAAGCGAGCACCCGACTATTATATATACATTTTGACCGTTATTACAGGTAGTAAGAAGCTAGAAAGTTTAACAATCAATATCATGTTCTCACGTAACAGGGTTGCGGATATCTGATAGTCGGACGTTTCTTGCAAAACACTGGTACTTAGCATCCGGTTAGACTGGATGCCGACCCCAACATAGTTGGAAAAAAGCTAGGATGATGATGTGATTAGATAATACAGAGACTGTCTTTAACTAACTTCTAAGGCATCCTTATTCATAGACTCCGTTTAGTAAAATATTTGACTGCACAAAGAGCCGAGCGACTAGCGACTGTATGTGACTAGCCGGTTCGATCCCTGTGTAAGATAAAAATTTGTTTGTTGATGCAAATGATTGTTGCCAGTCCTGCCCCGAGACACAAGGATTAAAGAGCAGGATTAGTTTTCAGGCGTGTAGTCTTGCCTGTGAAATTTTGTAAAAAAATAACATTAAATTAAAATTATATAAAAAATCACTTACATAGAAAACTCGTATTACATTTTACACCACTGATTTTACTTCATCCATAAACATATATTTTGTTTAATTGTATCATAAACAAAATTGAAAATATTATGTGGGACATGTGACAACCCTACACGGGCGCGTGCTCGCAGCACCTCATTTGCTACAGTCTATTTAGCGAGGAGTACACGTTCATTGATATCCTGGAATTTCCGAAATTACATGCATCTGACTATACCAGGTAAATCTGTGCTGTCATTTAAAATACTAGACTTATTCAGTCAGTGATTTTAAACTTTCTTTAGAAATTATTACTAATGCAGGTTAAAATAAAAATTAATATATTAAAAAAATCTAAATGCCCACTTTTTAAATGCCAAATTTTATCAAACTTTGACAGTTTTATAGTTGTAAATTGCATTGTGTTTAAAGCTACCCTGAAAATTTCAGCCCGCTAGCTTATCGGGAAGTGCCTCAAAATTGAGTTGCAAAACTCCAACCGGAACGACAAACAAACAAGAAATTGAGATTATAAAAACGTGGGGAAAAGGCTTCGTCCTCCTGCACATTGGTTGCATAAAAACTGACCTTTCTTCTCGAAGCAGAATAAAAGTTATCTGTTAATCAAAGGTGTCAGCTACCGCCATACCAAATGTCATTGAAATCGGTCCAGACACACGTAAACAGATAGCAAACATAAACATACATACGCAAAGTCACATACGCCTTTATAATGTTATTTAACAACAGTTATAAGGAATCCAAAGTGTTTAAAGTAAGATTCGCTATCACTTATCAAAAAAGTTAAATTTTATTAACTAATAAGGTCGTTTTTAAACTACAGTCGCACAAAGGAATTCTTTTGTCGCGGCTGTTTCACTAATATTCACGTCATATGTACAAAGACAGAGAGACTCAGGATAAGCATTCATCGGGATCAGGATGAAATCTAGAACACGTCGCACTTAGAGGGATTGACGTGGTGACCTGAGCCACTCTGCTATCCGTGCAATCAAAAGTTATAATGGTATTAATTACAATTTAGTTATAGTTTACTGTCAAAAAATAGTTTCCAAAAACGAAAAAAGCGATTTTTTATAACAAAACCACCAACTATCCCCAACGACCCTGCCAGGATTCGAACCTGGAATCTTCTGATTCGTAGTCAGACGCGTTATCCATTGCGCCACAGGGCCTTGATTCAATAAAGTTAAATTTACGACTACATGATACAAAATGCAGATTTTTTCTTTTTAACTCAATGTATGAGGTCTAGAGCGATTCCTATGCTAAGTCTATGTATATAAAAATGAATGATGGTGAGCGTATAACATAAAAGCCTTAAACATGATTGACTAAAAGGCGTGTACTACTAATGACGCCTGTTACATACCTACGTTCTGTAAGTACATTACATTATATTGAATTTTTTCTTTAAATTATTATTTTAGTCTAATTGATAATATTTTTAGTTTTTTGACACATCGCGTCGGTTGGTAATTCCCCGGACCACAGAGTTCTTTAATGAAGGATGAATGGGATATTATCATGTAAAAAATATAAAACATTCAAGGAAAATCTTACTATCCTACTTTTGTCGCAAGTTCAAAACATATTTGTCACAAATTACCTCAAAGGTTTCCTAGCAACTCGTGAACAGAGCGTCTTATACGCCTTAAACCGAAATTTCATTTCTTGCTCCGCATTGAAACTTGAGGAAATCATGTTGTGGGACTAGCTTTCATCTGCGACTTTTCTGCAATGATTTCGTTGGCAGTATTTTTTTTTTTTCAAAAAATGAGCAAGCATTAAGGATCTGAATCCTTGTGTCGCGGGGGTTTTCACAAACATACAATTCACATGCACGAAAACACCCAGACTCAGAACAAGCGATTGTCCCACGCGGGGATCGAACCTACGACACGCCGCTTAAAGTGGGTTTGGCGTGGTGACCTCAACCACTCGGCTATCCGTTCAGTCACTAGAAATCAATATCACAGCTTTCAAATAATTGTTTTCATTTTATTATTATTTCCTTTATTTCATTAAAATACATATAAATTACATTTTTAAATATATATAAAAAACAACATACATTTAAAAATATAAAAAATAGTGTCCAACCGGCAACGGGTACAGGGCCCAAGCTGCCGGTGGTCAGGGCTCCAGAGAGAGGAACCTCCTCACGATGCGCGCCGTGTCCAGAAGTACCGCTTTCTGAATCAAACCCTTGACCCAGACGCCCAACGAGAGCCTCCGAAGATGTTGATCGAGGCTCTTGGCTATTAAGCCATTGGCACTTACGACTATCGGGACAATGATTGCCGAGTCCACCTCCCACAAGTCGACAACCTCGTGAGCTAAATCCAAATATTTCAATTGTTTTTCTTTTTCTGCTTTCACGAGGTTCTCGTCATGGGGGATAGTGATATCAACAATCATTGTCCGACGCTCTGATCGATCGATCACCACTATATCAGGCTTATTGGCAACAATAGTCCTGTCAGTGATGATAGATCGATCCCAGTACAGTGTGATATGACCACTTTCGAGAACTGGGTCGGGCACATACTTATAGTACGGCACCTCAGATTCCACAAGTTTGTATTTCAGAGCAAGCTGCTGATGGATAATCCTGGCCACTTGGTTATGTCTGTGCAAGTATTCACCGTTAGCAAGACGAGAACATCCCGAAACTTTTTTTTTTATTAGATTATTATCGTTATGAAATTAGTTTTGATGCTCCTTATGTACATTGGTTCATAAAAATACATCTTTTCTCTTTTATGGATACAACCCACGTATTATTTAGTTTTCATTAATTTAAAAATATAATACCTACAGTCAAAAAAACAACCTAATCAAGCACTAAAATCCAAACACAACATAAAATTCGAATGACAGTCATACTCTTGCAATAAAAGTCCGAAAACAGCCGAAACTACCCGAAGTACAGTCGTTTAGACAAACGATACACAAAAAATCGATTACATCACGGCCCACAAAAGTTCTACAGTCGCTTCTGTGACAAAACGCCATTTTTGACAAAGGTTAACGCGACACACAATGTATAAATAGATCAATCAAAGTGAGACAAACTCGAAAAAATGCGAAACATTATTAAAAAAGTTTCGTTGGAGGCCCGAAGTCCTGTGTAACGTGAAATTTGTACATGAAATTTATCTTCGGAAGAAGTATGGATGGGGAAGGTTTTCATCAAACTCCTTTTAAGTTTAGAGGTGGAATTTGCAGGGCCTGCGGTAAACCGTTTACGGACTCAAGCGTTTAAGAATGAGTTTTTGATTGCCATGTTATTGTTTGATACTAGCGGCATCGTCCGCCAAATATTTTAATAATTACATAAAATTTTCTCTTGTTTAATATTTAGTTATCTTTTGTACCTCTTTGTCAATAGAGCAGCTTCATATTCCTTTTTGGATATTCACGATCACTTACGAATAATCTCTAAAGAATTCACGCAACATGCAGAACGAAAAACACACAACCTACTTCAAATAAAAACTACTGAATCAATTTTGATGACATTATGGGACCAAACTTTTTAATAAAATAAGAAAAAATGAAAGAATCAACTAAATTGGTTGATGCAAGCCAAAGTTCGAAGTAACAAATTTAAAAAAAAACAGGCAAATTGAGGACGTCATCATTTTTTAATTCGTTTGAAAAATTAAAAGTACAACATAATATTTATACTTCATTTATTTAGCCTTCTGGGCACGTTTCCCGACTTTGGCAGGGATGAAGATGTCTTTTTTGACGCTTTGTAAATAATGTATATTTCTTTTTATATTAAAATAGTTTTAAAAATCTAAACATTAGTTAAGTTTAATTTATTGTAAAAAAAATATTTTAATGGATTATGTATCTTATAATATAGGTTTTATGTGTTAAAATAATATATTATGAATTCAATATAATATAAAATATTATCTATCAATAAAGATTTGAAAATTTATATTTATACTCTTAAAAAAACAATTTTAAACTCAAAACTACATCTCATTATTCAGCTACAAAACAGAATAACAACAAGTCAAAATAACAACATGCTGTATGTTCATCATAATCTTCAAAGCGGCCTGTGAGTAGACAAGTAGTTTACCCGGCCATTGTTTACAGCGCGCATTATATCCGGCCTGACCCGGTAGCTGTGTGATAGCTTACAAATCTAATTCCGGAGGTATCGCGAGGTCACCGCTGCACACGACTGTACTAGTGACGTGACACTGCACTGATAAATGTGACTAAATTTTATTTTATTTAATAACAACTTTTTTCGTATTTTTTTAAGTGTTCATGAATATTATTATTATTATTCAAAGTCTTTATTTCTCTCATATTACATAGGTGTATTTTGTTTTGTTTTGTAATCTTTTAGTGTTTTTATTTTTTGTGATTTTTTCGAAGACTTTGGACGGTTTTTCTCGCGATTTTCTACTTTAAGTGTTTTATTTGTACTTAAGTGTTCTATTCTATTTGCTCTACTTACACTAAACATTGTGTACAAATTTCAAATTTACTTGAATTTATTAAAATTAGGAAAACATAATTTCTGTTTTTGAGACGTAGAATGCAGTCTCTTTCGCAAATAAGCAACAAAGCTTTTCTAAAATATTCTAGACCGGGTTAAGGATTTTTCAAAATGTTATAATATTTTTCAATTTTAAATAAGCCCTTTTTAGCTTTTATTCTCTTAAGTTATTTTTGTTATATCGAATAAGATTAAAAGCGCATTAAACATAAGTTTGGCACAATGCCAGTATGAATGAACTACATAGGATTAGGTTATTTCGACTACATTGTACACGGCCCTGTGGCGCAATGGATAACGCGTCTGACTACGGATCAGAAGATTCCAGGTTCGAATCCTGGCAGGGTCGCTTTCAGAAAACAATATATACGCTTTTGTTATTTTTTTAATTATTAATTTATTATTTTTATTCTTTTATTTTTTTTTTCTCTCCAAATTAATTTTAATAATAGAAAGCATCTTTAGAAATACTCAATAATTTCATTCGATACCCATGATTTTTTTTTTACTTTTTCGATGCTAATGAAAATATCACAAAACATAATAATTAAAGATATAAAATATCCCTTCAAAAATATCCCTATCGTGTCACGTCTCTACACTGCAGTTTCAAATACACCGCATAGCGCCATCTACCGGGATTTGGCAGTTTTTTTGCAATGATATCGCGGCAAACTGTACGCCTTTGTTTGTTTGTTTTCATAAATGTTACACATTTGAAAAGTCTGTTTCGTTTTTTCTTTTAACTTAGCTTGTTAGGGATTTCATTTTGTTAGTTTTACTGTGACTGTTTTACTGTGATTTTTTCTCGCATTAGGTCGAGCGAGGGCCGTATTGCGAGATTGTTACGCATACTACCCCCTCATGTTTGATTTTTATATACATATATTTTTTTCTTTTTAGTTATATCTTTTTCTTTATGTTATATTAGTATGTTGTGTTAGCCTCGAACGGTCGTATACCTAAACGTAAAAGTTTTTGTAACGTAAATTGTTAACAGACGAAATTACTTTTTATACCAGGAAAATAAAAATAAAACTTATTTCCCCCTATGTAAAGTTACAAAGACATTTTTGAAAAATTTCCAAAAAAAGTTGGGGACCGCTATTCGACTGTTTTAAAATATTGTCATTTTACAAAGAACTCTTCATAACTTGTATATGACACTGTTCTTTTAGAACAAACGAAGGTTGACAAAATATAGAACATGAAAGTAAATCTAAGGTAGTAATTCTAATGTGTATGTGTGTGTGTATATCTATGTGTGCGTGCTTGTGACCTTGGTCAGTTATAAATTAGTATCCAAGAGTAAAAATATAACGAGGGTGGTTTTATTTAGTAGCTGTCAGATCACACTCACTCACTATTTTATATGTATAACTAGCTGATCCAGCAAACGTTTTTTCTTTTTCGTTTTTTTTCTAGTTTTATGTACTTTAATGCCACATTATTAAAAAAAAAACAAACAATTTCGTCCAAAAAATATTTTTTAGCGTGAGCAATCCCTTAGGGGTATGAAAAATATATATTGGTGATACGCATATAAAATTTGGTAAAAACCGGTTAAGCCGTTTCGGAGGAGTACGGTAACTAACATCGTGACACGGGAATTTTATATATTAGAAGATGTACTTCGATACAAGTTTTGTCCTTCTTGTACATATTTATGTAGTTATTATATTCGTAATATACAATAAAAATGGCTTTATCAATTTCCTAAAATTTACAGTGCCTCTACCACATTTTATCTTCACCCTAAGGCCGACTGGTAGAGAATGTCTAAGGCATTAAGATCGCCTCTGTACATGTGCATAAAGGATAAATAAATAATTAAATAAACAATGGGACCATTATTTCACAGTCACATTAATAATACGCCACACGCATGCACATGATTCCGTTTATAATGCCCTTGTAACGAGCGCACATCTTTAATCCATCAAAGTCCATGGCAGTGACAGCGACCCACTTAGATGGGGAATCAGGATCATTATAGCAATATTATGAAGAAAATATGTTATGGGATTAATGATATATGTATGAATTTGGTTCAGGACTTTAGTATTGATTTTGTGTTGTGTTTGATAGTATCGTTCAGTGATACTCGACCATCGGATTGTTGGGCTTTTGTTACTGACCTGAAAGTTCAATTTTTTTTTAATCTGAAACTACAAAATTTAATCGAAAATAAAATAGAGATAAATCATGTGTTAATCTAGGTTGTAAACTATATGTATAACAAATTTCATCCAAATCCATGCAGTAGTTTTTGCGTGAAAGTGCATTTTAAGGAGATGTTTAAGTAGAGGTTGGTTTTTATCTCAACACGAGGGGCGTTTCGCCTGTTTATTTTGCTTTGTGGTCAGATAAGAAATTTAAATTGTATTTGTCACGTTATGGTATATTCTGACAAAGCGGTCAACTTAACGCAAACAGATTATAAAAATGATTACATTTCTCAATGTTAAAATTATTTGTATAAATCTAAAACAGACAAATGACGTCACTGGAAAAAATGGCGACGGAAATCCAAGATTGCATGTGCCTTTGACTAGAGGGTTGTAGTTAGAAGCAGCATGAACGGCGGATCTAAGCTGACAGCTACAAGATTACCTAGACATGTTCAAACCTATGTAGATACGGCCTTAGGATTATATTAACGTAGGAGTTATTTCGGATTTGTTAGATCCAGGAAGGTAGATCTATTTAGACGTTACCTACAGGATTGAGTAAGTAAAGGTTTAAAGAGATTATTTCGACAAAGGGTAGAAGTTTCTTTTCTCATTCGTATTTTTCCGATGTTGACAAAAAAACTATGGTCAGTACTGGTCATTGCTCTACTGGAAATGTTTGTACAATTTGCCATTGTATTTTTGGTAGTTTTATATACCCACACATCAAAATAATTAAATTGTCAAATGCAAAATAAATTGTTGTTTTTCTTTTACTGCTCTCCTTAAAGATTTTTTAAACCCTTGTCCCTGCTGATAGTTGGATGTTAAAAAAATAACATAGTTTTGCCGACAATGACCTCCATGCTTTCAAAGCTGCATCCAAAAAGAAGTTATATTAAACGAAATAAATAAAGCGTTCTTAAGGTTTTCCTTGAAACTGAGAGAGACAGTGTATCATATACACTTCGCCTCCTCACATTTCCGAATGCACATACACACGCCGCACCGCCACACAACGCACTTCTTTCTTTTTGTATTACTTACGTCATTTTAAGGAGCATAATTAAATAGTTCTGTAATAGCATTCCAACTTGCTAATGTTTGAAATTCAACATAGTAATAACTTTAAATGTCTTAGAAGAGTACAACCAACCCTTAAAGGGTTAGGAAGAAAGATGCCTCTTCTTTGACTGGCCTGTTGGTCTAGTGGTTAGTGACCCTAGGTAGTGAGGTCGTGGGTTCGATTCCCACCCAGGACAAATGTTTGTGTGATGAACACGATCATTTGTTCTGTGTCTAGGTGTAATTTATCTATATTATATATGTATTTAGAAATATTTAGGTATGTTTATCAGTCGCCTAGTACTCATAATACAAGCACTGTTTAGTTTGAGACTAGATGGCGTTGTGTGAAAGTTGTGGAATATTTATTTATTATTTATTTTATTTCTTTACTTCCACAAACTTTACAGAATTACTGTGAGTCGGTGTGTCGAAACCTTGTTACAAATACATACTTGTTCAGTAATATAAGTCCTGCGAAACAGGCTAGAGTCTTTCGATACTAGCTATTGTTGCAAAATAAGTCAGAGTGTCTTAATTAAAAAAATATTCAACACTCACGACCTATTAATTGGGACCTCAGACAGTTAGAAACCATATGAACGTAAAGTTCTAACACCCTAACCGTTTGAGCTCGAATATACGGTCGGTTCATAAGCTAGCTGACATATGTCCGAAAATTGATAACGGGGCAATTTGCTGGGTATCTGTAATTCTGAACCTTTTTGCATTAACTAACGGCTTGGGGTCACAACCTAATGTAAAGTTTGGTTTTTAAAAGGTGTTTAGTGAGTTTGGTAGGAATATTTCGATAGCCGTTCTTTCATTTATTTGCTAGCTTCAAAGAAAAAAAGCGGTAGAATTGGAAAAATAAACTTTTTGAGAACGCTTTCTTTGTTGTAGTCGTTTTTGTCCGCATCATATCAGAGGGCTTTACGCAATATTTTTGAAGGTGTGAAAGAGAGAGATGCTGCTCTATGCAGAATATTGCTTTGTCACGGTTCCAGATTGCAATAACATTACTTCAAGCCGTGACAACACTCCTTGTATAATGATGCTTTTGAAATCTACAGTTTATTATTTACTCCTAGCACTGTTAACCTACTCACAGTAATACGCAAAGAATTCACAAAAGATCACGTTCCATCCATGCAAAAACTTATACCAATTTGGTCTGGAGGCTAGGAGAAATGATCGACATATAAATATATCTTTAATACATATATCCAAACACAATATCTTTCATAGGAAAATACCAAGAGAATCGGTTAATCAAAGCTTATATTATGGAGATTTCCCCGTATTAAATCCCCCTAAGCGATTTGTAAACGGTACGAGTATCCAATAAAGCTGCATTCCAACTCTGAAGAGATATTTAAACGTGAATGTGCGTAATTAATACCTATTTATGTTAATATGTTACATTTAGATAAATTAATTTTGAATATTTAATAGGATTAATAGTATTAGCATTGATGAAAATACTATTGGGTGGAATGTAAAATGACTGTTTTAAGTGTTGTTTAATCACCGCTAATTACTGACATACCTTTTTTTAAGGCGGGGGAATCCTCATGGACACCCACTCCCTCGGGGGAGGAAATGGGTAGTGTCAGACTTTTCCTGAACCGCCGTGCTACGTCATCCGCGTTTTTGTGTCGGTGTATGGCAATGCGTTGCAATCCTTCACACACCGACCGCGGGCTTCCACCGGCCAGTAATGTGGGCCGGTAGGTCACTTTCTTGTGTTGTGTGGAGGCCGACGTGTAAAGAGCGTGGGCCTCCTCGCCTCATATTGGGACCGCATCCATAGCACCGAATGTGGCCCTCCGCCGTGGGTAATATACTCGGATAATTACTGACATACCTGGCAGTCATTTTGATGACGTAATTGACAGTACGTTTCCATAAGCTGTGTTTATAAGTTCTTTTACTAAGCCTGTCCATCCCTCTATAATCAAATCTTGCAAGTTTGCCTCACTTTCCGGTTTACTTTTGAGCTCTTTGTGGCTACTACCTAGCTCCAGGAACAGATCCTTGTAATCATATTATTGCATTGGCGAGCATAAACATACACAGGACATACAATTTCAACTTGATATAAAACTTACAAGAACTGATGACAGACAAAGGAGCTCGTCAAAGTAGGTGAATTTCTGAAAATGACTTGAATGCTTGTAAACCCTCAAGGATTAAACTCCTCACTGCAAGAGTCGTTTGAAAACTTGTAAAATATGTTTAAATAAAATCTGTATTGTAAAATCAGTTCATTCTAAATGCAAGTTCTGCAGCTGCATACCTATAGATATTACCTTCATTAAGATTACATTCAAACAAATAAGAGTCCTCTCAACCAACGACAGGACCTCCTTCCTTTGTTTTGCATACAACTCCGATTATCGCAAGATGGCTGACGCGATTAGACGCTCTATCTTGAATTGCATCTAAGAAATGTATTATTATAATGGAAGCGCGGTTTGTTCCTTTTCGCTATACAAGACTATGATGAATTGCTATGCATTGCCGCGCAACGGCTAAATGCGGGAGACGTTGTACGGCCGCGCGGGTCAGATTTAGGCAGTAAGAGTCTGACACTACCCGTTTCAGTCGAGGTGGTGTGAATGAAGTTTCCTTTGCCTTACCAAGCATAAAGAAGGTTGTGTTCGTAGTGTTTAAAAGAGCGGGGTAACCTGGATATTGTAATTTTAGATATTTATCTTAATATCAGGATCTAACACGTAAATATTTTTTGAGTGATGTACGTACGGATAGCCCTGTGGCATATATATGTAGGTCAAAACGCATAACCTACCGCGCGAAGTTTTTTGAGTTTGTTTGGGAGATTTACTACTGCTTGTTCCGAGTCTGGGTGTTTCAGCGAAACCCTGCTACAAAATGATACATTTCCTGGGTACAGAAGTCGTTTTTCAAACGAAGAAGGGAACAATAATAAACTATTACGAAAAAATATATAAGCAGAACTCCTTTCCAAAAATATACAGTATTAATGAATGTGTTGTAATGATCTAACTTTCATAAAATGTGGTTCAAAAGTATTTCATTTAATAGGAAGCCGACCACGCAACTCCTGGGACATAATATAAAATACTTTATGAACACGTTAAAAGAATCTCCGAAACAACCTCTCAATATATTTTATGTCGTTAACATAATTTTGAAAATATAATTTACGCTATGCGAAATATTTCAAAGGGTTCACCGTGCCAATGTAAAATGAACTTTAGTTACCTATAAATTGAGTTGAAAATGTCTATGTAATGTGTGTAGAAGAAACTTTGTAACTTTAATAAAATTGTAGATTTATTACGCTCATGTTTAATAAATTTAAATGTATGTTGTATTTTTATAATAAAAATATAATGCTTAATTGTAATTTAAAATACATTTTCTTTTACTGAAAATTATAGCCTCCTGAATTGTATTTCGAATAATATGATATAATACAGTGAAAGATACTTTAATAATTGCATTATCTGGTATGGATTACAGGTCCACAGCATGAGAGTTCATTAATAAAGCCGACCAAATGCAACTTTGACCCTTGAACGGAGGGTTTCATACCATTATCTGTAAAAATCGGTCAAAGGCGAGTTGGACTCGCGACATTGAGAGTTCCAAACACAAACGTTGTCACTCATCAAATTTGTGACCGTGCCAACTATTGCTTAGCTTCTCTTTTTTTTTTAAATCATTTTTCATAGCCAGAACTGAATAACATCATCTGTGAAAACTACCCACATATCATGGTTGGTAAGATACAGCCAAGTGACAGGCCAACAGACAGCGGAGAGCCTTAGCAATAAGTACCTATTTTTACTCCATGAGTACGAACCCTAAAAACTGCAGCAAAAAAGTACATTTATCTAAGAAGCCACTCTTTACTTGAGATCTAACAAGTTAAGAAAATAAAATTCAAGCAAGTTTCGCTCTAGACCGAAGTAGCTCTACATTTGACACTTAAGACTTTTAAAACTAAGACGTAAATCTAGACTTGTACTCCTTTTAATGTGCCTGCAAAGTTTCTTGGAAACAACTATTTTTTTCATTTAGAATATTGTGTAAATTGATTTTGGTTTATTTTGTCGAGTATTTGATTTAGAAAATTTTTAACTATATAGATTAAGTATTTGTTGCAAGCTTACAAAGCTGATTCACATTTTATAAAGTTCACACTTCTTTGTTGGATCTTTTTTTTTTGTAAGGAACTAAAAACAAAACCCTATTACTGAGGCAGCGCTGTCTGTCCAAAGCCGTATTACATGAACCGTAATAGCTAGACAGTTAAAATTATCACACATCGCACACTACTAAAATCATGAACGAGGTTAGGCAACGAATGTTACGGTCATATATTAGTTGGTTACCATTCCAATCAAAGTTCACTAAAACTTGCTCAAATTCATCGACTGACTCTACATTTCTCTAGAACACTGCATTATACCTTAATTTTATTGCTACACAAAACCCACGACCCGTGACATACAGCATGTTATCAAAAATGCATTTCGAATTTAAAATGTTAAAATAAAATCCCTCTACATTGCTGTGATGAGCATGACATGCATTATTTACAATGACATGGCAAGAACTTGCGGCATAAAGTGGTTCGAAGCGAATAAAGATTTCATACTCCAAAGTGCAGTCGAAGTCTCGTGGATTTTCGAGAATTTTCCAGAATATTCTAGAATTTTCTTGAAAGTTCTCGTATTGTTCGCGAGTTTTGGTGAACCGACAATAGAGATGGCTTTTGGTTTTGTATACAGGGTGCTTCTATAATTCATTTCGAGTAGTTTGGTTGATATTATTATACATAGTGTTTTATTCTGTAGTCGTAGTAAAAATGTTTAATGTGAAAATGTTAAAGTAAAGTTGTTTTAAGTTATATTATATTAAGTTGTTGTAAAATAAGCTGCATTGTTCAATTCTCTTTTTCTCACCACTTTTTTTATGTAATAGGTTCTTGCTTTCAGTAACACAATCCGTATGTTCAACATAAAAGTCTTCCCAATCACACAATTTTTTACCATCACTTTTCGGGACTAATACAGGATTCAGTTTCACCGGATAATACAAAAACCTTCATTTCTACTCAAATGCTCTACATAACCATTTAAACCAACTGCATGTCACTACATAACACTTTGACACATGAGTGACGTAAGTAGAGTTTAAGATACGCCACTAGAGCCACCTGCATAGGCTATTTGCCAAGCCAGTGAACAAGTAACAGCTGTTTGTGACGAGACATCCAGTAATATCATCGTAAACTGACATACTCATAAATACAAAGGAAAGTTCTTAAGTGGGTCTTGGGATTGTGGAAAAAAGACGATGCTTTATTAATTGTAACTCTGTCCTGTTTCCATAGTTTGTGGTTTTCCAGTAATAATATTGCCTTTCCGGTTCAAATTAAGAACGTGTATCGCTGTATGCATAGCAGCGCCTCTTGCTGCGAAAACTTCAAGTCTCTCTTTTTTTAACATCCAAGGCACAGAGATGAGTGTTCTAAGTTCCGCTCCGGTCTCTTCATCTGTGGCATCATAGTTTCCAAACGGGTTTTGCATTGAAGGTGAATTAAGAGCGAGTGTTTTAAGATATATATGACAAAAATCAGAAGAGCTATTAAAGTAGGGGCGGTTTTTAATTTTTTTTGTTAGAGAATCAAACTAAATATACTCCGTATATCTATAAAAAGGACTATTTGTGTTCTTTGCTTCTTAAAAAGAAAAGAACCAGCAAGAAACTTCATCGATTGACTTTCAGTGTACCAATCAAACAGTTTCAATCTACAACAACAACTCTTGCCGAAAGCACTTACAAACGTAAACAAAAGACCAATCACATTCTATTGTTATAGCGATACAAACATAATACCGCATTAGCTGATCACGTAATACCCGAGCTAAAATACCCATCCATCGCTTATCCGTTTCAGAATCAGTTCGACATTCAAAGCCCTTACCACTACCCACAAAAGTAATATCATTACAAACGTGTAAAAGAGACGACGCTCTACACCGTGTTATTTTCCGTCTCCTTGCAACAGTAGCAAAATCGTACTTTAAGAGGTAGCTATAGGCCCCAGTTATAACTAGGTCGATCCGAATCGCACCAGTAACGGAATGATTGAATTTCAGTATTAATAAACTCCGATACAACTATTAAGATACTCGTATCGATATACGCAAAATGGTAATCGATTTTAATCGAGAAGGTTCTCGATAGAATTTTAAATCGGGAAATGTGGTTTGTTGAATTTTTCAGTTCGTTTTACTGATGCAATCATATGTGTTGCAGTTTTAATTACATGCCCGGTGGAGGATGCTTGTTAAATGGATTCTATATTTTAAAATTGAGATGATTTTTTATTTATTTCTATGATGTGTGTTTGAGGGTTCCGTATAGAGTAAAAACATAACCCTATTACTGAGGCTCAGGTGCCTGTTCGTTCATCCACCTGTCACCAGACTGTACACCGAAAACTGTTAGTTTGTCCAGTTTATGTGAACAAGACTTGAGAAGATACGATGGTATTTATTTTTGTAGCAAAGTTTTACCACACGCCATCATGTAAATTGAATTCTATTTAGTCAACTGATAAATATTTGGGAAATTTAGCTTAGTGTGCCTATGACAAATTTACTGTCGATGTTGTTGTTCAACTAATTATTTATAAGTTGAAAAAACGAAAACGAGTTTATAACTGCTACGTCAAAAAATACACAATTTCGATTACTAAGTAAACCAAATAAACATAGCACAAAGCAGATATACCTACAAGTATTGTGACCAAATTTGAAGTCCCTAAGTAATAGTACACACAAGAAACACGTCCAAATTATAGTTCCCAAGAAAGATCTTAAAAGTTCTCACAAGTCTCGATTGATCAAAGTTTCTGTCGTAAAATTAGTAGAAGGCTCAATCTGCGAACCTACCATCATCACCTTAACTTCTAACAGATGTGTGAGCGAGATGCCGCTCTACATTGTCTATAGCGCCGTCTTGCTTCCCCAATAGTCGCTATCTTGCTTTTGGATGTTTTGGTAGATGTGACGTAACTATGCCGCCATTTTGTTGGTAGACTTTAGGAGTAACGACAAAGTATCATTAAGCAATTACCTCTTTGGTTTTGATGTTCCGTTTCATTGTCTGTCGATAAATCGATGGGTTCTATGATTAGATCCTTTTTGGGAAAGACTTTGATAAGTGTTGAGTGGTTTTGTGGTTTAATAACATGACATGACAACATATGATTGACCGCGGGACCACGGCTGCGGGTTACCATTTCCTGCTAATAAATTATTACCCATGTAACTGTATATTGTGTCCTATTTCTCCAACTTAGTTGAAAAAACATGTGACGTTAATCATTACAGTTGAAACACGTTTGCATACAGTTTAATCTATACTCTATACTAATATATAAAGCTGAAGAGTTTGTTTGTTTGTTTGTTTGAACACGCTAATCTCAGGAACTACTGGTCCAAATTGAAAAATTATTTTTGTGTTGAATAGACCATTCATCGAGGAAACCATCACGCTGCGACTAATGGGAGCGAAGATAGAATGGAAAATGTGAAAAAAACAGGGCAGGTAAAAATCATAACTTATATCATCTTCTACCCACGGGGACGAAGTCGCGGGCAATAGCTAGTAAGTGAATATAATATAATGAAACTTACATGTTTTCATTTAACAAAGATTCTATGAATTGGTATTGAAATTAAAATGCCGAACAATTTGAAAAACACAAAACTCTGAACTTTTTGCCCCACATTATATAGCCATCAAAATGTCATCCTTATCATAATTACTAATCTAAATTTTTCAAAGAGCCATCAATGTTTAATGAGCCTAAAAAATGACAAGCAAATAAATCTTTAAATCTTCTACAGGACTGTCAATTTGATATTATCGACAATTAAAACTTACTTCGTGAAAGAATATTCAATATTTTCATCAAGATTGCAGGGCTTTAGACGATGTTTAGGAGAGGTTATCCTCTGACCCCTATTAGAATACGGTACGTTATCGATAACAATTTTTGAAGAAGTTGTCTTATTAGTGCAGAAAGCTCATACGTACTTATTATGCACTGCACATAATGCAACAGTCAAAAAAAAAGTCCGACACGCACAATAAGGAAAGCCGATAAAAATACCTTTCAACTTTGAGATGATTGTCGATTTTTGGTACAGTGAACAACAGCAATACATTTTGCATCTAAATACAAATAATGAAGGTAACAATAGGAGACCTGCTACTGTCTAGCTATTGAGGTTCATAACATACAGCCTAATGGCAGGAAGAAGAAGACAAAAAGGTTGAAAAGCCTTAGTAACAGGATTCCGATTTTACTTTATAGATATAAATCCTCCAAAAGTGGCAGGAACAAGGAGGCTGACACTATGAAGATAATAATAAAAAACTTCAATATTCACGTTTTTTTTATATATTTTCTAATTGTTATGGAATAATTTTGTACGAATTGCTTTTATTATCATTATAAAAGTTTCATCCTTTATGTGGTAGAATTCGGAATTTATTTATATTGCTTTCGATGCAGTATTGCACTAAACAAGTATTCATCTTACGCTTTTTCGATCAGTATCACGTGCCACGAGTTTAGATGTGTTTACCCATACGAAAAAGTGCTCAGCGCCGCTAAAGAAGTTTTCACTTCAAAAATAACTAATATTTGAAAACCAACTCCTACACCTTAATTACGTATATACCGGAGCCTCCACGGGGGGTATATTAAACCCCTTTTGAAACCTCGAAGCAAAAACGACGGGGTGCTAAAAGTCTGATGTGGGAGAAATTCAATTCTAAGCGTTTCGGGTTTTTTTATTGTATTATACTTGTATAGAGCTGTTTTAACCATATCGAGTAAGGGTATTGTTTCCTTTATAACAGTAATCCAGAGTTTGTTCAGGTGACGACCAACAGGATGGTTTAAATGAGGTAAAAATCCTACATTCCCCTTTTTGATTAAGTCCTAGAAAGGGCTTTTTGGAAGGTTTCCCTCAAAAAGGACGTTGATAGCAAAACGTATTGTAATACCGGTCAGCAGGCTGATCGGATTTATTTTATAACTGCTGTTTGTAATTAAGTTCGATCGTCGGGATGTGGGATTGATCTCGGGACTGTTTTCGGTTTCCATGTATGTAGACTAACTCGTTTTCAAATGAAGTCTGGTTTTAAAATCTAGTGTGTGAATGACGGTATTACTAACTGTTGTCCGCGAGCCCGCCCCCTACTAATAGAAAATGACCCCACGGGAACTAAAAATCCTGGTTGTAAACTGTATTTGTATCAAGTTTCGTCTTAACCCGCGGTTTTTACGATAAAGAGGAACACACATCCATACATTCAAACTTTCATGTTAATATTATTAGTAGTATTTGAAGATTTCTTTGTTTTTTGATTGGAACATGTTGCAAGGAATTTAGGGTTCACTTGACCAGTTTTATTCTCTCTAAAGATTCACAAAGACTTAAAGTAATTCAAGCTATTACACTCAATTACTTGCTGTGGTACTCTAAACTGATTTTAAACCTAGTTTGAGCCCACAATTACAAAGTTTCAGCACAGTTTACGTTTAACATGACCCTAACAGCTCTTTAACTCCGGAAGTTGTACAGTGCCTCTAGCTATCGAACAGTCTTCGTATCGAACCGCCGTTTCAATGTATTCAACGAAATAAATAGAAATTCCCAGACCCAGCGTTCTCAAAAAAAAAGACTTTTAAAAGTGATGATAAATCCTACTTACAGGATAAATGATTTTATTTCATTTCACCGATTGCCACGAAAATTGAATCCATAGTTTTCGTGATAAAAAAAAACATAACAACAACACCCTTCCCTCCCTTATTAAGCAATAAGACAGAGACAATTTAAATAAACGTACTCGAACCTGCGACTTCCAGATATATTAACGGCTATATATCCGCCAGACGTTTTACCAACTAATACCGAAATCTAGACCAAGAATTTGACTATTTTCATTACATCATGACACTTCTCATAGCGGATACTTTCTGCATCCTAAATGATAAAGATAGCACTAAATTTCTGAAAAAAACTGAAAATTTACAATAACCTAGCTGTAAGAAGGTACTCCTTGAATGAAAACCTTCTAACGTTAAATTTGCGAACAGCTATCGATCAACAATAAACTCCTACCTTGTTTGCCGCCTTCATTAGATTCAGTGCATATTAAATTTTCTCGGAAATGTAATTTTTCTACCGCGGAATATGGAATAAACTGCAACGAGAAGAATTAGGTTTTGACTTTATAGTGAGATAAATCGCGTTAGGTCATAGCTTCTGTATGGTTAAAAGTATATTGGTTGAAATTTATTTTTTGCTGTAAGTGTTATTTGTGTTGTCGTAGCTCTCGAACAGATGAACCGATTTTGATTTTGTTTTCTGTTTTAGTCTGAAAGGCGAAATATTCAACTGAGTGTTGCGTGTGAGTGTTCTGAGCCATACATATTTGATGAACAATCATTGTAAAAAATAATGTTCACTCATTTTGGAGTTATTGACGCATATTATATTACATTGTTTGGTTATTTATTTCAGTACAACTATATTGTCTGCAATGAAAAATAAAAACTAAACAAAAGAGGTCGGTCACTTATAGCTCGTATACCAAATATTTAAAAAACGAAAAACAACACTCGATTTCAAAACTGTGAGTTACGAATACGATCATTCGTTTATCAGCGGCGCCTGCAGCTAGAAAACCAATCTAAAAAAGTTTTTATTCCATATTTTAGGATTCCGTACTGGTAAGGGAAAACAGATCCGAATACTAAAACTCCGCTTTCAGTCCACATGTCGCCAGGCTGTTGCTCGTGAACCGTGATAGTTTAAACAGTTGTATTCATCACAGATGATGGCTTTTAGCTACTAATTTTACTCTAAATAAAAGATAAAAACAAGGTTGTGCAAATATCGCAAATAGTTAAAAATTAGATGGGACACCATTTTTTGGCAAATATGTATTTTCTTCTATAACCTCCATGCACGGAACCCTCTGGGTTGCATCAGAGTCGTACTTGACCGATTTGCCAGCTACGAGTAAGTCGGTATTGTTCATACAACTACTCGATATTATTTAGTTCTTTTGTAACGGTATCGATATCGAGGGTTATCGATACATTCGATACCATGGTTGCGTGATTCGATAAATCATGTTTGTGGCCACAGCCAATTTTGTACATTTATTTTTTTACAGAAAACTTTGGAATTTTAAATGTTGCTTTCATTGAGATGAAACTAAAAATGCAAACTTTCAGAATTCGAAATACTTGTGTGTACCAGGAAAAGTAATATTTTAATTTTCAAATTTTCAGTATCGACCCGAAAGGTACACCTAGACTTTATTACCGAGCTTACGTTGCTACTGTCTTCAGTCTGTATATAATGTAACGTTTTCGTGAGACAATTTATCGAGAAAAAAAAACAATGGAAAATAAATAAACATTGAAGAAAAAAGTAACATGTTCGTCATCAAGTTTTATTTTAGTGTTGGAGTTAACAAAAAAAAGACTATTTAATATTTTTATCACTATTCGGAGTCTTTGAGTCAATTTCTTTATTTTATCATTATTATACGTATTACGTTTTGTTACGTTGTAAGTTATAATTAAGCGAGCATTTCTGAAAGTTACATGTTGCATTATTATGAATGAACGAACTCAAAATGTTTTCGGCTAACAAAACCATTTGAACTTTATGCAGCAGACAATGTGGTAAAGAGAAGTTTAAATATTTTGTCGTCACTCTAAAAGTTGCTTAATATAACCCTTTTATTTAAAAGTTTGCTTCTCTGTCTGGTCATGACACGAGTTTTTTAAACGACTCCCGCACTGATTTATTTAATCCTTGTTTCATCCATCCACAAACATTCAAGTCAGATGCACAAGGACACCCAGACCCAGGATAAACATTCCTGGATTGATCACCTGCAGTACAGCCGAGTGGTTGAGGTAACCACGCCGAACCCACTGAGCGCGACATCTCGCGGGTTCGAACCCCGCGTAGGACAAGCATTTGTGTGATCCATTAATGCTTGTTCTGAGTCTGGGTGTCCTTGTGCACGTGATTTGTATGTTTGTGAATCCCCCCCGGCCACAAGGATTAAATTCCTTACCGCGGGAGTCGATTTTTTAAAGAAAAAAGAAAGAGAATCTTCCCAATAATGAAATAACCTGCACCCTACTGTGGGTACATGGAATGCGAGCGAAGTCACAGGCAACAGCTACTATTACTAGAAATCACGTCCATATCTGCAGAAACATTCTTAAACCCTGCCATATCTATCATAATCCTTCGCAACATAAGATAAACGGCCGTCAAAAGACCTGATAATCCCTAGTGGGACCTACCACATCTAAAAGCAAGTTTGTTGTAGTTGTTACAGCGAGACAGCGCACTACATGAAATATATCGTCATCTCTCTCCCACACTTTCCACAGTCTTACTCCAGGTGGTAATGGTACCTACATCGGTTTGCTGGCAATTTGTAGATAACCCCACCGAGTTTAAAAGTCATCTTTACTGGGGTAATGTTATTGAGTTAGATAACATTTTATTAGGTCGCGTTATAATGTCTTGGTACTGGTGATAATAAGGATTAATCTTTTTGTGCGTGGTCTTGAATTAAACATGGATGTTTGTTATCAGCTGCGGCGTTTTGTTTTGATGTAGGATTTAAAGGCTACTGTAAATCTGGATCTAGGCATTTGTTAATTGTCAGGCTTTAGTAGGCTTGACCTATTATTAATATTAAATTTAAAAAAAAATCTTTGTATCAACGTTCTAACAATTTCAGATGTCGTCGTCAGTGTAGACTGCTGAAAGTGTGGTAATCTATTGTGTATTTGTCTTAACGAATCAAAATCAAAATCTAGTCGTCATCACATCTGACTAGTCCAAAGCTATAACTTAGGTACATTAAAGAAAATTTCTACCTAAAAAATAGGGTGGGTACTTGATTTAAAAAAAATCTAGTTAGTTCCTCAGGTAGATTTCTAAAAAAAATGGACACGTACTAATCCTAGCCTTTATTATTATTTGCGTTTTGCCTAGTACTTAATCGTAGTCTTACTATTCTATGTCAACACCTCAAAGTCCAGTTTACTTTTATCTACAAAAGCTCAACTATTTTTACCACCCCAAGTCAAAAAATATTTACGATCGTCCGCCGCTCACCTAAAACATATTTTACCCGGGACTCGTGATTGGAAAGATCCGGTCCACAACCGGCCCCTAATAATATTACCCTGGACATATCTCAGTGTACCAATTTGTTACGATATTGGCCTTATTTGGAACACTTAACGAAACATGCTTTATGTAACCTTTTATTTATTAAGCTCGCAGGTGATGGGAATTGGCCTGGCTAGGTGACGTATTTGCTTTTTATTAAAAGTAAAATTAGTAGATTTATTAATACAGGGCTGTTCACAAGATGCTTTTTCAAGTGTCACGTTGATTGACCCCTGATTGATCCCAATGAACTGAATTGATAAATCATTGTCACGTCTTTTGTAGAAAAGGAAGCCGAAATATCTCCAAAAAAATTAAGCCCTCGGAACGGCTTAAAGCTAATTTCGCAAGCTATAAAAATACGAGTCGATGAATATCCTAATTTCTTACATGAAAAAAATATTGAAATGAAACTACTTTTACGGATTTTTCGCGGTTTAATTTTAGATTCTAGTTCCCGACGAAACCTTTGCAGGTATCATGGTCACGGGCAGACCATGATACCTGCAAAAGTTTCATTACAATGTCTAACATTCGCGTAAACCTAAGAAACCACTAAGAAAAAAATACTTTAATAAGACAGTTAAAGAAATAAAAATCAGATTCATTACGCCCCCTCTTATAATATGACTTGTAACAAGTACTTCATTACTATCAAAAGGTGGTTAGAACAAGTTTGCTTTACGCAGCCCAACATTACATAGCATATATATATTACACAGCAAAAACGTCAAAATCAAGTACATATCATATCGGTATACATTTTAAATAGGTCACCAGACGTCTCTTTAACTTATAAAAATACTTCGTCTCACAATAAATGGAATCACTCGTACTGGGAGTCCTCCACCACTTCAGAAAATAATATTGCTGCAGTTGTGGAAGCAAGACGACACGATACGCTTTGTAGAGCGGTTTCTCGCTCACACTCCTGGATAAGTAGTACTGTTGGAGGTATTGGTACGATTTTGTTCGCAGTTAAATTTAAAATAGATTGAAACAGATATTGGTTTTGTTCTACAGATGTCTTGGCTTCGTCTAGTCTGACTAGATAAGTTTTTAGTTTCGTTTTACATAGAACACATGTGTTTGAGACTGAGTTTTTGTTGTGAGTGGCGAAACTGTTCAAGTATAATTTAGTGTAGGTAGATTTTATACGAAAATGAATTGTATGACACCATCTACCTATGTCATATCTACATTTCAAAACCTAAAATTTTACTTAAAATGTGTTATGGTAGAAATAAGTCAGAGTCGTTGCTAATAAAAAAGAAATAAAAATTTCCATACTCTCTACTTTTTAAAGATTTTTAATATTTAACCATTGTATATGACACCCTTGATTTGAAAAATTAAATTTAAAAGATGAACAACGACCCAAGCTCTTAAACTTTCCAAATAACTGCAAAGATTAAGGCGAAACACCTTGCCTTAACCACAATTTACCTACATCAAAGGGGTGGACGTTTTCTGGCAGACATTACATGTAAAACTAGGCTTTACCGAGAACTAGTATGGGCAATGTGGCCATCTAATATTGTTCAATATGCTATGAAAGGCTCTGTAACCAGTGCTTTGTTTAAGTTACAAAGGAGGTCGTAGTACGGTGCATGTGTTTTCCTATTTTAAGGCTTATATGCGGACGACTTAAGTTGGTACGCCGGGAAAGCGCTACAAGTATCGCCGTCTCTGTCTTACATAAAGTGCAAATATATTTTCATCTCGCTCTTTCTATGATCGCTTGAGCGAAGTTATGTCGGCCGTACTGTCGATGGCTGGAAATGTGGGTTTAGTATCTTAGCTGATAGTGTAAATATTGTAATGTATTGCAAAGAGCAATAAACATTTAACAGTATTTTTGTACAGTCCTGTGAAGTAGGAGTTTTTACAAGTATACAGCAAGCTTCACTTTTATTTTAAACTAGTTCTTGTTCGCTTTTTCGCCTGCCTGGATATTACTTATCGCTGCGAAAACGTTAGCCTCATTAGCCTCTAGATCAAATTATGTGTTAATCCAAGGTGTTAGCTACCACTATACGTAGGGTAGCCCAGGGTTTGGTTGATTCAAGGTCAAGTAAGATGCAGTACCTATCTTTTATCGTAAGACTCAATCTGGCTGTCCTATAATACCAATGCAAATGCATATTAGTTGTCTACCATGCGGAATTTATTAGGAGGTTATCTATCTTGGCACCGAAAAGTGTGATTTTAGTCCATTTTATTCACTTTTCTTGAAAATATTCTTTATTTTTTATCTTAATGCGAACTAACGTTAGTTTCCAATCCAACCCATTTACTCTGAATAGTAAGTTTAACTTAACTTTACTTATAGAACTGCTCGTGTCTGCTTCCAAACTGGGAATGCCCGGGGCTGTTTTGGAGAAGGAATATTAAAAAGTTTGTACTTCCTCTGGCAACTTGCATTTATCTTAATTAATGTTTATAATTTAATGAAGACTGCATTTCAACTAGCGCAATAACTTTGGAGTCTAAGATTGCATTTTTAGCGGCTTTTAGAGATTTTCAACATTAAAATGGGATATTATCGCGTCAGTAGAAATTATATTATTGAATGCGCCCAAATCGATAATATTTGCAAAGTGTTTGCTAAGTGCAATCAAGGACTAGTAGCGAGTTATGGAAAACACTCAAAATGGCCGTCATCAAACAAAAGGCTAAACATTCCAAAGGCTATAGACATTTATTATTACAAATTCAAAATCCCATTTTGTCAGATTATAATTTTTAATCTCATTTACTTTTTCAAAATTTTGGTTACGTAACACGTCCAAAAACGTTTCTAACACAAAAATACTCACATCATAATGTTGGTATAACCTACTTGCCATTTGTAACGCACGCACACATGTAAACAATTAGCAGAATATTTAATAGATACAAAGTGATGCAGTCATAGGTTTAATTGAAGTAAATTACGTGATTTTATCAACAATCTGTCTAGATCTGATGATGATATATCGTTGTAGTGTATTAAATTAGGCTAGTCAGTGTTTAAGCCAATTTCAGAGGAAATTCAACCTTGTGCAAAGGATAATAAGGTCTTGCTAATTTTAAGGTGTTTCCGTTTATCTAATAGGATTGGATGATTTTGCTAGTTCTTTTACAATGATATAATTTAGAACAATTTTCAACTAAATAGGATTCCGTGTTTCGGAAGGCACGTTAAATTGTGGGTCCCGGCTGTTATTCCTACATCTTTGACAGTCGTTTCAGATAGTCAGAAGCTGAAAAAGTCTGACAGCCAGTCTAACGTGTATCCCAGGGTATCGTGTTGCCCAGGTTAACTGGGTTGAGGAGGTCAGATAGGCAGTCGCTCCTTGTAAAGCACTGGTACTTAGCTGAAACCGGTTGGTACTTAGCTGAAACTGGTAGCTGACCCCAACATAGTTGGGAAAAGGCTAGGCCGATGATGGTTTCAACTATATAGGAAATTATGTAAAGGGAAATAATTATTTTGTTCAATAATGATTTAGTTTCTACACCCTACTAGTTCCTGTTAATACTATAAATCCTACTAATATTGTAAACGCGAAAGTTTGTATGTATGGATGTTTGTTCAACTTTCACGCTAAAACCACTGAACGGATTTAGACGAAACTAGCTACATAGATAGTTTATAACAGGAATATCACATAAATTTGATAGTTTACACATTCAAATAGGTTTCGATTAGAGTAGTTTTTATCCCGATGTTATGTTCTCGTGGGATCATTTTCGATTCGTAGCGGGCAACAGCTAACTAGTACCAACACGAATAAAACTCTTAGCGGTTTTTGATCAATTGACGAGACTTAAAAGCCAGTCATTCCACAAAAATCTGTCAATAGCAAGGGATCTTTCTTTAAGTTCTAAATCTCTACCTTCAGGCTTTTGTTTTTTGTTGATAAGTATTGCCTAGTGGCTCGGACGATGTGAAATTGGCATTTGTGTGTTCTATATTTGAGTGCGTGTGTTTGCTTTTGTAGTTTTTGTTGTATTGATTTATCAAATTAGTTTTCGATTTTGGGTTTTTATTTAAACTATCGGTTTAGGTCGCCACGCTATACCATCACGACACGAAAGTGTAATGACGTCTGTGGTGGATGACATGGAAAATCTGTTTCAGGAAAATAGGTGATGTTGAATATCAATTTTTAAATTCCTTTAATTGCTAATAAAAAAGCACTGAATACTAAGCATGAACTATTCTTAAGAGTCATTCGCCGCACTGTGAATTGAAAATTGTAATATCTTTAACAACTACAATTTTGAAGAAATCAAGGTTAACCCAACAAAAGGTCATGCGAGTTCAATTAATCAAGTTCGCGCTCACACAAAGCAATTTTTGTGGGTTAATCGAAAACCATTGTAATTCTATTTAGAAATTCTGCCAACAAGAAATTTGGATTAGATTACTAATGTATAGAACATTTAAATATAAGTTTAAAAGTAAAAATGGCCACGGTCTGAAATATTACTACGACAATTTCTGTCTGACTAATGAGATAAGTTTTTGTCTGAATTTAGACTGAATTGTTGCCTCATAATTGTTAGCTTGTACCTGCTTAGGTAACAACGTATCTACTCAAACCTTCTTTAACTGGGGAAGATTCCTATGCACAGCAGTAGGACGTATATAGGCCGGTATTATAAGGAAATGGGTGCTTACGAAGGCAACATTAGTTTCAAAACATTTCGGCTTAGCATAGCGCTTGCATAGCAAGGCATAAGCCATATTCTTAAAACATTATCGAAAAATATTGTTTACTAGCTGTTGCCCGCGACTTCGTTCCCGTGGGTAGATATAAGTTATGATTTATACCTGCCCTGATTTTTCACATTTTCCATTGTATCTTCGCTCCTATTAGTCGCAGTGTGATGGTTTATAGCCTAAAGCCTTCCTCGATGAATGGTCTATTCAACACAAAAATAATTTTTCAATTTGGACCAGTAGTTTCTGAGATTAGCGCGTTCAAACAAACAAACTCTTCACCTTTATATATTAGTATAGATATAGATTTTTACAAATTTCACACAACCATCCAGTCTAAGCAAAACTGGTATTATAAGTACTGGACAGTGACATGCATACTTACATATTTCTAAAAACATACATAATAGAATAATTATAACAAGACACACAACAATGGATCATGCTCATCACACAAAAAAATGTCCTGGGTGTTAATCGAACCCAGAAACCTCGGTATAGCAATCAGGACCATTAACCACTAGACAAGCAGACCAGTCAAATCAGTAGTAGATTCAAGTGAATTGACTAATAATATCTAAATACGTCATGTTACCTACATACTACCGTTCGACAGTAAACGTATCTTAAACCAATAAAGAAACCTTGTACCTTTCTCATTATGACTACTAACAGAAACTTCAGAAGGGTACATTACGACCATAAATTAAAAAGTTAAGTGGGCATAAAGTAGGCAAAGGAAATGGCCGTTAAATCATTTTACTGCCAAACTTACACCATTACTGCGAAGGAGGTGTAACTAAAAAACCCGGTCAAGTGTGAGTCGGAGTTTTGATACTAAGGGTTCTGTATGCGTAGGCTAAACTACAAGTGGTCGACCACCTAATTAATGATCAGATCAACTTGACGGGCCTGTTGGTCTAGTGGTTAGTGACCCTGACTGCTATACCGGAGGTCATGGGTTCGATTCCCGCCCAGGACAAATTTTGTGTGATGAGCATGATCATTTGTTCTGGTGTCTGGGTGTAATTTATCTATAATATGTATGTATTTAGAAATACATATCTAAGTAAGTTTATCAGTTGTCTGGTTACCATAACACAAGCTCTGCTTAGCTTGGGATCAGATAACCGTGTGTGAGTTGTCCCATGATATTATATTATATTATTATTAACTGCGGGTTAACCGCGATCTTAATTTTTACTTTTCTACAATAAAAAGTAAAAATAAAAATGACTACTGAAAAATACATTATTTTATATCATCTGTGATCAAATGTCTAGCCGGCACTTTAAGCTTTTGGCACTGGAGCTTTAAGTTATAAGGGTCTATTTTTATATTTTGAATGCGGTACCCTAACTGATGTTAGACACATTGTTAATTTAATAGTTTCTTGAATTTCATGAAGGTTTTATGACCTACTTGGTTGAAATTATAGTTTGTAAATGTTTGTTGTAATTAGCTTAGTTAAAGGCATTTACTCAAGTAAACACCAATAAAGAAGTCATTTGATGACCTCTTAAGGTTTATTGTGCAATAATACAAGGAAAGTTGGTTCATGGTGAGACCTTCATCCAGTGTGGGGTAGTCAGTCGAAAGAAACAATAAATATTATTAAAAATATATTAATATAATAAAAAATGACTTTCATAGTAATTAATATCTTTAATTTAATCTTTCTATCGCGGCCGTTTCACAGACATTTAAGTCACGATAAAGAACGAGCATTCGTGAATATGACGGATACCGAACCCACGACTCATGCTGGCGTTAAACTTATAATAGTTACCTTACCTTTTAATTTACTTAGATAACATGGTATTATCTAAGGGGATAAAAAAAAATAAAAAAATGCAGTGTTCAAGGCTTAAAATAATACCATAAAGGTAATAATGAAAGCAACATTCGTAATAATTGCATCGTCGAAGATACGTATTCGATGAAATCAGTTGAATTCGAAATAATTTGATCAATGTTAATTGCAATATGGAAATCATTATCGCGAGGGATCTGACGTCACATGCCGATAAATTTAACAATATTGAAGCGTCGGCCTTTTGCAGGTATTGCATTTCATTATTGTTTTATTATTATGGGATTTAAAACGTGACTGTGCACTATTGCACTGTGCAACTATGGAATAATTTTACTTAAACATAGATTAATGATTTATTAACATTATCTATATTTTTTTTTCTAAAAACCTGTGCAACACAACGATTATATTGCATAGTGCTCTCTTTTCATCTACAAAACTCCTTGTTGTCACTGTAAGTCAAAATCACGTGATAATAATTAATTAAGTCACAAATCGCTTATTCCTTTTGAGGTTAGAACAACCCTTAAATACCGTTGTAGTAATTCACTGTAATACATAGTTACACACGAAAACCGATGTTGCCATTCCATTATGGCGCTTGATGAGAAATGGTACAGATTCGTCAATGACACCTAACTCACCAACTTAAATTGTACCGTTCTTCATTGTAATTTCAACTTTATGTAGATCACATAAGGGCTGGAATGACTGCTTTTGTATAGTAGTCGTGAGTAATGACGTCTTCTGAGGCGATTGTGACGTCATTTGAGTTACGGTCAAGTGTGAAGGAGTTGCGTTGAATGTCCTTTGTTTAGATCGGTTGTGAATTTGTTTATACCGAAGTCAAGTTTCAGTCATAACTGATGGTCTATCACACTAGGGCATTTGACAAAAAAAAACTGTTTGGTCCGTCAGACATATTTCGAAAAAATATTGGATACGTATTTTTTATTTGATCTCGTAAACAAAAAATTGAGGGTAAAGAGATTTATAATCTCGTGTGACGTCACTAACCATTAGGTTTTTTACTAGCATGTGATGTTACTAGCTTAGACAGACTCACGAAAGGTTATAATTTTGTATGTGGCTTGAAAGTGTGTGAAATCCGCTCGATATCTTAATGACTTTGAAAAAGACACATTGGTTCTTTCACTTCGGCTGGGTTGAACCTACAGGTCGAGCACAAAAATCTATTGTAGAACCACAAAACCACTAAGATATGACCACATGAGATAATGTCATAAAATACCAGTAAATTATGATGGATAGCCGGATAGCCTGTACTGATGAAATGTGATCGTCAATTTGTTTTCTTTGGATAGTGATCTATATTTCTATTATGTTCAGTCATTATTGACGAGTTATTAGTAAAATAATCTTCTTTTTTTGTAACTTTATCTAAAACTAACTGTTGCCCGCGACTTCGTCCGCGTGGTTAGAAGATATAAGTTATGATTTAATGGCCCTGCTTTTTCCACGTTTTCCTTTGTATCTTCAATCCTATTAGTCGCAGCGTGATGGTTTATAGCCTAAAAAAAAGATTTTTCAATTTGAACTAGTAGTTCCTCAGATTAGCGCGTTCAAACAAACAAACTCTTCAGCTTTATATATTAGTATAGATTAACATTTGAAGACTACATTATAAATAAATAATAAATAAATGCGGACAACATCACATACATTGTTCTGAACCCAAAGTAAGTTGCTGAAGCACTTGTGTTATGGAATTCAGATACAACGAAGGTACCACAAACACCCAGACCCCAGACAATGTAGAAATGTTAATTTTTACATTGACCCGACCGGGGATCGAACCCGGGACCTCAGAGCTAGCGACACCTTGAAACCGGTGCGTACGCCACTCGACCACGGAGGTCGTCGTGAAATAAGAGCGATATCTTTAAAGCCTTGCATTAAAAGTTAAGCTTAAACCTACTCAACCTTTTATTAAAAACCTAAGATTTTTTAGCCTAAAATATGCCTAAAATAACCGAGTTACCCATTATTGTTTAACATAGATATAAGCCGACTTCACGCCACCGCTGCCGCATCACTTCTTCTGGTAATAGGCGTTGGGATGAATTCAAAAAGGCTCTGAGTTATGTGGGCGATTATTCAGCCGCAGAAGTGCGTTACCTCCAGGTGTCATCAACATTTTGATGGTTTTAAGCTTGTGCTATGAATATTGTTGGCTTGTTTTGGTTGAAGTTTTGTTGTGAATTTGTGTAGTCAGATTAAATGTAAGGTTTTTTTTATATTCATTTAAAGTTAGTCAAGGTGGTAGCATTATCTCTTGTTTGTTTTTGACTTTATGTGCGTATTATAAAGTAATTAACACTTGAACAAAAACATCGCTAGGAAACCAGCTTTCTCGAGAATAATGAAACGCCAGAAACATTCAAAAATTAAATGAAATTTTAACTACTCGTTTTTCAGGCTTCTTATGTACCTAATTCACACTTCATGAAGGCAAAATAAACCAAAGGCTAAAAACAAAACAGAGATGACAGGATTTGAAACAAATAAAAACATAATCCCGAAAGGTTGAGACGGAAAGCCAACAAAACGAAACTCTTGGGCGACAAAGCAATTATTTCAAATCAGAAGAGTAAAATAACCTATTATGGGCTCGCGAAATTTTATTGGCCCATTAAATATTTCATTAAAATCAGTCGACCTACTACCACGATGTCTTAATTTAAGACTCTAAACTGTGCAAGCGAGAAAGCACTACTCAATGTAGAGCGCAATCTCTGTTCCACAAGAAGCTATAAAAGGTGGTTCTAAGCTCCCCGTAAGCGTATTGTTTGTAAAGGGTCGAGGAAAAAATAAAGGCAAATTACTGTAAAATGAAATTGTGTTTTATCAAAGCTGAAATTTGCCGCCACGGAATTATTGTTCGCGGAATTATTATGGGAGTTCCGTACAATTACCCTACTGACATTCTCTTTTAACTGGTAAACGTTTTACTTTTGATTCGTTGGAAAATCTTTTGTAGGTGGCCTACATTTGAATGGCATTATTAGCCGATTTTGTGAAAAACGTTTTTAAATTGTTAAGGTTTTCGTTCGCTTATTTTAATTGTATTCTTTTGAGTTTGTAATATAATTTGATCCGTTCGTCTACTAAATATTACACTGGCTGACTGATCCACGTCTTTTCTTCATAGCGTCATTGTGCTGAGCCTATAATGCAGCTTTAAAGCTTTAAATCAAAACTAATACAAGGTAAGGCTACACAGAGATTTTGTTTCTAAATGACTACTAATCGACTAAATATTTTAAATTGATTGTGATCCTTAAGAATAGTAGCATCCGGAAAGGAAAACCTCTTAGACCCAAAAAGAAACATCAGGAGCTGATTCTTTGCCCCCCAGAGACACGTTCATTCTGAAGCCCACCTCTAATGATAAGACATCAAAACCAAAACGTATAAAACATTCAAATGAAGTTTCGAAGTCAGAGATAAATCTTAGAGCTGGTGTTTACCATAGTAATTTTAGCTGGTGACAAGAGGCCATTTATCTCGCTAAGCCGTGAGTTACCGACGCAATGCAAGCCGCAAGGAACAATGTTCACGTCCTATTTGAAACTGGGCTTTTTGTTTAACCTTGCTTTATTTACCTTTTTACTGATTTTATAGACATCCGACACTTTATAAAGATGATGTAGATGTAGCTCATATATTATGTGTAAGTTACGCAATCGGAGTCACTCATTGTATGTTTTTTTGTGCCACATGTGACATAGATTTGTTTAAGGTGATTTCTTGGTCATAAAAGACAATTATAACACTAGTTTTTGTAGACATCATTAGCGATTTTTCCCCAAAAATAACGATAAGCATAGCAAAATTTGTGTTTGTGCTTTGCCACCAGTCACGGCATGTAATTTATCTGTTTTGAAAACACGATAATCCAAAAACCGTTTTCAAAATTAAACTTTCTCATAAATTAAATTATTTAGCAATCCAATCTAAAAATAAGACAAACAACGCCCGCTGCCAGTTTGCGAGTCACCAGTTATGTAAATTGGGCATACTGTATGCACATATGTAAACAAAAGCTGGGGCTTATACAAACCGCTCCGAACGCACATCTGCATTGGAAATTTGTTTGGGTACTGTCATGACGCTAATATGATTAACTTCGTCTTATAATTCCATTAATGAAATTGATGGTATCTGTAGATATTAGAACGTTTTCACCCCAAATATTAAAACGTAACTGACGTTTAAGATTTTTTGATGGAAAATTCTTCGGAACTCATTCAACACAATTGACTTCTTTCTCTTTGGGTTGAGTGGAAGGTAGTGTCAGACTTTTACCGACTAAAACCCACCAATGTTAGTTCCTTAGCTCTTCGTATACCAGGGCCGTGGTAGCCTTTCGGAAAATCCTAGCAGACAGCATGATGGTGTCAGAGGTTACGCCTCTGAGGTGACGTAACACACTCTTGTAGGTAAATTTTCTTCTGAGTTGGTTTCCTCAGAATGAACAAAAATATAATTTTATTTCTATTGCTACTTTATGCTTCAAAGTGAGCGAGAAAGCTCTATCGGAGATCAATAGACTAAATACTCTGTTGAATAGATCAGCCAGTCTTTGTTACGTTTAAGCCTGTCAGCATAAGATAAAAATAAATTTGATCACAAAGGTTAAAGGAAAAATACCGCAGAAAGGAGAAAAAGAGATTTTATATAACTGTAATGTTTTTCAAGATTGTTAAAAGAAATGCGATGAACAATTCGTACCAGATTCTGAGGGATGCAATCGTTGAGTTCTTAGAGAACCTGGTCAAATAAGAAGTTATTAAAGTTAGTGTGACAATTTTTGATTTAACCGTCTGTAGCATGTAGGTTTCTTGTGACATTGTTCTTGGGCACTAACATGACCTATTCCTTGCGAACATTATAAAAACAAACTCAATAATTAGATGATAAGTTTTCGATCTCTCAAAAATAGCTCCTGTTATCAATAAATTGGGACAAATGAAAGGAAGAAAGGGAGGACTTTGCACTGCATGCAAAGCTAATAGCTATTAATTATCATATGTATATTGAAAATCGTTTCCTAATACTTTTAGGCGAAAAAGTCTTTACAAAATAAAAAGTTGTAAAACAGATAGACTCTATCAACATCCTAGCTCAAAGTGACAATTTCTAGGATTGGATTTGAAACAGGCGCGGTGGAAGCGAAACTATTGGTGATAACCATAACAATTCTGGAGCGGACGCATTGCGACCGGATAATCTTTTTAATGAGCAAACAGGCAAGTATGGACTGTTTAAAATAAGTGTTGAGGATTGGGTTGCGTATTCAGGTGTTTGCTAAAGGTTAATAGGGATGACGACTAGGTATAAAAATAAATAATCTATTTAGTCCCTAAAGTAGATAATAAAAAAATATTGGACAAGTATTTTTTTCCTTTTTTTGAACAACAAATCTTGACAAGCATAAACCACTACTGCGAAGCTTAGGAAACGTTATAGCTTGAAAAGCATTGATAACGTAACGATTTCGAAAAAAATAATTCTACACAATCTTGACATAGCAAATAAGTTACATTCGCTGTAATTTGATCATTTTATGTTTACGAGACAAAATAAAAGATTAGTCATATAGACATACTCATTATTATGAATTCAAGTCAAGTAGAATTCGCGCTTGTCCATTTTAATGAAAAACGGAGACAACACTAGGTCGTACACTGCATCTTTTTGTTTCCAGTGAAGCATCGATCTTCCTTTAAGAAGTGATTGCGTACATGCATAATTATAAGAATTCTGTCTTATCATAATATAAGATTCAACGCAACATTTGGGATCAGATTAAGATAAGTTAGTCCTCATAAGTTAATTTAAGTTATTCATCATGCATAGTCCCCTTCTACCCACTTCACATATTAAGCTTTCCTATTTTGCTCCACACTCTACAATTCTCCAGTTAAATGAATAATACAAACGATTTAATGGCAAACTCTCGTTTTAATATTACAGTGACCCACTATATCCGTCCACTCGCAATATGTTCAGTAAAAACGTTACTGCGACTGAAAACAGACATCACACAGCTGACACAAGTCGGAAACGCGTTTTTAGACCTCGATCAGTACTGGAAACATTCTTGAATACATTACTACCCACGACATTCCGGAGTTTATTGTACCTGTTAAACAGCTAGTAGTTATAAAAGATAGAGGTCATAACTTAATTAAAATCTAAGTTTAATTCTTCAATATTGAAATGCATAAAAGGTGGGGACGATACACAAATTGGCGTCGTAACGCAACAAACAGGATACATCACATAATATTCGTGTATGAATTTTATCGGTTTACATTTTACATGAACAAATTATTCCAAATAATTGGAGCAGTTGAAAGTTTAAATCTATCTTATTATCTTGGAAATACAGATTCAGGTTGATGTATTTAACGCAATAATACAATACAGTATATATACAGTTCTTTTGCTTTCATCGTCAAATACAAGAAAATGCTTGATGTCAATGATAAGTTTCTTAGTCATTTTTGTCATGTAGGTGTAGAAGAAAGATGTTGTTTTGCGTAGTGTATTAAATTGTCACGATTCCACAAACATAATAATATTACTTTAAGACGTGGTGGCAGACCCTCAGGGGGGGGGGGGGGCTCAGGGTAGACTCTCATACTTCGCATTAGAATAGAAAACATCAAATTTATCGAAATCCTTGTCATCAAAACAAGTGCCGTGACTCATATGTTCAATACATTTGATCGATTTTTTTATTATTACACACCCTTTTTAAACGACTGTACAAAATGACGATTGCAGCAACAAATTATAATATGTACAAGTACCTACTTACTGTTGCACCTAAGCATTGGTACAGCGCCTTATCAAATGCCAAATTGAGATGTTCTTAGACTTCAAAGTCGTGGCAACCCTATATTCTGGCACGTTTCCAAACGCCTATTGTTCTTGTTACTATGTACAGGGATTACATAACATGCAGATATTTTTGGCAGCCCTACTGCTGTTGGTAAATTGATTTTTTTGGAATGTTTCTAATGTCTAGATGAGAAAATTTTATTTGGACAAGGTGGTGTGGTTTTCATTTTAAGTTTTTTTAGGGTTCGCAAATTACGCAGGCTTTGCTGTCTGACCGTCTCTTCATGCATCTTTCAACAGTCAGTATCTCATGAACATTTTCACAGATAACGTATTACCATTGCCGCTATTAAAGCAATTGTTGATACGGTCATAAATTTGATTAATTAACAATATTTTTTATTATACACTTAGGTGCATTATATCATTTTGTTGTGAACAAAACTAGCTTTTGCATGCAGGTCACGAGAAATCAAAAATGATTCATTATCATGAGGATGATGTCCATTCAGATATGCACCAATAATCCTTAAAAAAGGGGAGGCGCCTCTCTCTTCCTCTTTTTTTTTAAATTAATGTGATACATCCTGGCAATAGGTAGACATTGAGAAGAACAGCAAAGTCTTAGATATGGGGCCTCTATTTTTAATGAAAGGGATGAAACTGCAAAAAAAAATACCATAATCAATCTTAAAGTTACGACTTTATTCTCCTTTGACACTTTACAATAACAATAACAACATTAAAACCCTTTATATCGTTTTTTGTCATCTTAACAAATTGGTCCCATCTCCAAATATGAGTAACAATATAAGTTGAGGAAATAACGATCATTTACTTTGTAAGTACGAAGTATATTCCGTAGCAAGAACTGCTTTGTAAGCCGCTTCGCCTTATTGGTGTTAAACAAGAGAAGTAATTGTGTCATCGACCCAATTGTCACTCGTTCATATTTAAACAAACTTTGAGTATGAATTCGACAAAGATTTTTGGGGAAAAAATATATAGTGACACAGCCGTGCAATTACTTTTAATTTCTTCGCATTCAATTGTGAAATCTTTTATTTATTTTTTAGGAATGAAAATTTATGTTTTCCAAACGGGTTATTAAAAACTCCCTTCCCTTTCATATCGCTTTTCACACAATCCATCTATCCTTTCTTTAGCCTCCCTCTCCATCCATCTACATGTAAACTCATAACTCTTTCAGCAACCTAGACAAATGAAGATGGCGTTTTTAGGCTATCATAAATAATATAGTTACAGAGTTAATACGTAGCGCTAAGGCACTTTAAATATGCGTGTAAAAAGGTGTGTTTCTAAACGTGGCAAAAAAAGAGCATAGTCGACCCTTCAAAGTACGAATTACATTTTTCTCGGTCTGCGCTAACTCTCAACCAGTTTTCAGGTTCGTTTTTTTCTATACCTTGTCTAATTAATACTCTAGGCCGACTATCACATTGTTTTTCCTACAAAGGCACAAAGAACTTTGTCAAGTCAAAGGCGCGCAAACAGTCGTGTAATGACAGTTACGTAAGGGTGAGTGTACAACGGAGGTAGTTTGGCATGACGCCATTGTTGTATTGCTGTACGAGTTTAGGTGGTTTAGATTATGATATGTTGTGTAACATGATATTAGGTATAGTCAGTTAAAACAAGCTTAATTACAAAGACTAGCATTACTGGGAATTGGTGATTAGTAGGTATATACTGACAGGACTAGGTGTTAAGACTATTTTGTTATCTAATAGCATAGAGATCGATTATGTGCAGTTGTTTTTAAAATCGAATAAAATTGTATTATGAGACCTCTATTGCTAACCATACTGTGGGTGTACAAACGCATGTTAAATTAATCTATACTAATCTATACTAATATATAAAGCTGAAGAGTTTGTTTGTTTGTTTGAACGCACTAATCTCAGGAACTACTGGTCCAATTTGAAAAATTCTTTTTGTGTTGAATAGACCATTAATCGAGGAAGGCTTTAGGGTATAAACCATTACGCTGCGACTAATAGGAGCGAAGATAGAATGGAAAATGTGAAAAAAACAGGGCAGGTATAAATCATAACATATATCTTCTACCCACGGGGACGAAGTCGCGGGCAACAGCTAGTATTACTATGTTTGTGGAAGCGTCACAGCGCAATACAGAGCGTAGAGGTGCATCTCTCTTAAACACCCTCAATAATATTGTATACTGGTATCTTATGTGGAGAAAAAACATTTTTTATAATAACTATCGTGAGACTGATTCATTATTAAATGATGTAACGGTTAACTCACGCGTATTAGCGCAGACGCGGTGGGACTCGCTATCCCGCCGCGTCTGCTCATGATTAAGGACTCCGGTTGGGTCCGAAACTAGTCGGGCTACCCCGATAAATACGCGTGAGTAAACCGTTACATCATTTAATAAAAAACAATTTGATTAAAGAAATCAATTAGCTTCGACTTAAACATGTAACATTTAAAACTGATCCAAATCTTCTTAGTGAGATAAAAAATAAAGAAGAATAGATCAAGCATCTAGAAGATACAATACTCAACATTTTTCCCGAAATTGCCTTATCGTTCTTAAGCAAAAGCAGTAATTAAAACACACAATGAGTCCAACGCCTTACAAAAAGATGTTTCTTAATTAGGGCCGTCATAAAAGGCTCCGTAAATCGAGGGGTAATAAAGGTCCCGTAGGTCGTAATTGGCAAAGCCCTATCACTTTTTGGAAGGAACTTGCAACATATTGTGTACTTTTAATTAAATCGAAGTTTTCCTGTGTTGGTGTATTTTTAGACCGCAAGCGTCTTCCTCAGTCATGGTTCTTTGAGATTTAATGAGGAATATAAATTGCTTGTTTTCTCTCTGCTTGATATTTTCCGGTGGATTTAAAGCTTAACGTCAGTATAAGACCTTTTTTCCGAAATAAATTAAGTATTTTTTCTGAGTATAGAATGTTAGGAGAAATTCCATTTTTTATGGCGATAATAATTTATTTAAAAAAAAAAACTTGTTGTTCTTATTGCAATTAAAACAGTTGAAGAAAAAAATATATCTTTAACATCTTTCCAACCATCTTTATTGGTTTTCAGCCTTAAATGTTGCATTCTCAAACGACGTACAAAATATTGACTTTCAAAACGAGTTTCGAAATACAGGTCAGTTTTTATAACGCCACATGCAAATACTGTAGAGGCATCAAAATGGACTAGAAGCTGTCAGGGTGGGCTCAGCCTGCCAAAAGTCCATTAGAGCAACAAAACTACAGCGCCACTGGTATTACCAGATGTTTCAGACATTGCAAAATATTCCGTATTTTTCATCCTTAGCCATTATCTGATTTAAAAGTGTTTGCTTATTCTCTTTTTGAATATCATTGTATCTGTTGTTTTTCTGTTCTATTTTTGCATGCTCAGTTTAATTTAAGATAACCCTTTTTTAAGAAGTTTGCTTGCTTTCTTTCTTTAGGATCAAGATATTTGCTAATACGAATCAAACGAGCTTAATATCGGAGGAGGGTTAGTGTCGTTTAAGTGTCGCTCTATGTCATTATAATATGGCATTTTAAAATACATTAGAAACTCTTTTCTTAAACTAAGCCGCGGGGTACAAATTGAATATAATAGAAACATAAAATCGGGATAAAAAAATCACAAATTATCTGTGAACCTTTCGTTCAAAACGTTTCAGTGGTTTTTGGGTGAAAGAGTAACAAACATCCATACAAACTTTCGCATTTATAATATTAGTAGAATGCTCACTATTTTCGCTACATTTACCGTCCTGACTTGTGGAGACCCGCTTGCTGCCCGCGTCGACCAGAAATTCAAGCCAAAACGTTGTGCCAAAAACATCGGAAATATTTCGCTGGTGTTCTAAAACTATTACTTGTATGAATAATTTGAAGGCGAACAGATAAATTCGGTTTGGCTTGAAAATATAGAAAGTGCTTCGTATTTCGGAATGTGAATCGCTAGTAGGAGTTTCAGTTTTGCGATATTTCAGAGTTTGTACTAACATTTTGTTTAAAATTTGACTGGAAAATATGACTGTGCAGTTAGATTTTGTTCGGTTAGAAATAACACTATATTGGCTTGAAAAGCTACCTCCCCGTATGGAAAAAACTGAAGAGATAACGATGTCTTTGTAAAATTTTGAGCGGCAATTTGTTGCACTAAACAGAATACCTAAACGCAGAACAAGTCTATCTAGATTAGGTAGGAGAAACGTTCTAGCAATACAATTTTTGATGACGAGAGTGACCATTGACGGCACATTCATGCATTTGTTTGATTTTTGGGTTTGGCCTAAATTAATAAATAAACTCAAGGCCAAACCGAAGAGCAGCTCTGCAAGACATCAAGACACAGTAAGCTCATACTGCGTAGGTCGGACCACAAATAGTTAATTAAAATATGAAGGTAGAACGAGCAACATATACTGTTAAGACGAACGCCATCTCAATCTGCCCGTGACCATGATACCTTCAAAGGTTTCGAAACGTCGGGAACTAAAATCTAAAATTAAACCGCGATAAAATCCGTAAAAGTAGTTTCATTTCAATCACTTTCCCTCAAAACAAAATCGCCTGTAAATACACAAATTCTGCTCTACTTCGAAGGTCCGTCAATCCGTGTTTATTGGATCAGGGGAACAATGGGGGCCAACGACACTTGACGCCCACACGTATCATTGTTAAGGCCTATCTAACCGGTAATAATCTTCGACTGACGTGAATGTTTAATCAGGGATCGCGTGGAATGGACGCGAGAGAACGGTATTGGTACGGACTGGTGTAAATAAGGGATGATTAAAGGAGGAATTTGGATATTGCAAGGCCTTTTGATGAGCCTTCGGGGGTCGATGCGTTTGGTTTATTGCCTTTATTTATTATGTTCAAGTATGGTGGAACGTTATTGTCAAACCTATCCTTTGAAGTAGTGGAAAATAATGTATGTGTGAGTTGGATTGTTTAGCCAAAGTTCGGTCTTTGAATACCAGCACGCATTGTTTCCGAATTCACGTGCGTGTAAAAAAGTAATTATAACATGCTAAAAGCAGGATAAGAAAACATTGATAGGATACCGTTCACACATTTTTTTCAATTTCTTGCAAAGCTGCATCAGAGGCAGAGTAACAAGCCCTAAGTAGAGAGGGACGGTAAAAGTTAAAAGCAAAAATAACTCGAGGATCAGTGTTATCCACCAGACTAAGTATAGAACATAGAAGTTGATATCATTATTCAATACCCTACGTCATAACTAAATCAGTTACTCGATCAAACTAAACTCAGTCTAGAATACGAACCAGTTCCCGATTTATCGATCCCCCTTGTATTAAAACTAAGGACTACCACTAACGGCTCACACATACATATACATTAGGAAGTTTGCCCCTCAAACTGTCTGAGTGAATCGGAAACTGTCGAACTTGCAATCATGTCGAACCAAGTTCCATGATATCGGGTTCTATTAAGATACTTGGGATTCTGATTGTGATGGTGGTTTGTTGGTTTCTTTTAAGAGGTTTTTTGGTCAGATAAGTTTCTGTGTCAAGAAAAATGGTTGTTGATCAAATTTCTTTAATAAAATTTGAAGGAGAGATAGAAATTAAAACAAGTTTAGACGTCACGAGAAACGAGGTGAAGATAATTATTTTTTTTTGAAATTAAACCTTCTTGAAACAACCACTTGTACTTCGTCTTCAAGAAAAAATGTTAAACCTTACTTTGTGTTCATTTTTTGCTGGCTAATACATTAACAATAGTTTATCTAGAAGAAGTCTATTATTATTCAAATTTGTAAATGGAGAGCAAAAGAAAGAAAATCTAGACAACATGTCAAGAAGTGATGTGACAAGGGTTGTAAGTACATGATACGAAATGTCTAATATTTTAACAAGAATATTGTCATAGTACTAACTCCAAACAGATTAAAAGCAATTTAAAAGAACAAAAAACTTAAGGGCTATGCGTGTAATTTCCGCTTAAAAACTACCAGAGCTTTTTCGAAAACTCCTTTCAAGTAAAAAACAACGTAATAACGTTAAGAATAAGTTTTAAATTCGCATGACATCTGTAAAAGATTTCCGTTCGATGTGACAATACAAATTGTGACTAGTGAAATGATTTCACAAAAACACTGTAACGGGTAGTCGAGAACAAGGCAATTTAGACTCTACGCTAACGGTGTAAGGTTTATTATTGTTTGGATGGTGAGGTAATAAAGTTATATCATTTTTCCTTAGAGCAGTGAATTGCATCACTTGATGTAGAAATATGAGAAAATGTTCCAGAACGCTCTAGTTTGTTCAGTAGAGGACTTTGCGCTGGTATTGTCGGACTTATTTGAAATTAACTGTAAATACCATTTGATGAAAGTACAAGCTATTGTTTTGTACTGTTTGTGGGCGAAAGTTATTAAAAGCAAAACGAAACACTTATCTTAAGAGATTTGTCCCAAATACTACATGATTTTAGAATATTTGATTAAATCCCTGAACTGTAACATCATCGGCCTAGCCTTTTCCCAACTATGTTGGGGTCGGCTACCAGTTCAACCGGTTTCAGCTAAGTACCAGTGTTTTCCAAGGAGCGACTGCCTATCTGACCTCCTCAACCCAGTTACCTGGGCAACACAATACCCCTTGGTTAGACTGGCTGTCAGACTTTTTTCAGCTTCTGACTATCTGTCACGACTGTCAAAGATGTAGGAATAACAGCCGGGACCCACAATTTAACGTGCCTTCCGAAACACGGAGGAACTCGTTATGACAAAGATGGTCACCATCCACGGACCAACCGCGTCAAGCATAGCTTAACCGGTGATCGAATCACTTATGCGGTTATAGCTTAGCCACGAGCTCCATCGCTCCTCCTCAGTTAAATGCCTGAACTGTAACATCAGTGCAAAATTATACATACAACGAAAAGTGTAAAAAATCTTCAAGGGGTTTCGAATTCTGTTTAATTCTAATAGAGATCGAGTTTGTATTTTGGACTCCAAAAAGAAACCAGGATTGCTACTCGATCTTGGTTCGTTTCAAAAATACCACTTCATCCATAAAATAAAAACCTAATTTTTATCAATTTTTGTTAGTATTTACCAGTAAATACGTTCAAATATATTTCATTCAAACTAAAAATTACGTGTTTGACGAACGTTTTTATCGTTTCGTAGGCCTTTTAGAAATTTATTTTGTAACATCTTAATTTCTTTAGCGTTGACAATAGTAATCTCCTTAGCTTGAGAGCAGTACTTAGTGCGTTAAAGAAAAGAGTGTTAAGCTTAGTGCACTAAAAGATAGTAGTACAGTCACCAACTAAAGTCATTTATCATAAATAGATTTTCAAAACCACTGTACACAATCATTTTCAATGAGACACTTATTTGCTATTAAATACTATTATTTTGTTAATTTAATGTACTTTTGTGTACAATAAAGTACAAATAAATTAAAAATGGACACCTAGTATAGTTAAAACATACGAAATACAAATTCCGACGGGTCACTAAAAAAAGGCTAGCATTCTAATCGAATTGTGTTAACAGACTTTCGTTGCTGATTGTACAAAGCTGAAATAAAATTAAGTTTCTATAAGCAATTACTCGCAAACTGGTTTTAGAATGACATTTTTGAGTAATTTTATGTTTTAGTTTTATAGAAAACTAGCTGTTGCCCGCGACTTCGTCCCCGTGGGTAGAAGATATAAGTTATGATTTAGGTATACCTGCCCGGTTTTTTTTTCACATTTTCCATTATATCTTAGCTCCTATTAGTCGCAGCGTGATGGTTCATAGCCTAAAGCCTTCCTCTATGAATGGTCTATTCAACACAAAAATAATTTTTCAATTTGGACCAGTAGTTCCTGAGATTAGCGCGTTTAAACAAACAAACAAACTCTTCAGCTTTATATATTAGTATAGATTTATTTTTGGAAATCACATCTTACGCATATATCCAACTATTACAGCTAGATAACTTGTCAAATAGCATAATAAACTATTTAGACAAAGGCCTTAGCAAAAAGCTAGACATTCAGTCTATACAATATCACCAAAATTGAAACTAGGGATGTAATGAATATGCAAATTTCGGATTCCATTTCGGATACGGGCTTGGATATGTAAATATTATTATACCTGTTTCGGTTACGGTAACAGAAGTAAAAGTATTTTGGATTTTCCCTTCCCTTCGGATAATTTTGAAATTTGTATTTTTTTTAATTAAAGAAATTTAATATGCAGTTTAAGGGATGCCTGTAATCTGGCACCTGTCATATCATATTCTAAATTATTCAAAACTTTTGAAGTCGAAAACCTACTTTGTCGTTTCATAGCCAGAGGCATAGAGTTAGAGACACATTTACAACTACGACAGGATTATAACGCATCAGACGACACAACAGCCTGCGTCATTATACCTATTACAGTTTAAAAATTCGGATATTTGGTATTTTCGGTAACATTGAAACATCCCTATTATTTGGAAACCTTACTAACGCATATTAGACACGCTTGAGTAAAATTCAGTGTTTGTGTTTCAGACAGTACAAGAAAGACTAGATCAGTTTGCTATAATATATTATGTTAGGAACCCTCTTTACAAAGGATAATGGGACTATATATAATATTCAGAATGGAGTACTTAGTATTGTTTATGCTAGTACGTGGAGTGTACTAAGTTGAGAATGGTCATGAATGGTCAACGTCAAAGGTTATCGTCGTGGTGGTCTTGCGTTATAAAATGGGTTTGAGTGCAAGAGGTGCAGGTTCGAATACAACGTTTCGATGTTTATCAATAACATTGTACGATACAAAATCTGACTAGTCTTGAATATCTTCACTGGTAGAGAATTCTTCTGGCATTAAGTCCGCATTCTTCTTATTTGTTTACGAACTATTTGATAAATAAATAAAGATCTCTACTTTATATGGTTACATCACGGTTTACAGTCAATTTCACGGCTAAGCGATAAAAAAATCAATAAAAAATCCTCCTTCTCCTTATGTATACTTAAAACCAGCATTTAATGTACCTATGTATAACAAATAAATATTTTTAATTCTTGATTCTTGATTCTCTTTCATATTTCTCCCACCACCATTAATGACGCAACGCGATATGTTTTCCTTAAAAAATAAGTTCAAAACTCACTGCCTTCGGAGACAAGCTCCAGTTTCGCTGACACAGCAAATTGGCCGGCAGTGATTGATTGAAGGCACGCCCTAGCATTGGTAAAAACTGGTGGAAACTGGTAAAGTTGCCGACAATTGAATGAGGTTTTCGATTTATTTGAAGATGTGTTCCAACTTTAGACATTTTAGCAATGATTTGTATGTTTTTAACTATGTTAATGTGTTAAAATGGCGTATTTTTGTGGCTCATGATTTTCAAAGCCAAGGGGAAGCAAAATACATAATATGATAAAACTTGTTTCCTTTCTTGCATTGTTGTCACACTATATTAACACAAAGCGGTTAAAATAAGAAATCATAACACATAGGCAAGTAGGCAGACTGAGTTATTTTCACTGCTGATATTTCAATTTTAGTATCCTAATCGTTTTACAAGAGGATATAAGCCTTCAAGTAAAAAAAGATCTAAACACAAAAAAAGATAAACTTAATACAAAAATCTATATTCTTGCCAAAAAACACAGACACTCTTTTATCTAACCACCCAAACAGTTTCAATATAAACTCAATACTTAACAAAGGACTTAAAACTCTCAGGAAACGAAAACAAAATACGATCGTTTGTATCGCACGATACGTCACACCCCCGCTCAGGTTTACTGCCTACTCAATAGGTATTACATTACCTATACGTACTCCCAACATAGCAAATGACAAACATGCGCTATAAAAGTAAATAGATTCTTAGGAAGAGCTCTCATTTGAGACAAAACACGTTCGTCCCAATAATTGACCTAAATAATTATAATCAAATGTTTGCATATCAAAAACATACGATCGACTTCAAATAAAAATGTATAGAGCCAATCTTGGTTACGTTTATGGGACCAAATCAAAAATAATTTATGTTAAATGAAAGAAGAATTAACAAAATCGGTTCATCCAGACCGAAATTCTGAGGTTTCAACTAACATAAAAGAAAACATTACACACAGATGAATTGAAAACATTCTCCTTTGTGAAGTCGTCATCTACTCTTGTTACATGATTGCATGCATTTAAACCAAGGAGATCTTGGTATACCATAATAATACAACCTCTATGGCATGTACCTACACCGTTATATATTATACGTGCTATGCAGTACAGAACTGGCTTGCAATATCCCAGTTTGTCTCCTCGAATTTCCGCCATTTATCGAGAATATCCCTCAATATTGACCATCACATACAAGGGTTAATAAAAATAAATTATACGAGACAAACGCCTCGTTCAGTGTGACTTTGACGTGGGGTGCAGTTAAATGGAGTAATCATTCAGGAGTTTCTTGCCGGTTCTTCTCCATAGGAACGTCGACGAATATTTTGGAACCATGCTGATGACTGAAAACTGTGCTTATGAAAGGGCCTCACCGCAATAAAAAAAATAGATTTTGATTGCTAATGTTACATGGACAATTTAATGTATAGATGGACTGTTAACTACTGGCCTGGGTTACTAGGCCACTAGTGCAAAGACTATTTATTGATAAGAGTATGAGTGACTTATTAAGATCACAGCAGAGTCTTTGTAATAAACCTCCATTTTTACCCTTTTGTTTACGGAACCCCGGATTTGAGTTTGAACCCCATAGGAATGACATTTTGAATTGCGGGCATAGTCATTACTGACGCGTCCAAGTGACTGGACAACGGTCTTATTGAAATTAAAAAAATGGTTTTGGTTTTGAAAATTACAGTGGTGTATATATTATAGACTGTGACTGTTCCTTCATGTTGGGTTACTAAGCAACTAGTACAAACACTATCTATTGATAACGATGTGAGTGACTTCTTAAGATTGATGAGATAAAGCCTTATGATGACTGACATACAGACAGCGGAGCCTTTGTAATAAACTTCCATTTTTATCGCTTTTTTTACGGAACCATGTATTTAGATTTTGAACCCCAAAAAGCTTATTTTTAAGTCATCGTTAAAACGAAAGAATACTTATGCCGCATTCAAAACAATATTAATTCTGCCACAGTAGTAGTTTTATAAAATCTGTGATTCTGCTAAACATCTCCATACGGTATGCGTTTCCAGATCAATGGCCATGCTTAAATTCTACCGTTTATCTAACAAATTGATCCATTTCCTTTATAAGTAGAGCGTAAAGTTAATATGGAATTCGATATCGAATATGTAATTATGAAGCGAAATTAATCGATGAGATAAGATAGCATAACTGTGTCAAACAAGCAAATGTAGGATGTATTAAAAAAAACATCCTATATTTATAGTGCAATAGAACTTGTATTAGTTACCTCCATACCAAATTTAATCGAAATCGGTTTAACCGTTTGGGCGTGAAGAGGTAACAAACATACACACAAGCACACTTACATAATAACCATTTACTTTTAGTATGAAAGATGCTACGAGTTTATAGACAAGTTCGGTTTTCAGGCTTTTTTACCCTACATATTCACAAATAAATGAATGCGGACAACATCACATACATTGTTCTGAACCCAAAGTAAGTTGCTGAAGCACTTGTGTTATGGAATTCAGATACAACGAAGGTACCACAAACACCCAGACCCGAGACAATGTAGAAATGTGAATTTTTACATTGACCCGACCGGGGATCGAACCCGGGACCTCAGAGCTAGCGACACCTTGAAACCGGTGCGTATGCCACTCGACCACGGAGGTCGTCGACAAAGAAGGTCATGTTTAACAACTAATATTCAACCGCGAAAAAATACAAAAAATAGGTTAAAAAGCGCATAATAATATGTAAAAACCTTATAAATAATACAGATAACATTCTAATTACACACGAAATCCCTAATTCTTGCTAATAATTTAATGAAACTCCTTGATATAATATCTATAGAAGCTCGAAAGCCCTTAACAGAAATATACTCTTGAGCATATTACACATAAATATTATTTTAGGTCGAGTTTTCACTACCCTATTGTTAATATACCTTCCACCGTCCTATTCCCGAAGGAATTAATTTATTTAATTTACCACGCTAGAATTGACAGTTATAGAAGCGTGAACAACTCGCGTTAAGGGGTTATCTGTAAATGTGGAGTTAGGTTTAATTTTTTGGGGAATTTGTTCGTATTATGATGTCTAATGTAATAGGAATTTGGTAGGTGTTGGATTATTATAATATTAGTCTAATAGATGTCGCTTAAGTCCGCCATAGGTCGTGTCACAATGCTATGAACGAAATCAAATTCTTGATTGAAGACCTCAGTGGCTTAGTTGGTAAAATTTAAGCGATTGGAGCGTACGAGTCGCAGGTTTGAGTCTTATTTGAAGTTTTCATTGTTTCACTATATTCTTTGCTAATTGCAGTCATTATAACGAATTCGGAGCGCTTTCTGTGTATTAAATAATAGAAAAAAAAATAGCCATTTTGTATCTATTGCTATGCTTTTAATTGCAATTATACACATATAAGTTTCAAGGACAACAGCTGTTGTAATAATGCCAATAAAACAGTCCTCTGTTCCTCGCTATAAAACAGACGAGAGGCCAATGAAACCATAAAAAAACAGGAGTACTTAATTAAGTATATTACTATTAGCACCATTCGTTTATAATTAGAAGTCCACAGCACTCAGCGAAGGTAAATATTATGGAAAATAACACGAACGACCGACGCATAATTTGATTAATAAATGCGTGTCAAGAGTACAATCGGCGACAAAATTGTTTTGAAATGTTTTCCGGTGACGTGACATGGGATGCAAGAAATACGGAGACGAAAGATAAAATTCTAAATTTTCGAAATTTGTTTTTTTTTGAGATTGAAAAAGTTTTTTTTAAGATAACAATTTACTTCTTTTTCTTGTGAATTCAGGTATATACTTATATGTATAAAATTAAGATTATTTTGGTAGGATTAATCGAATTTATCCCAGTACAGAATATAGTATGCATAATAAGAGAGCCTAAAATGTATGTCATCTGTCGAATTTTGGAACATTTTAAGGAAATACACAAATAATAAAGAAATAAGCTCATATATCGACACTCAAATTTTATTATCGCTTCAAGATTTTTAACATGCTCTAAATATTGTTTAGCGTTTCAAGATTTCTTATTCAATCATGTCAAGTCATCTTATTGGATTATAACTAAATTTGGTACTTGAACGTTGAACGATAATAAACTGCTTACGTGTAAATTTTAAACATCAAAATTGATAATAAGTTTAAGGAAACGAGGTTACGACGTACATAAATCTGGATTATGTGAAGTTTCTTTCTTGTTCTAGGATAATTGACACTGACAAGTTGAAATAAATTTTATTTCGTAATTCGATTACTATACTTTCTTTTGTAGAAATGCCCAAAATAGTAGCATACCTCTATGTCCATGTAGCAAGTAAATTAAAAGTCTTATGTTTTAAAGTTATCTGATTGTTCAATTTAGTGTGAAATATTTTATTAAAAACATAAAAATAATGTTTAAATTTGATCCAAAAACATAAAAGAGATTAATTGGTTTGAATGTACCTACGAGTAACGTAGTCCTTTATATCATCAAGCCAGACCCACTGTCTGCTACGTGCTGTTAGTTCGATCCCCGCGCAAGGCAAGTGTTCCAAAGATGCTTGTTTTGGGCCTAATTATCTTTGTGTTACTTCATTTTTGCGAACAAAACCACGAGGATTCAATGTTCAAGAACAATCCTTAGTACAGGAGTAAAGAAATTCTAAACTTTAAATTAAATTAATTCTGCAGTTAAAATTTCTGTGGGCGCCAGTACCAAACCATTACTAAATTAACCGGAGACTTTTACAAATATTATTCTTATGTCGCACTGCGTGGTGTGATGTCATACCGTATTAGTCAATATCATAGTTATTAGGGTATTAGATCACTTGTAACTGAGCTGTTTAATTAAGTGGGTTAATTAGCTGGAGTTTTGTTTTTGTGTAGAAAAATGACTGACTTAGAATGGTTTCATTTTTCTTCTGGGTTTGATAAAAACCGGTTAAGTCCAATTTCGAAATTTGTTGTTAGTTACAATAGGAAAACATTTTCTGTGCAAATTGCAACGGTCTAGCTTTTACGGTTCTGACAGACGAACTGACAGCGGATCCTTAGTAATAGGTTTCCGTATATACCTTGGGTATACGGAATCCTAATTAAGCATTTGATGTCGTGGTCTTGTTAGTTTCTGAACTTAAAATAAAAAAGGTACGTGAGGTTTTTTAAAGTCAGTGACGTACAGAAGCTGTGGAACCTTTTTTTATATTTACTAGATATTTACCAGAAATTGATTAAGATTCTCATATCAGATAATTTACAACAAGGGTAAATTATTTGAAAACTGAAGATTTTTTCCACATCTGATGAATATTTTCTTTGCATCCAAAATTAAACCATAAATTCTGCATTTTCTTGTCTCCTTCCCCACAAATAGCTTCGATTCCGCAGATGTGTAGCCGAAACGAAGACGGGGAAAGTTTCAGGCGATTGCTTTGCCTTGAAACTGCATTCGTACAAAGCTGAACACCTGGGTACCGTGTTTGCAGATTTTCGGATAAAAGGAATGAAAATATACGAAAAAGAAAATAAAAAAGCATCTTTGTAGCATGGAGGTTTAAGTTTTGACATAAAATTTTTGCAAAAGCAATTTGGTGCCTTTGAATATTGTTCCCGTATTAATTTTTAACGTTTTGTTACATACATGCTTTTCAACCTACTACAAAGAGTAGTTTCTCAATTTGTCTGTACTTCTTTCATTTGTTATCACAGAACGATTTTGTCAATATTTTTTTCTTGTAATTTGGAATAGATCCCGTAAATTTTCATCAAGTCTGGCTGTATGTTTTTCTTCTTAAAAAAATATAGTATATTATATTTATGGCTACCTAAACAATTATTTTCCTTGCACATATACGCCATGACATAATCTTTTAAAATTGCCTTATGATTAATTTATTTTAAATTTCATTTCATACTTTTTCCACATTTCCACATCGTCATATATTATGACATCAATTTTTTTTTTAGTTTCCTTGCCTTCTGAAATTATAATGTCACTAGTCACAACATACATTGTGAACGGTTCTTGCTACCTGTGATTTTAGACCGAGAATCAGTATTGGCTAACTAATTTCAGGTTATTTATCGGTCAACTTGGACGACTCGTTCAAGTTCCTTTATTATACTTCGACGTTTATTCACAAACTTGTGACTTTCCTTGTTGTGTTCTATGACGTCATTTGTCTTCATTCGTGTCATTGGGCTGGCTTTGTTACTATCGTGTAATTCAAGGAGGGTAAAGCTTCGATTTCCTTTTTAGAGTTTCGTACTCAAAAGGGTAGAAACGAAACGGCACAGCTATCTGTCCGTTTGATATTAAGCTGTATCTCATAAACCGCAGCAACATTGTTGGAAATTGAACATAACCATCGAGGCCTAGCAACATTTGCTACGGTCATAAATTGAAAGCGTGACCAATTTTTGTAAGTTCAGTTTTTCTTTAGCTCGTACTTTGTACAGAACCATCAGTGTCAACAGTTAAATTTGAAAAGTTTTTTTCTTCATTAAGATATAAAATACTATCAACCCAAAATAAAATACAAAAGTTATAAATCCACACGTCTCAACCTCGGAGATTGTATAGAAAATAAAAAAGGATATATTTATTATAATACCTCGTTTCTTAACTAAACATTTTTGGGGGAATATGTTATCGGCAACGTAAACTACATTTCCCCGGCAACTATTATCTTCTATCCGAATAGATTTTCTAACAAACATAATATTGCTTATACATAATCCCTTTCTTTAACCTTCAAAGAAAATAAATATGAAATGTCTAGTCGAGGTCCTCATTATTATGTACCTTTTTGAGGTATGAAAAAACTTAAACGAAATGATGCCTCAGAAACTGTAGAAAATATTCTTGCTTAATTTATCTTACCTCTTTTCTTTAAAAAAAATCGACTCCTGCACTAAGGAATTCAATCCATGTATCGCGGGGGGTTTACAAATACACAACTCACATGCACAAAGTCACCCAGACTCAGAACGAGCATTCGTGGATCACACAAATGCTTGTCCTTGTGGGTTTTGGCGTGGTGACCTCAACCTCTCGGCTATCCGTGCAGTCTTTGTAATCGTACTGTTTTTTTTTTCCAATATTAAGACTAGGCGTAAACATACTGACTGTGTAAAATAGCGGTTTTCGAAGATGCCCTGTACATCTCATACATATACAGGGTGTTTATCGACCTATACTGTGCAAAACACGCTATAACTTCGAATAAAATATATCGAAATTTAAAACACCGATAAAACGAAACTTTACTCAAAGGAAACTGGCACATAATAGTCAAAAGAAAAAAAACATAATATTGAGTCTAAAACTTCGTAGCTTCCCATTTTTACACTCAAAGCATTTCTCCTACAAACGCATTACAGTTTAAAATAACTGGAGAGTTACCGCAAGAGTTTCCTTGAAGCTAGTACCTTAACTGAAGCGTTTTATTTTAGTTTGTACTTAAAGTTGAGTACTGAAAGTTTCAAGCATGCCAATACTGTAAACCTTGTTTTTAAACCGGAAAACCGGGCCAAGTGCGATTCGCGTATATGAGGATTTCATCGTATAAATTTTATATAGCAAAAATAATATAGTATATCTTCTACTATTTATTTTTATAGGGAGATAAGATACCTACATTAGATATGTCTATGAAAAATTTCAATCTAAAGCTATTTAAAATCAACACCTAATTGTCAGACAAAGAATAAAATTGATTCTAGTGATTGACACTGGCTAAATAATAAAGCGAACTAAAAAACATTATGATAAAGTGGTAAAATTTAATTAAAATATAAATTTACCTTGAGTACTGAGGATAGTTCTTAATTATTGTAAGTAAAGTACAGTAAAAGTAGAGTCGAGTTAGTCAAGAGACAAGTGATAATAGTGACAGTTTGGTATTTTTTGAAGAAGTGTGTCTTAAGTGTATATTATGTAGTTACTTCTGATAGTAAACAAGCCTGATATCAGAGACTAGCTGTTGCCTGCGACTTCGTTCGCGTGGTTAAAGATATAAGTTAGGAATTTTTGAATGAACACCTCGAAAATGAATACTTTTCCCCGTTTTTGCCACATTTTGCCATTGTATCTCCGTTCTTATTCGTTGCAGCGTGATGAAATATAGCCTGATACCTTCCTCGATGAATGGTCTATTGAACACAAAAGAATTTTTCAATTTGAACCAGTAGTTCCTGAAATTAGCGCGTTCAAAAAAACAAACTCTTCACCTTCATATATTAAAAGCATAGAAATAAAAAACAATATTTTAAATGTTGCTTGTGGGGTAGGTAATAAATATCATTTTCATAGAAAATATATTTACACAATTTTTATAGGGTTCTGTATCCCAAGGGCAAAACCGGAAACCTGTTACCAAGGTTCCATTGTATGTTTATCTGTTTCTAATGTATTTCTTAAATCGTAAAAACAATCAAGTGTGAACTTAGGTAGTTGAAATTTTAGCTGATAATGTATTTCTATTACCGCTATAACAGTTGCAGTTGTAATAGCTAGCTATTACAGGTCATTAGATATAGCCTGATGACAGACAAGCAAACAGACCTGTTGGAAACCCAAAAACCTACTAATCAACCAGTTGCAATAAGGATTTTGGTACAATACTCGCCATCACCCACAACAGTAGGTCAATTTGCTTAACAACAGCACTTTATCCATATAATCTTTTCAAATGAGAAAGGAATTCTCTAATAGCATAGTCCTTCAAACTACAATAAATGTCATGTTTCTTTCCTTGTTTCATTTGTCTGTAAGGTCCGAAATATCAACGAGGAAAACCTTAGCAAATATCTGAGGAGGTGCTAATAATAGAACCTAGATTACTAAATACTTATGAGTCACAATGGGTCTAGTTTCCACGAGTTTGTATAATTAGCGATATTGTATTAAAAGGTAGCTGTTCTTTGTTTAAACCCTATTGTTGTGATAAAAAATCGGTCCTTTTGTTTTTGTTCTAGGTGTAATACGATTAAAGCAGCAAGTATTTAAAAGTAATACTAGGTATTGCCCAGGTGGATATGATATGACGAAGATAAAGAAGGAATTTTTTAAATCAATCACAACCAAAACCAAGCCTTACAAAAAATATGAAAATGATTCCTCAGGAACATAAAATCAAGATAAAAAGTATTCTATGTATTAATCTTGGCTATAAACTATATGTGTACCAAGTTTCGTCTAGATCCGTTCAGTGGCTTTTGCGTTAGAGAGGAACAAACATCCATACATACAAACTTTCGCGTTAATAATATTAAGTAGGATAGAGTATACATTATTGAAGTAGTGAAAGAGAGACAAAGCTCTATTTCGTGTAATTTGCTGTCTTGCTTCTACAAATGCAATAACATTGCTTTAAGACGTGTCAGGATTCCTAGGTCCTGATATGGACTTGCCTGATACCATACTGATAAAATCTCTTCGATTACCTTATTCAGTTGTTGACGCCTTTATTTGATACGCCAAAGTCTGGCCTTGATGTACCAAAGCGGCGTACAATGACGGTTACAGATAGGTTATCATATTACGCGTCGGTTATACAAATACGGAAATTGCATTCGCATAGAATCTTTAGTTGCAATGACATTATTTGGCCAGTTCGTTTAGTGGTTAATGGCTCTGGCTGCTAATCTGACTGGAATACCGGAGGTCGTGGGTTCGATTCCCTCCCACGACATATTTTGTGTGATCGAGGTACACGATCATTTGTTTTGTGTCCGGGTTTAATTTATTTATATTATGTTTGTCTGCGACTGTATTATGAGTCGGTCTCGTACTAATAATACAAGCTTTGCTTAGTTTGAGACTAGATGGCGTTGTGTAAAAAGTTGTGAAATATTATAATGAATAACAAAAAGCAAACGTTGAAAAAAAAACTGTTCATCAATTTTCAATCTCAGTTATTTGTAACTGAATATTTTCACTGTCACTGTCAAAGGTTTATTTATAACAGACGGGACCCAAAATTTAACGTCCCTTCCGAAACACGAAAGAACTCGTTACTTCCACGAGTTCTTTCCATCCACGTTCCATCCACGGACCAACCGCGTCAAGCTTTGCTTAACCTGTGATCGAACAACTTGTGCAGTCATAGCTTAGCCACGAGCGCTTCAAAGGATCGTGGGCGTATAATCAAGTCACCTTGTGGACCCCAGATCACGTCGGCGTGAAAGATCGCCGGTATAATTTCCTCGATATATTGGCAACCCCTTATTACGTGCTTTCGATTGCTCTGAAAGGGTTAAGCTTAATACATATTCAGTTAAATTCTCGACCAGTGCTTATTGAAGTTCTGTTAATAATGGGATGTAATGAAACGATAAAGGTTTTATTGTTTATATACCTTTTTGTTTATGGTTACTTGAAATTTTTTCTTTTATCTGTAAGAGTTTCCAAACCGTGAACCACGTATTTTTTTCTTGGTCTAAGATAGAATAAGGACAATCAATATAGCTTGGTAAATGCTGGACTAAATAAAGAATAAAATGATGGTTACACGCGAATTTGTTGCCTACCTTTAATCTGTATTTAAAGCAGCAACAAATATTTCTATCCTGTCTATATAACGGTTCATGAGATACAACCTGCTGACGGATAAAAAGACAGCGGTGTCTCAGTAATTTCAAATAATTCAAAATTAAAAATTTTACCCTTTGTGTACGATACCCGAAACCGAAACATAATTGAATAAACCACAAAAAATAAATTTATATCAAAAAATCAAATTAAACAAACATCCATTGGACTAAGTACCATCTGTTACCAACCAATTATCAAGTCAGTTGCAGCTGTGTAAGACAGAGTACGCATTATACATCGGTGTCTACACAATATCGGTGTCTCGCTTGTTTATTATATTAAGCCTTTATTAACCAAGATACAAGACAGTTATTTCTTTGAGTTTCCGCGTTAAGCAAAGTGAACGCTTAATTACTTTCATCGCTCCCTAATTCAAACTCGTGTGTTCCGCAAATGCGTTTTCCACCATTTTGGAGAATTTACGACGACCGTAAATCATTTACGGTTTTTAGAGTTTATGTTATGTAAATTAGATATATGATGTATGTTTGGATCCCACGCATTTAGTATCATTCGTCTTCAGTGTCGTGGTAAATGTTTATAAATATATCTGTTATTGCGCGCGGGTTTGTCCACGTTGTTGAAGAAAATGTTGTTTTTTAGATTTCGTCTTTAAAGGGCAAAATCATTACTAACGTTCTGCGGTTTGTCTGTCTGTTACTAGGTTATGTACCGTAAACCGTTACAGTTAGACGGATCGCAGATGATTTGTTTCTGTTGCCTCTAAAATAAGAAATATTTTTTTTTTTAATCGAGGTTAAGCAACCATACGTACTGTCATTAGTTTGACGGATGAGATTTCTTTAGCTTTTTTAGAACCTGTTGTTGAATACTACAATTCTACTGATATAAGTACGGAAAAAAAGTACCAATATTGATAAATTAACATCAAATGAAGGGAAAGTTACCGAAAAAAGCAGCTATTACCGAGTTATTTATCAAAGACTATGTCTTTGTGTATATAAGATCATTATCATAGTTATATATAGTCAATAATTTTGTCTAGAATCTTGATAAAACCAGTAACCATTTGTTGAGAACGAATTCAAGATTAAGTTGTTTTATGTACACGCAAGGAAACAATCTCGGGTGGGGTGCGACTTTAAGTCGACGGTTTAGTTTTGTAGATACGATTGGGGTGTAGACATTGTTAGGTAAAGGTCAAAGACAAGAACTAAACTGGAACTAGAATGAATTTGATTATTCTGAATGTTGGTCAGGAAACCAATTGAATGATTGTGTATTTATTAGGAACTATTGTAGGAGAACGATTTGATGCTATATTGTGTGTTACTAATAAACGAGTTTCGATAATATAATAATATTATTGTTTTAACAAAAAAAAAACAGACGCCGAAATAGAATAAAAAAACTACTTAGACAAACTTGGCGAAATTTTATTGTAAATGAAAAAATATTCAACAAAACCGGTTTATCAAGTAAGAAGCTCTATGAAAACAAGAATATTAAAAAAAAACAAAACACAAACGAATTGAAAACCGCCTCCTCTTTTCAGTTGGTTCAGATCATTGTTAACATGTGAAACAGATTTTAACTTACTTTTCGATATTATCTATACTAATATATAAAGCTGAAGAGTTTGTTTGATTGCTTATTTGTTTGTTTGTTTGAACGCGCTAATCTCAGGAACTACTGACCCAAATTCAAAAATTATTCTGTGTTGAATAGACCATTCATCGAGGAAGGCTTTAGGCTATAAACTATCACGCTGCGACTAATAGGAGCGAAGATACAATGGAAAATGTGAAAAAAAACAGGGCAGGTATAAATCATAACTTATATCTTCTACCCACGGGGTTGAAGTCGCAAGCAACAGCTAGTATCCTAATATGAATATTCATTATAATATTTTATAGTTCATAGCCAAAACTGTTTTGAATAGCTAATTCATAAATTTTAATATACTAAATAACATTCATTACTATCATTAACATTTTCAGCCTCAACCTTAGTTACACGTGCTTATCATGAAACACAAATACAAACTTCCGCATACATACATATGATTATAAATATACATAACATATAAATAGAGTTCGCCCACAACTCTGCTAACAGTGACTCTAACTCAGAGTGGATTAGTTAAGGAAAGATGCTGCATTCACTTAATAAACTGCGACTTACGACATTTTATTAAAAACGCAGTATATGTCAAATATGCGGGCCGACGTGCCCAGAAATCGCAAATGATAGAGAGGTTTGGAAGAAAAAGGGAAAGCCTTTGCCCAGCAGTGGGATATAAAAAAGGCTTTATTAAAAAGTATAGAACTGTTAAATAACAATTGCAATATGAGAAATTTTGCGATACGGCTTGGGCGTTTTGAGATGGGCGTATTGAAATTTGAAACTGAATATTTTTTTTACATCGAAATAGCTTGAATGCGGATTAAGACTATATAAAATAATACATTTAAATTAACTTCGTAATCACAAACTGCAACGAAACTATTTAAAACCACCAATAACTAAAGCGAACGTAATTAAAAAAAGTTCTAATGTACGTATTTACTGGTTTTCATCAAGCTTTTCAGTTTAAATTAAAAAGTTTCATAAAGAACAAATAAAAACACAATAATAAAAAAAAAACAAATAAAGTCCGAAACTAAAATTTTCTCTACGACAAAACGCTAAACAAACCCCGAGTCTCACAGTTTGCACCGAGCCTAAACTTGCGCACATCGCACGTAGGTATTCATAGTCCGTCGTAGCAGCAGTGCCGCGTAGACCTCTCTACCGACTCTACGTCCCCGCGGCTACGAATCCCCCGATCGTGCACTAAATATTATATCATCTGTGTAAATATTCGTGTAGTGTCATATTCCTCAATTCCTATTTTTTTTTAGTGTTGTGTTTATAGGTGACTATAGATATTTTTTAATTTGTGTGGCTTCGTAAATTTGCTGTTAAGGTTCGTACCTAGTTTTAAATTGGATTAATTATTTACTTTCGTTTGTCAGGTTTTCTCAAAGTTACTTTGAGGAGTTTATTTGATATTCAGTTGATTAAATGAATACTTAATTTAAGTTTTTAATTAATGAATCGAGTTTGAATGTGCGAGTATTTGTTTGAAATTTGTAGAATTGGTTGATTAAAAAAAATAAGGATATGGTGATAAATTAGGAATAGTAATATTCGTTTTAATTATTTTTATCAATATGATAGTACAGTACGGCTAATATTACTGTACTTTTAATACACGTGCAGTAAATGTATTGGATAACGATACAGTACCATATATTTTTTGTTAGATTTTATTCAACTTAAAGGAATATTTGCTTGTGAAATATACTTATTGATTTTCATATTCACGTTAACGATAAAATAATTTAAATTACATTTATTTTTTCGGTAAATTTAAATTAGTTGAAACAGAAACGTTATTCCAATGAAATCTTTAACAATACTGACATAACTATATGGAATTTGCTTTGACCTGAATAAAAATCTAAATTTTCACTTGAAACAAAACGGATAATGAAGTGAATAAAATCTTAGTCCATTATTTTCTTTTGTTTCACATTTTCGTATAGATAGATATAAGGAAATAATACAAGATAGTTAAGGATATTACAGTGCAATTAGTAATAAGGAAATTAATGCCATTATTTGGGAAAACTCAAAAAAAAATACCTAAAAATAAGTATTCACAAAAAAATCTGTAATTGTTTAACCATTGTCTCGAAAAAAAATCAAACGCAAAAATCAAAAATCGTACGTCCAAAACGGGTCCCTAAAATTTATCGGGTATTCGTTGAAACACGATGTATAAAGAATATACTTTGTCTCTACATTTTGTATCTACAAATTAAACAACTAAATTGTTATAGTTATGAAGTAATGGCTTGGTGTTCATTAATATAAGGAAATACACAAAGGCAGAGTTCAAGTGTTCAATGTATGATACAATTTAGCCATTGCAGCAGGAAAATGTAATACATTTATTATTAAATAAGAATGTTAAATGTGTTACGCTATAATTATTTAAGTAGTTATATATGAGTAGCTAGCTATTGTTACCATTTGCAACAAAAAAACTTTAATCTGTGTTGAATTTTATCTATCGGAATAAAATGACTGTTTTCTTTGTCTTAGTAGAGAAGTAGTTTCTATTGAGTAGCTTGAGAAGCTACAACTGCACAAATTGATAAGGAGGTTAAGCGATGCTTGCTATGGTTGAGATGATGAAAAAATTACATAACTGGTCACCCATGCACGGACGTGGATGGGTCACCATTTTAAATTCTTGGTTCCGACTATATGTATACATATATGAAAACTGAGTTTAGGGGGTCAAATAGGCGGTCGATCCTTGGTACACACTTGATAAATACTGGCACTTAGTTGCATCCGGTTTAACTATAATCAGACATAGTTAAGAAAAGGCTTTGCTGATGATGAGTAGTTTCTAATCTTTAAATAATAGGAACTCTAAAGAAAAGGAATGAGAAAGAATGGAAAGTACATGATTTTTATGTACAAAAAAAGAGGCATTTATATACCATCTCTAAAAAATTATTATTTGTCTGTTGACTTAAGTGTCATTTAAGTACACTTAAGTCAACAGACATTATTATAGTTCCGTATATACAAAATTCAGCAAAACATGTCGCAAGAAGTGTTCTATTTTAAAGACAAAAGAAAAACACAAACAGTTTTCCTTTTTCGAAATGAGGAAACTATTACATTCAATGCCAACAATTTCAAAAACTTTTTACACGTGGAACATTTTAAGTAGTAAAAACGTGATTTAGAAATTAGTTATTCTGTTTTATGGTAACTAAATAAATATAGAATTTTCTGGGAATATGGGATTTCTATAAAAATATGAAATATGTAGAGGTTCTTTAAGATACGTGTAGTGTTTAAAAGGTGTCTTAATTCCTAGACAGCTCTACTTTTGTCGTCAAAAGAGTAGCTTTCGAAAACCTATTAAATTTGGACACGTTTTTGAATAACATATCTCTAATAATATCCGAAGGCGCCTATTATGTGAACAGCTCGAGGCTCCATCAACACTTTGTCTAACTTTGAAATTGAGACGTACATTCTAATATAACTTAATTAATATAAACTTTCCATACATCCTACTTTGATACATATATCATGTTCCTTATTATTCTCTAATTAAATTATACTCATTATTCTGTACAGTTTAGATACTAAACCAAACACGAATTATTATGCTTCGATGTAATAACAAATAAACATTTTTTTTAGACCTGAACAACAGCCCCTTACCGTACACACATACAATTCCGTTTTTTGTTTTAAATAGAATAAGCTTACCAATTAATTATGTATTGTTTTCTATGACTGCAAGTCAAAGGCCTTTTCTCCTTCTGATTGTTTCGGTCTATGGCTAAGAGTAACTAAATAAATTACCCGCAATTCCAAAAAAGGGATTTATGAAAATTGTTATTTATTTTTAGATCTGATTTAATGACTAGGTGCACTTTAACACATCGATACGTTTTTTTATTATTACAATTAACGCTATGTAACGTATTAATGGAATAGCATAAACAATCAATAGATTTATTTAAAGAATCGAAATCAAGCATCAAAGAAAATCGGTACAAAATAAAAGTGAATATATAATTTTATTGAAGTAGAGAAGCAATAAAATAAGTTGCATTTCGGTTGGTGTGTCAAGTAACGTATACATTAGGTCAAGGCGAAACAGAAGCCATATCTCGTGGTCTTGGCTACACTTCAAGTAACATTTGGTCAACTTCGCGTTTTATTGCCGTTGAAAGACATGAGAATACCACGTAAATGGCGTTTTGTTTTGAAACAAAGAAACTGGATTCTCTATAGAAGAGTTTGTTGATAAAAAATTGGTGCGCTGGGTTGTGTTAAGGGTTCCGTACCAAAGGGGAAAACAGCGAAACTAACGAAAGCCGGACGGAAGATTATGTCTGCTTATCTGTCCGTCCGTCCATCAACAGTCTATATTACAAGAAACGTGATAATTACAAATGCTAAAAATAACAATCGAGCAAGTTAAAATACGTTTTCCTTTTAGCCTGTTCTTATGCTAGTATAGAGTTAGTTTTATTTATGTTCTCGTTAAATATTCTAAGATATAACTATGATCGGACGATTAGTTAGATAAAAGTCAAAATAATATGGGTCATAACTAATTCGTAGTTGAAGAAAATTGTTTTAGTCTGTGCCCAACAACAACGTCAATTCCTAAGTTGGCAGTTAGCGAAGACCCGAATTAAAATAAAAGAAACCTTAAACATGTTTTGGTCAGACTAAATATATTCTTAAAAAAATGTATAAAATTTAATTCTCAAAAATAAATATTTCTAAGAAAACAATAAGTCCCTCAAAGTATTTCACGCGTATTAATATACAAAGATTGGAAATTGAACCCGATACCCGGATTCCGCTCAGTCGGGTCGAAACACGGACGATCAATTTATGGCGAACTTTGTTGCAAATGTAATCGGTTTCAATTAACGCGAGCCACCCTTCTATTTATATAATACTGGTATAATACTATATCGTGGAATAAGTATTTTTCTTTTATCGCTCAACCAACAATTGGAGATGATATAGTAAGTCAAAATGTCGTGTGATGTGACTTCTCATTACACTTCACATTACCAACAAGTGACGTCACTAGCCCCTCTTTCATACATTTCTTCTTCTTTTTCAAGTTCTTAAGCTTTTATTAATTTCATAAAATAAAAATACTAATCCTATTGATTCATTTTATGAGCATTTGATAATTTAATAAAACGCGACGCCAAGAAACAAAAACGGGTATAGAGTCAAATATAGAATTTATCGTTAGTCATAGAATATTTGCCAAACAAAATATTATATTAATTAAATCGATAGTATATTAATGGACGATACATAAATGATAGATATGAGAAATGAAAACACATTAACTAACTTAAATTTTTACGTCAAGTACTTATGGAAAACAGGAAAACACTTTCAAACCTCTTAAGCTAAACTATTTTTATTCAAAATATAAACCTCTCTCCTTTAAAAACAGGATATTTTCCTCCGAAAAATGAAATATTGAACTCGTCTTTTCCTTTAACATTTACGATTTAAAAGTAGTGTCGCTATCCAAATGACTGGAGTTATCACGTAGCGCCGATTGCAACGCCTCGCTGCTGACAGCTGATCCAGCAACCGTCTAAAAGAGTCTAGTTTTCATTTTTCAGGAACAAATTTTGAGTAGAAATCGGAGTTGAATGGGAAATTAATGATGATGAAAAAACGCAATTCTATTTCGGCGGTCGCTGTATGTGATGAAACTCATAGCTAGACAGTTTAAATTTTCACAGATAATGTATTTGTGTTGAAGTAATAACAAAAAAACATAGATTCTATATATATTACGATTATAAATCTGAGGAGCGACATTTTTTTTGGAATTATGTTATTTCCGGTTCGAAATGGAATTTTAGGATATTTTTACACCATCATGAGTTACTACTAAAACTCGAAATTCAGTCAGCCTTTCTTTACAGCAAAGAAAAGGAGATTGAGAGTAAGTGTCTTGCACAACTTATTTGACAATCGATTTGATTTCTTAACTTCTGAACGCGTAAACCAATTTTCATGTATGAGATATCACACAAACCGTTCCCGAAGAACATCACATTTCATACCGATAACTCGCAGTGTCGCGCTAAAACAAAAGAAAGTTTTTATTTTTTTGCGTTGTAACTAGGTCACATACTTCTCAAGATGTATACACTAAAACAATTACCTACCTAGCCTTTTTACATTAATAATGCTCTGTGTAACCTTTACTGTTTTATTAACAGCATATTTCATAAGTACTCACGTGCCTCCAGCTGTGTTCGCTCTCAGAAATGTGTTAATTATTCAACAAAAGATGATGTTTGTGATAATATTTTGTAATTAGGTGTCTTGTACTTGTAGTTTGTGATAAAAAGTATGAAATTTTATGGAATTGCCTGTTTTTACGTAATGCAAATTTAAACTGAGTAAAAATCTTTTGTAAAAAAATATTAAGCGATTTGTAAAATCTAAATAAAATTGTTAAAAATCAAAATTTAAATCCATTTGTTCGAGTTCGGTCACACCGTAGCATTTTTTGAACATCGTCAAAAAACATTTCGATAACAACATTAAAATGAAGGTCTTGACTAATACGTAGAATAGAATGAAAAATTACTACTACGCTACGCAATAGTATGAAAAATTTTCACTTAAAATCTGTCTGGATATTTAAATTGTTAATTCATGCTTAAAAATAGAAAATCAATCATTTCAGCCTACACAACAGATTCTAGCCACAGCAAACTTTAATTAAACCTTTCTAACAAGATTCCCATCTCATGACTCACTCACACACTCATAACATATTCAAATACGTCTATTACATAATAACCTGCGTGAATTAATATCCCAGTGTCGTGGTAGAATATAGTATTTGATACAGGTAACAAAAGGAATTTGTAGTTTAGGAGCGGTACTTAAAGTGCTATTTTATAAGCTTGAGTGTTTCACCTTGAGTGTTGAAGTGGGTAACTAGTGGATGTTACTATGCCTTTGAATAATTGGATTTGAATTGTTTAAGTCTTTTTTACAACTTGTTTTTGAGTATACACTGAAGTTCGAAAATATTCGTTAACTAGCTCTTGCCCGCGACTTCGTCCGCGTGGTTAGAAGATATGAGTTATGATTTATACCTGCTCTGTTTTTTTACACATTTTCCATTGTTGCTTCGCTCCTATTAGTAGCAGTGTGATGGTATATAGCCTAAAACCTTCCTCGATGAATGGTCTATTCAATACAAAAATATTTTTTCAATTTGTACTTTTAGTTCCTGAGATTAGCGCGTTCAAACAAACAAACAAACAAACCCTTCAGCTTTATATATTAGTATAGATTTGAACTACATTCGTGACGTCAAGCGTATGTTCCCCATTCACTGTAAATTGATCAATGTATTTTTGCGGGATAAATTAAAAACAGGTTTCTATTACAATAACCAGTTAACAAGAAGGTTCAAGGTTTCACTTGGTTTTGAGTACACGATGAAATCTGAAATTATGGGAAGGAAAATCCTAATTTTAAACGCTTACAATCGTTATTCACAAACACTTTTTAAGTAGCTAATATTTCCTTAACTAAGTGAAAAACAATAGTCACCTAATTTATACTCTTAAATGACAAAAAAAGAAAAAAAAGACCAGTTAAGCAGAAGAAATGCTAGCAAAAACTCGTGCACAACCTCGATCGTAATTTAAAATGGAAATAAATTTTCCAATTGCCGAGATGTTTATAAAATGTAGCTAAGTTTTTTCAGTAAACTACATAATGTCGAAGCCAATCGTGTCAATATAGCTAACGCTTTCAACCAACTGCAAATTAATTGACTTTCCACGAAACTACTTCAGATAAAGCAATACGGGACTTTTAATTAAGGTGCAGTTGTAGGTTACGATAATAGAGGACTTCATGAAGTCCTTCGGAGGTAGACCAAAGAAAATGTTAAATGATGCAAGTTTTTTTAAAGCGCATTTATCAGGATTGCCCGACTAGTTTCAGATCGACTTTCGGCCCCGCCCGCTTGATTAATGGTTGGTTCTGCAACTAGTCGGACAATTCCGATAAAATAGCGTGAGTAAACCCTTGCATTAGCGAAAAATTAATCATCCTCGCGATACTAACTATAAAAGCAAAGAAAAAATGCCTGCTTTTTTGGGGTACCGTAACTAAATAGTAAAAACGGAACCCGATCACGCTTCATTGTTTGTCTGTCACCTCACCAGGCTGTATCTGGTGAACATTGATATCCTTGGTATTTCTGTTGTTGCTTTAACAAACAAATACCTAAACAAAAAATTTTGAAGCTTCAGCAACGGTTTTAACGTCTTAACGTTTTAACGTTTACTTTGTGGGTCGATGTCAAAGAAATTTCAGTGTATTGTTTTTTTATAGGTATTTCCCAATTACATTAAAATTTGTTCAGTATTTAGGTATCTACAAAAGCATAAAATATTGATCATAAATCCGCCGGTTTTGTCCTTACATCATTCATATCTGAAAATATCAATTATTTATTCTAAAAATAAAATACTATATCATCAAAGTAACAAAACACAAAGTGACACAGAGATTAAGTTTCACTTATTTATGGAGTCCTTGGGTGTGTAAGTGAGTGTAATATGTTAAGGGGTAGCGGCAAAGTGAAACGGCCTTGCTCGGCTGCATGTTCTAGTGCTCAAAGGACGATGTATAAAACTAGGTTTTATACAAGCCTTGTATGTAAATACACGGTCAAGTACGAGATGGGTTTGCGACACTGACGTTCCCGTAAATATAGGCTAAAATAATTATTATTTATTGAAATAACGGCGACAGATAATTATTATCTGTGAAAACCTAAATTCTGGTTATTCGTGAGATACTCCCTAGTGGCAGACCTACGGATAGGTGGACGGATTGTGAGGGTTTTATTATAGGGCTAAGTTTTACCCCTTGGGTATGAAACCTTAAAAAGGATCCTAACGGCATCAGTTCTTTGTCTCTCTGTGTTTTTGAGTCTCAAGAAATTCGTTCGCATTGTGGTATTGTTTCAATTCAGATCAAATAGCCTTTATACCTTATAGCAGAGGCTTTAAACTGCTGCAAAAAATAACAATCCTCTCAACACCCTTTTAAGTAACCCAAAAACGTTTTTACTCAGCTTCAAATAGCTTGACGAACGAAACTATATCATACTACAGTACAGAATCTATAACATTTTAGACAGACCTTCTTGACACAAAGATAGAAACAAACAAATTCACATTTCAAGAGCGATTACTCTTGTAGCAGCGGTGGAATCTTCATCTTTATTGACTCCAAGACCTTGGACCAGTTTGTGACATTAAAACGGCCTCGGGAGAAACTGCATTCTCTGTAAGTGACGTGACGAGAATATTGCCGGGATCGTACAGTCAAGAGCAGAAGTCGAATAATATAACCATAGGTATTTATTGAATACAGGTTTTGCCACGTTTTTATAAATTCACTTTCTTGTTTTTATGTTTGTTCTTTTTGTCGTTCAGCTTGGATGCTTGCTATTAAATTTTGAGGCACTTCCCGACAAGCTGAAATTTTCAGGGTTGCTTCAAACCCGATGACGTTGCAATTTACTACCATAAAACGGCTGGACCGAATTTGATAAAATTTACATATACATTAAAAAACGTGGGTTTTTAGACTATTATTATATTAAATTTAATTACAATACTCATTTAATTAGAAGTAGTTTTAAAAATGTGATTGTTTTGGCGGCTGTACCAACGTGATATATTTGTTAATGGTCCGTTATTTTTTATAGTTGCTACAAGTAAAATAGAGTTGTGTCAGGTATAATTGCGTAATGACCTTTTGGAGCATTCTTGGAATGCTTTTTGTTTGGGAGGGTTTTTGAAACCTTATAATGTGATACGCGATTAGTGTTGTGTATTTGAATGTAATCTTAAAAACAAAGTTACACGGACATGAGTTTAATGTTAAAACAATAAAAATTAGTGTATAAAACGTGGGAATAAAGTTGTATGTAGATTACTTATGATCGCGAAAAATCAAGTGTAAAATAAGAACGTGCTACTTCTGTGTACGTGTGTATGTTTCCATTTTATACCCCCGTCCAAATATTGCATAAACCTTTCAAAGTCTAATAAAAACCAAGCTTTTAAAACAAACTCTACATTAACACATAATTTAAAAACACAAGTGTGGAAAACTGACTCAGTGTACCGTAAATCATCGGATATTTTCGGATATTTCTCGGTATTGTTCGGTTTATGAGAGAAAATGATTTGTTGCTTCTGGAAATAAGACCTTGCTTTGAAGTTAGGTTAATAGTTCATTTGTTTATTTACTTTTTATGATGTAGTACGTAAGTAGTGTTTTGAAAGAGTTGATCTGTTTGTACATACTGTTATTAAGACTTTTTACCCTTTGCATACGAAAGCAAAGGGTAAAAACGGAATTAATCTTTCTTTCTGTCACAAAGCTGTATAACGTAAGTGACTGTATAAAATAAGTCTAACAGACCGTGGAATTCAGACGCCACATAATAAATAGAATAAACGGGGTTAAGTTATCAATTACTAGTACGCTTATTCGGTTATGAATTTATTCGTAAAGAAAAACGACTTCAAGTTTCACGGATATTATTCCTCGTAAAATGTGCGTTATTACATTCGTTCGCTCAAATAAGAATGATGTGACATTATTTGAAATTCTTTAGGTATTAATTCGTCCACATTTCCAACACCTTCATTATTATATATTTTATTATTAATATCAAAACGAAATCCCATCGTAATCATTGCAATAAACTGTTGAACAAGTGAACTAGACACCAATTTAACTTGAGGAATATTATACAATATTGATTTTGGCAGACGAATTGCGACCTACATAGGCTGGATGCAGTGGGCTAAGTTTTCGAGGGTAGACAGTGAGCTATTTTTGGAAATAGGTCGTATGGGCACACAATGTGAACCCACTTGGTTATACTTTCACTGCAAATGTCTGAAAGTTTCATTCTAGGTTAGGGGTGTGAGTGTGTGTAATTGAGTGCTTGTGTGTTATATGTTTCAGTGAGTTTATTAGTAGATTGGGTATGGAACTATATGTCTTTGTTATTTGGTGAAGTTAAATAATTTGCGAAAAAGCTGTTTCTGTTTGTGTGGTTCTGGTTCCAGTTTTTATTAGTTTCTAATATGGTTGTTTTTTTCTATCGAGCGTTCTGGTTCTCATCGGTAGACATGGAACTTATGCTTCTAGAGCGGAAGAGGTAGAGACGTATGCCTATATATAATGTAAAACAATTACATTTTAAGTTACAGGTAATTATTATTTTGAGTAAAAAAAAACATCAACTTACCCAAGTGTAGATATTTAAATGAGCCCAACTTTTGCTAGAAAAAAACTTTAACGGGCATCGGTAACGTCGTCAAACGTCTTCAAATAATCATTCTTCCAGAAGACAAAACACTTCGTCAACCAAAATAGTCAAAATGACATATCAATCACTCGAATCATGTACCCTTTAATTAAATAACAACAAAAACCACAATCAAACGAGCCCAACGCTTAATCAGTGAGGGACAATTTAATCAGTCAATAGTCCGAGAGACCAATCGCAGCCAATAAATATTACCTCATCGCCAATAAAAATATATTAGTGTGACTAAATAGGCCGTCGAATGGCCTCTTAAAATTATAGCGTTATGATACTATTATTGATGAATCAATCGGTTTTATTTGACTGTCGACTATATAGGAGTGACGGGAGAATAGATATTGTTGGTTGTTAGAGTAGAGATGGCGCTGGGCTCTTTGATGCAACGGAGATCTTACATTCAAAATTGTTGTTTGGTTTGGTTTTGATTTTGATTAAGTTTTCGATTAAAAAACCCAGGTAAAAAGATAAATCTTTAATACTCTAATCGTTTACTTCTAAAGATATTATCTAAGAAGTTTATGAAAGCACATTTAAAGTGACACATAATAAAAGTCTAGAAATTTAGGATTTTAGATTTATCATCAGAGGCGTATTATGATATAGGCAAACTAACAAATTCACTCACTTACACATTAGGATTTAGGTATTACACAACACAACTGGCTTATTAAAAACTGTATTATAAATAGATATTAATTAAAAACAAAGGGCTTGCAAAAGGCTCAAGGTCAGGGACATCACAGTTGTGACGTCATCACGCCGCAAGGAGTTTCTATTAAACGATGACGTCACTCACTGCAATGTCGCAATACCGTTAATTAAGTTCAGGGGTTACAATTATGTTTTACGTGACTGGAAATAATTAGAATGTGTTTCAGTTGCTAAACGCTCATAACACAAAATGTGAACGCAAAAGTAACTGTGTCTGTTTGTCTGTCCGTCTGTATGTTATGCGACACGGTTTAACGGCTAGTCTATTTTTTCATAAAACCTACGTTTTTCATAAACTTAGAGGTAAAATAATATCAACCACATCGATTACGTTCACGCGGGCAGAGGCACGATGAAAAACTAGTTTTATATTAAAATGTATTATGATCTTTTTTCTCAATTTAGTGCTAACTAATGCGGTGAATACCATTAACTTTGTGCCCAGAATCTTTACCGAAAAACCACAGATTTCGTTAAAAGGGATACTAAATCAAAAATACAATTTCAATAATCGACCATCGAGCGAAACCGATTATACGCGGGTAAACGAAAAATACCCTCATTTTTGCTAATAGATGGCTGTTATCAAGAAATGAGGTGCCTAGTTATAACACTTTCATTTTCAAATACCCTATTTTATCTTTTCGGACCGACCAATGAAAACAAAATGCGGGATTTTCGTGACCGTTTTTAAAATACGAATAGTTACGAAGTAGTACGAATATATCCGAAGTCTAAAATTAAACTTAGGGAATTCAACGATATTTATTTGTTACGATTGAAACGACAATTCAAATGTCATGCTATTTATTGACGACTGCCAAATACTGTACACGACTGAAAAAAAATGCTGCAAACGTGACTGCGTATTGCAAACCATTTTACAATATATATTATTATTATTTTCACAAGTAAATTAATTAACGAAGAAGTAAACTAATAATACTATTTTTTTTTGTTGTAAGAATTTTTTTATTAATTTTTTATAACCTTTGTGAGGTCCTACTGCGTTTGCTCAACCGTAGAAACTCAGAAGTCTTTACCCTCTTTTCTGCCAGACTTATCTGGCCTTTATTTACTCAATAACAATATTAACAACTATTTTTAGATAACAAGGTTTTGATGTTGTACGTGCTATTTTAGATTTAAGATTTCTGTAGGTCTAAGAATTACGATACTTTCTCTCTTGATTTATATTAGTAGTTTTTTGTGTAAGACTGTTGCCAGACAGAGTCAGCGCTCTACGCTGTGATAGCGCTGTCACGTTTCCATCACCCGCAATACGTGTAATATTAATCCCACCAAAAACATTAAATGTAAAAAAATGCCAAGTCTCTCGATGCAGTCTTTCCATCGTAAAAAGTTTTGAGATCTCATAGAAGCCAAGTCCTATTCAAAATATTTTGTAGTTATAAATCAACATTTAGTAATTGTATCAATAGTTTTCTTTATATTATAATTATAGTGACTTGGCAATGAGCACGAGAAGAAACAAATAAAACGGCATATTTGTAGGAGTTGAAAGTTACACACACCGCATGCGTAAACATTAATATCACAAAATTAATTTTCTTTTGGTTTATCCGTGTCGTCCCAACCGAATTTCGGCAAGGGCAGTCAGTCTTAGTGTACTCTCGATTCATTTACTTTCATAAAGCGATGGCCCGTAAGGTATTCTTAATTATTGTATTGGAGCATGTAGTCGGTAGTGACCATCATGATTCACACATAACAAATAATCTGATCACTGGTCTCGTCAGTAACATTTGCACATAATTCCAGGCATCAAGCAGCTTTTAATTTGTGCTCATTGCCAAGTCACTATAATTATAATATAAAGAAAACTATTGATACAATTACTAAATGTTGATTTATAACTACAAAATATTTTGAATAGGACTTGGCTTCTATGAGATCTCAAAACTTTTTACGATGGAAAGACTGCATCGAGAGACTTGGCATTTTTTTACATTTAATGTTTTTGGTGGGATCTCATTTATTTTTTGTAAGTGTATTTCTTTCTTTTTTTTTAGGTGTCATAATTTCTAGGACTTCAGCTACTGCTTTGCTTAGAACCCATTCTCTATCTCTATCTCTTTTGTTTCTTCTCTGAGACTTCGTTACTTCTAATGTAAACAAGCTTAAACTTATATATATATGCATATATATATCTACTAACTTACAAACTATAGCTAAACTAAACTAAATAACACGTAAAGTTCTCCGAATATCAATTATCACTACAATATTTTTTAGTTTCGAAATGGTTTTTCATAGACAGGTGGCGCTATCAAATGAAAATTATCGAATTATTCTGAAGTACTACTTAGACTGCGCTTTGTAACGAAACCATAGCGCGATTCAGACACGTACAACGCCATCTATCGAGCGCGCATACAATATTTATCGCAATACAATGGAGTTTTAGCTTTATTAATTTAATGAATTATGAATTTTATGTATTAATTTGTATTAATGATAGTCTGTGTATTACATTTATATTATTCTTTTCTATTCTATGTATGTATTCATCCAATTGAATAGGTACTTAAACAACGAACAAAGTTAACAATGCAGTCAAAATCCATACATAATGTTCTTGCCAAACCGCAAATATAAAATTGTTTTCTATGGCATATTATTTTTTAATGTTTTTATAATTTTTCCTTTATATGTGGCTAAGGACCAATCTTGGTGGAAAATTTGAAGTTTCTAAGTCTGCTAGAAGTACCTTAGATTTTTGATGATCTGTCAGTGAGTCAGTGAGTGACAAAATGGTGTAACTTTGATCGACCGTAACTCCTAAACCATTAATTCAATTGGCATGTAATTTCGAACTTAAGCTTGTTCTAATGCCTACTATTATTCCCCGAAAAAGCTAAACTCCTAGCTTTGTCCACGTCGAAGATACAGGGGGGGCGAAACAGCCGCGAATCGCTTCGAGAAAAGATGGTACGGCCGTGCCCGTTTTGCTCGAGACTTGGCAGGGGCACTGCCGTGCCCTCAGATTTAAGGCATGGCGGTAAGCCTTCGAAATTCATATACCTCGTCACCTTGGAAACGGCGAATTCTCTCGAGATTTGTAAGGAAAGTATTGGATACCATATTCAAATTCTTTGGCATACAGCCTGTAATAATGTGTTTTATTTGATTTGTTAAAGTAGCGTCTTGGCATTGTAACTGAATACTTGATTCATAAATTATTTGAAAGTATTGTTACAAAAATGTAATTCCATTGAACTGATTCAAATCGATAAACCATTTCATATCTGATCTCATAGCATTACAAAACAAATGAACGTTTTTAATATTGTTGTATTCTCGAGCAGAGTTCTGATTTTCTTGCATAATTAAAACCAAAAATACTTACAATAATATTTTCGTTGATTTACGTATTATCATTTTTTTGGTAACTTCTCTACCAAAACAACAATATTGATTGAATAAAAAACTTCAATGAAATTCCATTCAAGTATTCTCGTGGATATAAAACCTCCATAGGATTCGGGGCATCAAGAACTAAAATCGAAAAAACAACCGCGATAAAATCCTAACAAAAATAGTTTTATTAATACACAATACGATGTTAAAATATCATATTTATCTTTCCTAAGAAAATCCAAAGAAAAGCGGATTATGAAGTATCAAAGAGGCCAAATAGCAAAGGAAAGTGTATCACTAATACTTTTATCTTTTAATCCGAAAGTCTTTTATGGACGTAATACGGACATCAATGTGAAGAAAAACTACTTTCTAAATCATAAATCTTAACTACAATAAAAGGTCGTTAGGAATATAAAAGAAATACTTCGTACTATAAACTTCTACATACCATATTATAGTATTACATCTAAAGAAAAAACTTAATAGGAAACAAACGAAAAAATAAAAAGTGATCACACACTTTTGAGGTTATATTTTTCTTAAGACTCATGAGCGGTATTGCATATGTTCCAAAAGCAAGTTACCATTTTTGGCGCAATTTTAAATGTCAAATTCATTAATTGCTTGACGGTGCTACGATGTGTAATTTAATATTCTGACTGAACAAACTAGATGTAACTGTAACAAAAGCGTAAAAATACACTTGGCAAGAACTATTGAGTCTTAGCCACAATACAAAGACATAAGGAAGCAATTCATACAACCTATTTTCATTTTGACAGCGATGATTGCGCAAATCTTGCATTGATTTTGCAAGATACGTAATAACCACCATAATAACATATTTATTGAATTTCTTACACGTTAAACACGAAAGCTCAAAGATGCCAATGATAAATATTCCACAACTCGGAAAATCTCATCTTCATATTGGCAAACAATTTATTGATAATGCATTGGGGATACGTGCAGCGGATTTTCGTTTTTACCACTTTGTGTTAAGAGTTATTTTTGACTGGGAACGTTTGCTATAATCATGGCACGATAAATAACGGAATGTTTACTAAAGTCGTAAAGCAAACTGCTGTAACTTTGATCATACAGAACACATAACGGCCTTGTTATGTAGACACGTTTTGGTAGTTATCACTTGTATTCGATTTTGGACTTTGTTTGTCCTCGTTTAAAGTTAAAATTGAGTATTAGGAAGCTAAATGTCTTTGATTTTGAATTTAATTTGTTGAAGTTATACTTCTGCGATGATTAAAGTGAATTCTTGCAATGCGTGCGCCCACCGACACTTGAAATTCTACATCGTGAGTTAGTTCTAGGTGGCATATTATCGATAACTATGTTCAAGTTGTACATATATTCTAGTATTTTTACTGTGTTATCAAAAATTTTTTGATTATTATTTTTTTATTAATCACAACTAAATGTTAGTTATTTTATCTCCACATGGTAAAGAAATAAAACATGTAACGCGTGTACATACGTACACACACTCTAATTTCTTTTTTCTTTTTGTATGATGTACAACCTGGTGTCAGAGTTCAAACCGCCTACGTGCCTGAAGGTCTCATCCGTGGCTTAACACAAAAATAGATGTAAAAATGTGAGATATCCTTCTGATGTTTTCCTTCACGGTAAAAAAGTGTTAATTACTTGTGAATACGCACATGAATTTCAAAACACATGCTTACCTGCGATGGTTATAGATAAAAAAAGATTGTATCAAATATTAGAAGGTCACCACAGTTGTCACTATATCATCTAATATTAAAAATAAGCTCACATATATAAGTAGACGTATATAAAATTGGAATGCTTGTTTGTAATATTGAAAGAATCCTTTTTGAATCGGATAAAAATTAAAATATAACGCGACATATACCTTTTTTCCATCTGTTTGATCCAGCTAATCTCTGAAATGGCGGGACTATTATTGGCATGTAGTTGATATAAAGCTGAGTTACTAGAGTTAGTTACTAGGGCTACTTTTATTTTAGAAAACTTACGTAATTCCACGAGGACAAAGGCAAGTACTGCAATTTATAAAAAAAAACAACACATTTTAAAAACGAAAAAATATTAAAATATCTATCAAAATGCTTATAAATTCTGTCATGCTTAAAGGAAAAGTTGAAAGTTTTCGTACGCTCATACCTCTGGCACTTTCAGCTTATAATCCCCGTATTTTAAAATAGAGCTTTGAAAACCTGGCTTTGTGCACCGTCCGAAATATTTCTGCATTATGAAATTCAGACGATTGTGCTTACTGACCTCAAATGTTTTTGACACTAGGTGTATATTAAGAGTTGAAATATTTCATGTTCATTTCGCAAGTGAATTATTAAACTGCTCGAAAGAAGTTTATGTTATTAGTCGAGGCTTATTTCGTTTTTATATTGTTCTTACTGGTTCATTGTTAGACAGAATGTTAATGTAGATTACCACGATTATTCACTTGCGGATTATTTTAGGTTTTAGTATTTGGTATTTATTCTAACCCCCTAGACTCATTTGGATAGAAGACAAAGAAGGATGCATGCTATTTTGAAGTTTATGGTGCCGTTTCTTCTCTACCCCTTACATTGTCGTCCAAGTCTTACCAAGTAGACTTGTTAGGTAATTAATTCCAGATTCTGATTTCTAGTGTCTTAAAAATATAGAACAGCTCATAAAACTTATCAAAACTTTAACATCCCTACAAGCTTTGGACCTCATATCACAGGAACATGTACAAGAATCGGTTTACCAAATCCAGGTCAAAAAAACGTGTTCCCAATAAAACAGATTAATATTCGCCGATAACAACAGATAGCTCGCTAAGTCCTCAATTTAACATCTAATCTAATAATAAGCCTCGTCTGTTGTGACCCAAAACACTTATCACGGGATCATACCAATTTTGTCACGTCCCGTTTCCTTTAATACCCATCCGTTGTCAAATTACTTTTGAAGGTAATCTGATGTGAAATCGTTTTAGCAATATATTTTTGTTTTATATATCGCTAATATAACTGCATAATAGTGATTCGATAAAAGGTTAGCTATGATTGTCGCGCTAAGTCCATAGATGAGTGACCATCTTTGTCATAAGGAAGTCAGTATCCAGTCGCTCCTTGTTGAACACTGGTTTTTCTAAGTAAAAGACATTGCCTTTTTGAACGCTGAAAAGACGTTACACAATGCTTGTAACTGCCTCTCTCTCCCTTAAAAGAGCTTATCGAAAATAAGTAGTAAAATATTACGACCAAATATATGTGAAAGTTTAATTCACAACACTCCATCATCAAAAGTCGGGTCTAGAAGTTAGGAATTTTAACCATATATAGGTCAGTTTTCGTATTTATTGTTTGACCCAGTTGTCACGTGTTTTTGGACAATATTTTGCTTAAAATAACAACATATTTTCGAAAGCAAATCTAGCCTCGAAACAGTGTTTTGAATGGAACTACTTGAAACTGTGTGTTGTTGGGTTAGACTCAAAATGCAGAGTCGAATGAGAGCATGAGAAAAATATTCATAAAAGAAAATTGACATGATTTTTGTAGAGCAGGGAATTGAAGTTTTTGACTAAATAAATCACGGAGCATAATAAAAATAAGGTTGGATGGAAGTTAAAGTTACGGGTTGCTAGTAGTTCATTTTTTTCTGAGTATAATTAGAAGAATAGATAATACATTGACCATATATATATAATTTTAAAAATTCAGTACTCATACAAAAAACTAAGTAAGTGAATTTTGCGTTCTAAATATTCTTTATACAAATTTTGTCCTACAAATGTAGGTGTACATCCCAAATTCTACGCAATCCTCACCTTATCAACAGCTATTACGACTCTCCTAATATTATCAACCTCCTTTCATAAAAAGACGTCAGTTTTATCAAGGAGAGACGAACAATAATAAATTCTCTCTCGTCTTACAATTTTGATGAAACAGGGTAAATTTAGTCTCGTTTGTTTTCGCAAATGGCGGATAAAGAATTTGACGACAAGACTTAGGAGCGTCGTTTGATGGCTTCCGAGGAACTCATTTAAACGGTTGAGTTATAAACAATATTTGGATGAAAATATATTTGAATTGTATAAGAGGGCTCGGACAATGTAACTTCGTATTAGAAAAGAAGGAAATGTTCCAAAACTTCAAAGGTATTGGGGTGACATTAATTTTTCGTCAAGTGACGTGACTTTGACTTTTCAGTACTGAACATTTGAGCCTATCGTTAGCGTTCGGAGAGATGTAACTTAATTAGGGGCTCAAAGTTACATGATATTTTAATTTTCTTTAAATTAATTAACTTTAAAGAGCAACATCGCAATCGCTAAACAAAAATAAATAAAAGGTAGAAATCGTTTTCTTAGAGTACCTAATAAAACTAGTTTTTTTGCTGGTTTCTTTTACAATTTACCTCCAAGCTTCCAAGAAATTGCTGCTATTAAAGTTAAGGTCCTCTTGTTCCGTATTGCTTTTAAACGCCCTTTGTAAAACACAAATTAGTTTTCCACTAACTGTTTAGTGGAAAAACTTACGAACTATAAACTTGGATAAGAACGTAGTCATGAATTTCAGGACAAAGACTAAAGTTAGGTAGAGTTATTTACTAAAAGTTTTAATGCATTAGTAATAGGTTTTTAATTAATCAAACTCAAATTTGCGTTAAACCAAACCGGAGTCCTTAATCATGAGCTGACGGGGCAAGATCCGAAACTAGTCGGGCAATCCCGACAAATACGCGTGAGTAAATCGTTGCATCTCTTTATCATGATATTTTCCATTTTGAACGAAATGAACGCGAAAGTTTGTAAGTAATTCACGTAAAATACTTATATCTGGTATGGTATAGTTATATCTATACTAATATCCTGGTTAATCGAAGTCGGGGCAGCGGCTAGTAGAGCATCCAAGAGTCATTTAAAACATCATTTAGTTAAACTGTATGTTTGTTATTGGGTACAGATAAATTTGACCAAGTTAAATTCGTTGCATACAAAAAACTGTACTTTCCTAGTCTTCTCGACTCCTTCTCAAAATTGCCTAAGAAAAATACCAAACCTAACCTTACTTCAAATTAGATTTACCCAGACCTAATTTGACGTACAAGATGTATATAGAATGTACTGCCAAGATTGAATGGCCATCGCCCAAGGCCACATATGTTCCGAATTGGACTACACTGGACCCTTAGACGGGGCTCGTAAACGCTGACAATAATGTTTGGCAAAAGTGGCTTGGATCGCAGGAAATTGGCTATCTCGGCCAGATATGGACGAAAGGAAATGAGTAAAATCATTTTTTGTGAAATATCGCATTGTGCTTGCAGCTTCATCGTTTATAACGGTAATTGAATATGGAGTTGATTTAGTGGACTGAATGTTCTTTTATTGATAAAGAATATTGGGTTTCAAATAGAAATAAAAAGCGACATGTTTCGAATCTTTTACCAATTTTATGAGACAGAAATAAAACCGATCAAATTTGAGTCCGACTTGGCATAGTGATGGTTCCAAATAAAATTGATAACTAATTTAAAAATTAATTACCAATTTATTTAACCTCGATTTCCATTATTATTTTTGTTGTAGAGGCAACAGTGAAAAGAAAGTGAATAATTGAAAGTGTCAACTGACTTGTTTCAATTTTTGGTGACGGACAGATAGCGCGGCCTCACCAATAGGAGTTTTTACCCTTCGGATATAGAACCAAAGAATACATCGGTACCGACTATTCCATTATTATGCCACCCAAAATATTTTGCGCAGTTTTCAAATTCGAGTTTCATTTCAAACTTTTGCTACAACCGCAATAATCATTGTTGTACCAACTTTTGGATTATTGCAAATGATTTACACAGAGTCAGACCGCGGAAAATGAACAACATTTATGATAACTAGGTCACTGTTGTACAAATAGTTAATTTGAGGGTGTAAAGCGAGTTTGCGTTTTTCTGTTTTTGGGGAAAAATTGAACCTTATTGAGTACCCTATTAATTACCTAGACCTAATTCTCCATTAATGGTTTTTTAGGATAAAAATTGGAACCCTATTGAATATCCTATTTATTAAAACCTAATGTTCTGATGATGGCCCTTTGTGCGTTTGTCTCATGCATGGTTTTAGCTATTATTTCACATATTATAACAGTAGGTACGATTCTGTTGCAGTTACAAAAACATAAATTTAAAATTCAACAAACGTACGGCGGTTATTGCCTGAGTGACCAATAGTTTCAGCAAGTTTGTTTTTCTTTAGCCTGAAAATCCTTATTGTTCCGAGGCCGACTCAATTTCACGAGATTTTTCTACTTCATTGGATTTTATGATTACTGGCAATTCTAGATTGAAGATATTGTTGTTTTCTTGTTTACAAAGCACTTTTTTGCGTTCCATTTCACAAATACTGTAATAAATTTGTATCAGACTAATTGAATAGTAGTTAAAAGGAAATAGTTGTATTTTTTTAATTTAGTTTCTATTATTTATATTTTTTTACGAAACATAAAATTAAATTAATTTGAGAAAACTAATAATAGTCAAAAGTTTTACAAAAATTGAGGTCTATAATTATTTTCATTTCAAATTGTACAAAAACACAATTCAACTTTAAAACATTATTCATCTAAGAAATTGTAACGTGAAAGTTGGGTCGGGCCATTGTGAGGTTCATGTTCAGATAATCAAACTAAGCCAATTATTATTATAGGGAAAGTTGTAACAAGGTTAGATACTTGCCTTGCCAAGCAATTTATGGTTGATTCGTTTCTGAAGACTCAACTTGAAATATGATATCTTTGGGTAAATGCTTTTTTTTTTATTTAAATAGTTTTTTAGTTTATTTTTATGTCTGAGTGAGTGATATGGGGTGTGGTCTTCTACGTGATAAAGGGATTTTGATTTCATGATGCCCAATATTTCTTGAATGAACTTTCTGTGCCGTTTTTTGCTACACATACATATACAAGAATCATTAGTGAGATTTAGCTTATGCATAATACCTAATGCCTAAACTTTTCATTTCGACAAAAGACGATTCCTGTCTTAAAGGATGCAACAGTTAACTTTCGCATGGTACTTATTGGGCTCGCCCAACTAGTTTTGGGCTCAATCGGAGTCCTTAATATATAGGCTGACGCGACAGCGGCAGTTTTTATATACACCATAACACGAATCAATCGCATAAGATTGATCTTACGGAAAACAATATATTCAAATGATAAAAGAAATATTGTAAGTCAGCTTGCCAACTTTAGTTTTTGCGTATAGTTAATATAGTTATGGGAGAGGAACTAGTGGGTAGATAAGCAGAGTGACTTTTTATTTTTTTATTTAGTTATGAAGGACTTAGAGCTACAAAAAGAATAGCTGAATAACAATAAATTTCAACAAGTCCTCACTTAGAAATTCCCAAGTAATAAAGATAATTCTATCGACTTCGATATGAGCAAACAAATTATGATCAATTTACTAATCAAAACCTTCATTATTTTGTTCTTCAACTAGTTTAAAATCAAGGCATGCTGTTTGAGACAAATCAAGCTAAATATAGCGACAAGGCCTGGGACCAGTGCGAGGCAATTCCCTTTAATGTATGTTGTTTACGATCCAACTCAAATATTTACAAAGATTCCAAGACCATTATGTTATTTGCTTACATAAAAGGTCCGTTGTTTGTTCCAACGCCACAAGTTCGAGTTTATTCAAGAGAACATTTATGAACAGTTTTATTACAATTGAGAAAGTGACCTAATTGCTGTTTTTTTTATTTTGAAATGTTCTGTTGTTTGTTTGTGATTTTATGTTTTGGTAGGTGGTAAACAAGATAGTAAATTAAATTAGTTTTTTTATTGAATATAGGACTAAATAATTTATAGCATTTATAATGGTCGGTTTATTCAATAATATCTCCTTGGTTAGTACAGTTGCGTCTATATAATCTGAGCTAAAAAAATTGCAATGTGTGGTTAAAGTTTTCTTCAAGTTTATTCATGTTTAACAGTAATGATAGTTAATTGTAGAAACTACCATTTTAATAAACAATTTCTTTCCTTTCCAGATATCTTCACCGTGCCAGTGTTCCAAAGTGTTCAAACCTCCTATATCTTTCCAATGACTTGAAACTAGAATTTCCCTCCTCTCCATCATGACATGTCCATTCCGCCGCGCTTCCTCCCAACACCAGTTCGCCAATGGGAGTGGTTCCAGTGGAAAGAAACCAGAATTCCGCTCCCGACAATCCTCGGTCCACCTCCCAGGGCCAGATGAGGACGAAGGAGAGAGAAACACGCTCACTCTGAAGAACTTGAGCGAAGCTCTACAACTCCTCACAGCACCTTCGGTAAGTTTTCAATCAAATCTAAACTTTAAATTAAAGGTATAAGGTCATTTTTAAGTTCTTCGAAGAAGGGTTTGAGATCATCCATGTATCACAGATCGAACGGAAATAGTATCCTTTAACGCGTTGTCGATTTGCTCAAGCGACTAACTACATCTTTGAACCCTGTCGATCTAATCTGCACTTTATGATCATGGACTAAGGTCATATTTTGTTGGATATTCGCGGATCATCGGTGCATATCATAAAGGAAGGCAAGTCGCGACTGCTGACACCGGCTTTGCTTAATCTTTCTGTGCGATTTTGAACTTTACTACTGGGTAGCAAGGATCTTTGTTGAAACTAAGTCCTGAAGTTATCGCTGAGGAGCGTACAGAAACATATTGACGCTTAAGCGCTTAAGCGAAGCATCGCAGCTGCTGACTGCGGCTTACTGAAGCCTTAACGTTTCATTTTAAACCCTATCCCGATGATATAAGACTCCAATTAATACATTTAAGAGCTTAAGACGATTAAGCGAACTTCTGCGATATATCGAGAGAGTTAGTTCAATTCGTTCAGTAAAGTGTTAATATTTAGCAGAAATGAAATTAATAGGAAATATGAGACGTTGATGTTGGAATGTTATTAAATTCAAAATGGCTACCGTAACTTGAAACCTCCTTAATATAAAATAATTCGCTCTCGTTACGACGAAATATTTTAATTAGGAAGTTAATTTGAATTCTTGATGCAATTTGAGATTTATTTTTTACATTACTCAAAAACTTTTAACTACCCGATCTGTAAAATTGTGAAGTTTTAATTCTGATAGTTTAAATATATGTGACCTACTTAAGTTAGACGACGGTCTCCATTAGAACTTTTACTTTTATCTATTTCTACATGGTATGAATAGATAAGTACCTAGTATCCTAGTATCCTCGTGGAATAATATTTGACTCGCCAATGTCGCTGTGCGCGATGAGTCAAGAGTTTGATCCCCTCATACTTGTTCTGAGTCGGGGTGTGTTTGTGTTTGTGCCTGTGTCTGTAACTGTAGATTCTGTCCTACTTTAATTTAAGGAAGGTATATTTAAGGTACTTAAATAAAAGTAGGAAATAATCTTTAAACCAAACCTTAAAATTTTCTGAGTTGGTAGGTAAATTTTGAGAGCTTAAACTTAAACTGACGTACCATATTTTTTTTAAGCAAATGATAATTTCTTTAAAGACGAGAAAAATATATTAATGCGTTCTTGGATTTGAACTTACAACCTTTGACTTAGCATTCGAACGGTCATACCACTAGGCTATCAAGTTTATTCACAGCTTCCAAACGTTTCGATCCTCACATGTCTGTGTGGCACAGTTGACAGACAGGAAAAATGAATGAATCTCTTTCCTGTTCCCATTTGGTTTGTATGCTCCCATTCAATTGTTTTTAATGACGGTAATAAAGATTATATCAAGCGTTTAAAATTCTATAAACGTTTTTCATTCATACAATGAGACGTAAGTTACTTTTGAGTTATGTGTCTCATGAATCAATTAGATTCTTAATAAAATTTTAAATTACAGTGTAGTTCGACGTTTTTCAAATTACTATGAGTTTTTATAAAACGGTACAAAATCTTCATTCTTATATCTATTGATGGCCACTATGAAAAGGAAAGATTAAAAAAAAACTGACTTCAAACAAAGGATTTTAATGCTTGTGTTGAAAATGGTCGAATCACTTGCACAATAATCCAGACTCAGGACAAGCATTCGTGGTTCACGCAAATACAACGCGGGGATCGACATGATACGACACGTCAAGAAAATTGCGATTTCAATGACAGGAACAGTGCTAATTAAGACGTAAATATGTGTAGAAATACAAACTGTATTTCGCTATCTTCATATTTGTGGCTGACTATGTGTTTTTGTTGAACGCGGCCGAAGTCTCCAACAACTGGCTACGAATTCGAGATATCCCCGTTGTGAAGTTTCTTCTTAGACATGAACATACGGTTCTAGCTTTAGCTAAAGTTCGAAGAGGTGAGCATAAGGTGTTATACTTGAGAACTGCGCATTGCTAAGATAATAGGGAAGTAGCTCTCAAAGATAATACTCTACAAAATCTTGGATTTCAACAGTTATATTGAAACATCTATCCGTAAGGAAACGTAACTATGGAATACTATGTTCCCAATATAATGAGAAAAAAAGACCAAGAACTATCAAGAAACGTGATAGAGCAAACTTAAAGACGTTTTCGACGGAGTGACAAATAACATGCAAGTTGCAGTACATTGACTTCAATGGTCAGTCACTTCGGTTGTATGATATTAAATAAGCCTTAAGACTTTAGACTGGCGTTACTCTTCCACAATGCAATATATAACTGAAGGGCCTTATTAATTCAATTTCCATTGGAAGTTCAATTTTGAATACCTAAATTTAAAGAACACGGCCATTGTTTTCTGTATCACAACAAAACAAAAGAGCAACTAATATGTTTAGTAAATAAAAAATCTAAACGAGCAAAAGTCCTTGCAAACTATTTTTATACGCGGTGATTGAAGTATTGATGTACAATTTGCATACAACAGTGTGTGGTCCACGTGTAAAACAATAGAAAACAGTTATGTAGTCAAACTTTGTAATAAAAGTTTTTATAACAGACTTTATGTGAACGTAATAAAGTTCATTTTTAGTTATCATGCATTGCGCAAAATGCAATAACTGTTGCAGTTTCATACATGTGTAGGTATCAATACATGTCATCCAATTAATTATGGGGTCCAATTTTAAAGACTAAGTCATAGTGAAATCTGGAAAATTCAAGTCCAGTCTTTCGTTTGAATTTTTTCATTATTATTTGTATTTAATTGCAACTTAGGCGAAGCCTATGTCCAGCAGAGGACAGTGTTATTCTAAAATGATTAAAAGCAATAAACGCAGCATCTTTCCTAGACCGGCCTTTACATGAATGACATGTTCAATTGTATCTCCGTTACGCGTATTAAAAGTAATTTTCTCGTCAATAACTGTCATTAAATGCTCATTCCTATTGTTAGATATTCTCACTCAGCTGATTGCACTGCAGAGACACGAGAATAGTCAATTGTGTTTTTTTTAGCAACGTCATTTGTATGTTGTTATCATTGATAATTGATAATTATTAGATTTGATTTTAGGATAATTAAATATTTTGTGATTGATTTATGGCCTTACGGTCTAGTGGTTAGTTCGAGGTTGTGGGTTTGATTACCACTTAGCCCGAATATTTGATGAACACGATAATTTTTTCTTTAAGTTGATGTAATTTATCTATCAATATAATTATTTAGATTATGTATGTTTTTTTTATATCTCAACGTATTATTTGATATTTTAGTATGAATAAGCATATAGTTTTATTAGCTTCACTTTATAAATCTTACATGTAAAGGTTTAAAATCTGAATTACAATTCTAATTTGTCAATCAAGATAGGTCAAAAAGTTTACTACCCGAATAAGTCACAAAAATATTTTTCTTACAAAGAATTTTAACTAAGTTATAAAGAATTAGGCTTCATCAATCGTTAGAGTAAAACTAAACTTAGTTTTAAGATAAAAAGTTTATTCGAAGTTTAATTACTGTAACAAAAGGGATTAATTCAATTAATTGAATCAACTTCTAAAACCTTAATGACTGAATAAAAACTCTTTTTAGGTTTTAATTAAGTCTTAGTCTGGTAACTTCAGGTTGAATTTGACCTTTTTTAATAGAAGATATTCAATGAAAATATTTTTTTTCTCTGCTCTGTTTTGTGAAACAGTCTTGATCGTGGCGTTATTTTTTTGCACGAGAATTAGGCAATTAACATTAGATTAATGTAGAGCAGGAAATACTATAGCGCATTCTTAAATTGATGTAATTTGGGTAAAAGAACGAAAACTTACAAGCTTTAAAGTCTTTACCTGCGAAAGATCCTATAATTTGGCAATACCTCCTGTAATTCTGAATATTTACTTTTATTATTAAAACCAAATAATAACTTCAAGATATAATCTTACATACAAGAACACTTACACCAATTTCAAGTCCAATTAAGGCTTTAACGGAGGCTGGCGGACGCCGGCAGAGGCCATAACATTAATAATTGAGATTCATTTGCAGCGGCAGGCCATACATCAAATTGCGCACCTTGTGTGCGATTCTAGGCCCCCAGAGTATCGTTCACTCTCATTGGCAATTTGCGATGCCATGTAAATAAGCCTGGTTTATTATATTATGTAGTTTAAATAAAATTGTAAAGTGTACTTAATTATTACTGTAAATATTTTCTTTCTGAAATTTTCGGGGTGTTTTCAGATTCGATAGGTGGTTTTCTCGACATCGAATCATCATTAACATCATTAACAGTTTTCCTAAGTAAAATTAACACCTTTAACCAAACAGTTGAACAATAAAATTAACAAAAAACACAGCTTTTACACACACAGCTAAAACATTGACAAAGCATTCTGCATGCAATGGAGCAAAAAACAAATGTTTTTGGACCGCCACAGCTGATCAGGTGGCCAAAGGAAACCTACATCTAATCGTGAAAACCAATAACTAGGCGGTCTAAGGGTTATAGGCTATATTGGGACAACTAGGCGGTTTAAGTGAAGGCTAAATTGTGCCCAAGACACAACGACCAGGTGACTATGACTCTATATTGTGGTTGCAAAATAAAGTCACCCTACCTACCTATCCTCGAAAGTCGTCGTAAAACTTTTGACTGTCGCCTCATACGCAACCAGCGAACATTTATAGAGTTTCCCCAACTTTCACATGGACTTTCTTTGAAAATACGAAGAAAATTGTTTAACTAATACGCCATGTGTTTAAACTTTTCCTTTTGTTTTTAGATTGAAGAAATAGGGAGAGTTAAAATATACGATTTGGTTTTTGTATGTGAATAGGTTTTTAGTTCTTCAATATAAAAAGGAATCTGGAAATTCTTAATTTTTAGATCAGCTTTGAATACCAGGCTTGTTGACGGATGGAGTCTCCAGTAAAGAAAAAAGGCAATTATATAAAGTTGCCTGTTCTATGGCCAACAATAACCAAGAATTCTGTGGGTATGAACAATGTTCTATCACTTTAGTATAAAAAAAACATAGTAATGGAAATATTCGAGAGTGAAATTTCTTTTCGACACGTGACACATAAGTTTGATTTGTCATTTCAGTACATTACATACTTACAACTCCATAGAGTACAGTCTTCTGCTTTAAGACCAAAAAAGGATTACCTCAAAGTAAAAACAAATGAAAACACGAGAATAAATGAAATCCGACCACTAAACTCTCATACCAAAATAACCATGTCCTTTCAGAATATATATTTTATTTTTTTGTAACACAAGAATTTATACATTTCAATATGAAAGAGTAGAATCTTTGAATAGGTGTGATCCGACGCCCGTGGCGGGGATGTGGTAAATGTCACCCTTATAAATTTCCCAAGCTTTTCCCTTTGTGTATACGATTGAGTTGCATTTACATGATGTGAGCAATGAATTTGTACAAGTCTTTTCGTTTCTATCCCTTTGGTATGTGTTGGGGGAAATTTGCCGTTTCTTCTGAATTTGCTAAGACGCAATTTGGGATATGATTAAGTTTTTGAATTGGCTGCAATTATGTGTTTTAGTTATTTATCATTTTATTGTTATTAAGCGTCGATTTATTGCTATTTTCATACTTATCTCAAACTAAAAACTCTCAACAAATAATAAATAAATTACAAAAACCGAATATTGTGCCTTTTGCAAGTACCAATAGAGCTTATATTACTGCAAAATTAATTCTACGCAACCTAAACCAAGCACCCTAATATATTAATTCAAGAAAATTAAAACGAAGAAACACGCATCAACCAATTTCTTACACCCTTATAAATAAATTTCCAAAATTAATACGGAGAGTTTCGAAAGGATTGTTAATTAAGCGAGTTCAAAGTCGGCAGACCAACTTAATAAATCACTTTAATACTCATCTTGTTCCTTTAAACTTGTTCATAATTCTTCGAAAATAATTACCAGTGAAGAAAAGTTATCGATTAACCAAATCTTCGGATTCAAAGATATGTACGGACCATTGGGTTTCACTGGAAGATGTAAGAAAATTTCCGTCTATTTTTGTTAATGATTTTGAGGTTTCATTCGCTGTTTGTCAGTGGTGTCTTTGAATGATTAAGATATTTCAGATAACTTTGAAAATCATACATTTATAGTAGTCATCTGCTTAGGATTGAACCTGCACCCCGTACATATAATGTGACCTAAAATATTAGCCCTAAAGAAGACTGGTACTTTGAAAATCAGATTTTATCACGTACAGCATTTTACTATGTCTGTCTAACTTTTACATAGACATAACATCTTGTATTGTATTGACCTCCATGCTGGATGTACATTGTAAACAGAGCTGTAACGCAACGTTGACGTCATATCATTAAATATACGATCTTTCATAACAAATTAAAGATCTTACTAGGAACCAGAGTAGTATTAGTCACTTTAGCATACGTAAGGTGATTTACAGTAGAGTAATCTTCTACTAATAATTATCGTCCCACGATTACACATGACTGAATTCCAATGAGTATTATCAATGATCTTCGTTTATTATGAAGATGTACCATGATGTTCTTATTACTGTGGCATGGGAACTTAAAGATCAGAGTATGGGAAATAGTCATTTAATACGTCTTTATGTGTCTGAATGCTTATTTTACAAGCCATCGTCACCATCCCTACGAATATAAATCCAATAAATTTTTCGTCTTTTATGTTTTCATGTCTAAATAACTCTAAACTTGACTCAAAGTTTTGGCTGAGACCACGATCATAGATGTTAATTTATTACGTAGTGTCCAAAATAAAGATACGCTCATACATAAAAAACAGCTTTTAATTAATGATCTCTTGCTGGGCATAAGACCCCCATATAATTTGACATATCAGAGCAAATATAATATCTCCTTTTATATACCCCTACGCTAAAGGGTACTTTTGGCTACATAACGTCTTAATGTGAAAGGGTCCTACTGGGCTTAAGATTGGTTTAATTTTGTTAAATCTGTGTCAACTGTCAGCTGGATGGACTGGTCGCGTTATCTATCTCTGTCTGTCAGTTATACCGCTAATGAAACGTCCTGGTTTCAAGACGTTCTCGGTTTGAAATGTGGGCTATTTGCGACATTGTACTTGGACACAAATGGTTTTGTGTGGGTCAGTGATTTTGAGGTTACAATTTGTTAACTCTTTTTGTTTGGATATGTAGAGTTCCGAATTAGTTAGTTATATACATAACCTAAATTGAAACTATGTTAGTCATATTTATGTAAGTATACAACATAAATATACACAACTTTTCCATATTTTTTCTAACGTTTAAACCTTCGCTGGCCTATCACGAATATTTCAAGACTAAAATAAGCCAAATTGTTTCAGCCGATCTCGAGTTTAAACAAGCAATTCATTGTTTTATGCGAGCATTCATTATATATAAAAAGTGTGAAGGTGTACTTAACCGAAGCTCACACAAGATGAATGGAAACAAAATGTTATTAATAAATTCTAGTCATAAAACTAACAACAATGCAATTGTAGTTATTTTACACGTGTCTTTAAACAATAACCAATCAGACCATTAACAGCCGCAATTAAATTATCATCATCAATTTATTTTGCAAACAATGAAATAAAACAAACAACTATTAGAGCCATAGCTCACGATCACAAAGTGCCACGCGACCGGAAAATCGTATCGGATCACTAGGGATGATATCACCGGTGATTTTAGAATAGGAACTTAGTTTTTCCTTGATCGAGTTCAGATACTTTCAATGTTCCTGAACCTTGTATTTTTTTCGTCGATAGTAATTTACTTTTTAAAATAAATATATTAATTATAATTAATATTTAATGAAATGATGGAATGATCTGCCAATTTTTTGTTATGGTAGTAAAAGAAATATTTCGAAAAGTTATATTTCGAATTGATAAACAATTTTTCTTCATCCTTTTCTCACCAATTATACGAAGCGGTCCAATATCGATATATCTTTTGATTTGACAATTATTTAAGCCAGAATAATTCTACGTTAAGAAATTTTAACGTTGAACAACACGATTACATGATTACGCTAAACAACAACTTGAACAATGAACTAACACAAATGAACGCACACGAGGTCTGACATTAGATTTGATCGAGTTCATATCCATTCATGAAACCGGTCCCAATGCAGCGATCGCTTCGATGGAAAGCGAACTGGAAATGTGCTAATGCCTTAATTGGGACTTCGTTTAATTGGGACTTTAGGCGATTCGTGCAGTCTGCTGTATCGTGATTTAGTGCTCTATTTGTAGAGCCGTTTTCTGAGCGTTTTATACGGTTTTAGTGCCTGAAGACCGTTTAACTGTTTTCCGGTTTTAGGTTTTTCTCTTTTGGTGAATGTCGTGGTGCACGCATGACTAGCTTTGATTCTCTACATGTTGTTGTGTTATTTGTAATATAATTTATGGATCCAAAAATCTTGAGTTTATGGCCAGATTATAACCTCAAATCTAAACGTCATGTGAAGTCGGGCATATCCAGATTTAAAAAAAAACATGTCATAAATAGAACTGCATTACAACAATATCACAGATTACTAAACGTAAATTGTCAAACCAAAATACTAGAATTAGTAAAACTATACTTCTATAATTCTAGATACACAGGTTAAAACTACGCTTAATCAATCACAAAAATTGATGAATGAGGAATAAATATTCCTACTGCAAAAAGTCGGACAGTAAAAATTTTGAGATGAAAATTACGTTATCTAATTATCGAACTAACAAATTCTTCCTACTTTTGAAATTAAAAAAATGCGAATCAACACGAACCAAACGTATTTACGAAAACAGCATCAAAAGTGTACACGAAACACATTGTTGAAATAAAATGGACGTAGCTTGTGTTCGCAATCTCTTAGAAAAGCAAACATGATTTCACCATGATTAAAAAATAAAGGAAAACACACTACTTGCTGAGCTAAAGCAAATTGTAGCGATGCGTACTGATCCGGTTTAAAATTGAACTCGTTTAGTGGTTAGCGATTATTGCGTCGTGTTGTAACGTCTTTATATCGTAATCAGTAAATTGAGTTTACGGGTGTATGTACTTCCTTGCGGCGGGGTAGAGTAATAACACGGTTTCAATTTTTATATACGACGTTATTTTCGCAAGTGTCTTCAACTAAACTGTTTATTTCCATTAAAACTTTCGGAGTCCTTTATTATGAGCTGACACGGTGCTGGGTGGGTGTGGTGCTTGGAACAGGTTGGGTCCTAAGCTAGTCGGACTATCCCAAAAAATACGCGAATATATACCGGTATTAAACAAATCATTTTGTATCGCCTAAAAAAATATTTCGTCATATCTTCGCATTTCATACACAACACTACAAATCACTTAAACATAAAAATAGAACAGCAAAGAAGCTAGACAAACGTCCACCTACATCCCAAAATAGTGACGTCACTTATCTGTAAGTGCCTGATGTTTCCAATCTAACAAAATGCCGCGTCACGTCTCCTATTCGTGTCAATCATGAAGGATATCTTGTCACGTCTAAATAACTAAAGGAAAGTCTTTTGCCAGAGGAAATAGAAAAATTTATTAGTTTCCTAGAAATCGTCAGATCGAGGATTTCAATCTGACTAATATGACTAGGTTTACTTTATGATTGATAACGAAATGTCGGTGTCTGAAGTATTATCTTTTCCGTATGCAAATGTCATATTTGACTGAGACATCCTATGTTTATTTCCAAAGATATAAATGGCTTTTTCTTATAATTTTAAGACCACTATCAAAAGTTTAATACCATCCGGACTTACCTCGATTCTATAAAAATAGGCAAGGCACGTTTTTTTGTCTGTGGTATCCTTTTGTCCTTGTATGGCAAGGAGTTTCACAAATATTCAAGTCGCATGCACAAAGACACCCGAACTCGGGACAAGCATTCGTGAATTGCACAAAGGCTTATCAAATCTGCGACACGTCACCAATAGTATATTTGCCGTGGTGACCTTAAACATTCACATAACCGTGCAGACATAACCATCAAAACGCTTTCATTCTTTTGAAGAACATGCTCTACCACAGCAGAGTAACATTAACAGAACATTCGCGCAAGGAGGTATAACAAAGGAAACTAAATAATACCTCGTAATAAAACTGCCGGTTGCAATAACAAAAACTTCAACACAAGCAATCTTACTTTGTAAAACATGCATCGACTCTAATACACGCTATAATTGACGGCATTTAACATTACTTCCAAGAATGTCATTACCTTTTTTTCTGCAGAAAAACAATGTTAGAAAAACAACATGATGTATAGTATCATTTGATTAAGGAAAATGTATAGATGGCCATCATAAGACATATATTGCTCAGGGGGATAAAAACCTTTTTCGTTGCAGAAAAAATGTTTGGATAAATGGAAGAGAATTAATTTTATGGTTTGATGGTGTGGAGTTAAGGGAATGGTCTTCACGTAGTCGTTGCTGATGGCTGAAAACGATAGCTGTTAGCTTCAGCCTTATTTAGCACTGACGCCGTTGCAAAGGACACACATAATTAGGGTTCCATATCATAACCTTTAATCATTCAATCTGTATTAAGGTTCATGTGGTACAGTTTGGTCAATCGTAACAGTCATTCTGAAATCAACTGCTATGACGTAAGCACTTGAATGAACTGAACATTTTTCATATACAGTCTTTTTCGAGTTTGAAGAGGCCAGGTTCGAGAGGTCACTAGTATTCGAAAGCCCATTAAACCTGCTACCAGTATTCGGTTAACGACTGCTAAAACTTGACCAAATTTCCAGTTATTTTTACTAACAACCTAGGTTTCCAGTTTAGTGCCTATTCACTACAGTGCTGACAATGAAACTTGAAATTGACAAACAAAATGTTTTCTGTTTTGTTTTACGGACTGTTTATATATACTTTGATCTTGTTTGAACATTATTGTTTATTTTTAACAATAAACTGATAAAAAATGAGTTATTTTGACATTATTTTTTTGAGAACTGACAGGTTAATTAAAATACGTTTTAAAGTAAAATACCATAGCCGACGACGACGACTACATACTGCGACGTTTTTCCTTTTCCCGATCCAATTTTCATTTTAATTCAACACACCAATTTCTGAATCAAAGATGTAAAAACAGTAAAAACGTAAGCTCGCAACGCAAAAGTTCAAATTGATCTCCTATCGAATTTATCACATGTACGAGTATGTGATTTGCAATCGTCAGCGCATAATAATTTAATCAAATAAACATCATTAAGAAGCAAAAAGTTCCATTCCCTTTAATGATATTGGACGAGTGCTAAATTAGATTGAATAGGGTTCCACCCATGACAAACTAATGTATTCCAATCAATCTCGTGATCAATGAGCGGCACATTAATCAATGTACCAGGCGGGTCTAATGATAGCCGGACTACAAATGAATAGGGGAAAGGCACTCTTAAGTAAACATTCAGTATTTTTGTACTGAATGTGTGTACTAAGGAATTTCATCCTTGTGTCCGGAACAAAAAGATGAAATTTGTCGTTCATAAGACAACCAAACTTAGATCGTTCATTTCTAAATCACACAAATGCTTGTCCAACGCCAACACAGAAAACGCGGCACTTCGCGCGTCATAGATTTGGCGTGGTGGTCTAGTCCAATCCGATATAAGTACAGCCTTATGTACCACAATTGAACGTAAAAGTTTAAATAAAGAAATTACATGAAAATAATGGTAGATAAAAATTTATGTACTCTATTTAAAATATAATAGATAAAATTTTAATTTTCACTTGAATGTATTCAACAATAGGTCATGGCTACATTGAAATCAATAACAGAACTACAGCAATTTGTTACAACAACGGCAGCAGTCATCTGGCGCCCGTCACATTGAGTATAAGTTATGATTGTGCCGCTGTCCCGTTAGGAAGCGAATCTGAGTTTGCGGGCCTGAAATAAAATGTATTTATAGAACAGGCAAAGTTCTATGATAAGAATTAAGTAGTATCAATTCTATTCAGGAATCATCTACAAAAAATAATTTAAAATCAACTACTGTTTATTGCAAACATATAGAACTTAAATTTATTTTGCTTGTATTGAAAATGATTTTAATCTATACAAAACTGATTAATGGCGCTGTGAAATGATTAAAAACTTAAAACAAAACATTTAAATTCACTAGAAACACTACTAGAACCAATTTGAGTTATTTGAAATAAGCATAATGTCATTCAGTATTTTCAGCTGTAAATGTCCGAAGAGCACTCCAAAACCATAATACAGGAAACCTATTATTCCGGAAAGTAGTCACCGACAAAGAGAGATAGGTTCACAGCTAATATAAAAAGACCTTGTTATAAAAGTTATAAGTAGTTTTGAATGAAATCTCATTTCTCAAGCGGCGACGTTCAAAAAGCGGGGAAAAATCGTACAGAAGTTTATCTTGGGGCCACAAAAGAGGCGAGTTTTCAACTAAAATGAACGAACGTCGCTAAAATGGAAGCGGAAAATAATTACGTCACTAATTTTCTTGGACAGTTATGGGACTTTTTTCTAGGAAAAATTAAATGGTAGCTGGGTCGGACTATGAGGATGGCAAAGGACCGAGTTTTATGACGTGACTTGAGAAGGCCTTTTTCCAGTTTGGGAACAAATTTGGTTGCAGTGATTTTCGATGTTGTGAAAGATAGAGCCAAGTTCCGATAGATACTTTTTATATTTTATGTATAATATAATATATCGGCTTGGCTTTGAATTTTAATAACGAGATATGCATTAATAATAATAAAATACTTTGTTTTCATTATGTAAGTAAGTTTTCTATATTAACTTTGACTGTCACACTAATTATAGTGTCGCCGCTCGGGAATTTCGTTTCGCTTCTTCGCTAATTTCGAATTGGCAATTTTAAATATACTCGTAGTTATAAACATTAATAACAGAGTGCATTTCTTTATTCTTTTGATAGGACTCTACGTTATGACATTTACTATACTGCTGTAAATAAATAAACGAAAGAGCTTCGTAAAGCTTGTGTGAAGTAAATACGAAGAGAATAATGATGTTCTTTATTTAGGTGAGAACGGCGCTCGTCCGTTCTGTTAGCTTGATCTTGGCTTGACACGCTACCGTTTGTTTGACATAAAGTATACATACTAAACTAGGAAACAGATGTACACAAAAGCACAGAAATAGTCGACAATCTAAACAAGATCATAGTTAAAAGGAACAGAATCTTATTGTCAAAGACTGTGTACTGGACTTCAAGTAATCTTTATTCGAGTTTACATTTGTTTTATCATCATTACTGAAGGGTATCGTGTTGCTCAAAAAAACTGGTACTTAGCTGTATCCGTAGGCAGATGAATAAATGTAAGTGAAAAAATAGAGCTAAAGCTATTTTTTTTTAATGTTCGGTAAAGTTCGGTATGTAGTTTTTATTTTCATTGAACTTTGATTTTGTATAAGAGAGATTTTATTAATCTTTATTGGTAGGTTGCGGCAGCTCACGCTTAGTATGTAGTTAGCTGATACTCTAAATTAAAAACAGACTTTTTCTACCACTAGTGCATAAGAAGTATATTAATGTTTTAGCAACTATAACCAACGGGCAAAGTAAGGCCTATAAAAATCCGAATATTTCATTTGAAAACAAATATCCCCGCTGTTTTTATAGCTCCATACGAAAGCCTTATTTCACAGCAGCGTTTGAATATTAAGAGTGCTTTTATTTTTCAATTCAAGTCTGTTTTCTTTGTGCATTTTAATTTACAACAACTGTTGTACTTACTTCAATATTTGCGCGTTATTGCTTCGTTCAAAATTGCGAACTAATTTCGAAGTTTGTCTTTTTTCTTGAGTTATGATAGCGTAACTTTTAAGGAATGATTTTCTTTTGTTTTTTTTCTTTACAGGAATTTATTTTGTGTAGTGTTTGATATCGTAGGTATTTTTTAGTTACAGGATTTGTTTATGTAGAGTTGATTATCGCGAAAAAAAAATGGTTGAATTTGGATCACTGAGATCATGAATATAGTGAAAGATAGAGAAGTTTTGAAGATGAAAGAGACACTTGTGCCTCACGGTGAGACACGGAACTGAATAATACACAGTGAATTTAACTGAGTATGAGAAAATGGGTATATTTTTATGCTTTTTTATTGTAGACAATGATCTTAATTATTTTGCTAGTATTAATCAACAAATCCAAGCGTGGATAATAAAACCTTCGATTTTTCCATTAAAGCAACAAACATCACACTTTGACACTAAACATCACAAGTATTAAAACTAAAAAAATCAAGAGATATTAAAACATTCCTACCTTTTAATGAATGACTACCTTAAATTTACTTAAACAAATTTAGTGGACAGCGACAAGTGTATAAAGTTAAATCGGCGTGCTCAAGGGAGGCTAATGGTGTTTATAAGCAACAGGTTACAAACTTGGACATCCCTTAACGATACTTGTTTGAAAACCAACGTTACGAACAATTAAGGAGTTATACACAAATGATTTTAAAGCTGGCTAGTCATAGAGCAAGAGCCCGTGAACCCCAGACCTTCGTTATTTTATAAAAGCTGAAAGTTTGTCAGCGCATACTCCCAACCCAGGTAAGAACGATGGACCATTATGAAGTTTGGGTTATAGTGGCTTAGGCAGGTAAACGGTACTAAAGGTCTGAAAATACCGATCTAAATTCGTCAAATAATAAAGTGCGATTTTTTGATATTATCTTCAGAATATTATAAAAAAACCCCCTTTTTCATTGCCAGACACTTCACATCGTGGCAACCCCTTGCCAGACACCCTTAATGTTCATGAAATTATAGTTTAACTTACGTTATAGTATAAAAGCTGATTTTTATATATAATACTTGGGTAATAAGTAGATGATGTTTCGTCATTAGCCAGACATTTTTTATAGTTCCAACCCCTTGCCAGACAAGCATGTAGGGTAGCTGTAGGAGCGAGCGCGAGGCAGTATGTATATGAGTGAGTGCGAGTGAGATGGCGAGTTAAGTCTACCGCGATACCTCACTGCGCAGTTGTTATTTCTACTTTTTTTTTATTTATTTATTCAGTTAACACAGGTACACGTTATACTTATGACATAGTACAGTGTCTCACAAAACAGTACACACTGTTTGTCTGCGAGATCAAAAGTATATAAACTTATAAAAAAAACTTAAATTATACGTATTATTATATAAACTTATAAAAAAACTTACATTATACATATTATTATATAAACTTATACTGCGCATGTATTGTTTAGTACTCAGTACATGTTTACATCAGCTAAAATAATATAATATAGTATGATACGTAGATTATATGTTTACAATTTGTTTATGTGACTTTTTAAATAAAAGTGATTTTGTATTAAAAATAAGTCATGGGTGATACATTAATTTGTGTTATTTGCAACAAAAGTAGTGGCAAAATAACATTATTTTCTGACAAGACATTGAAAAAATGTGAATTAATTTTAAAATTGCGAAAAAAACATAACCTTAAGTACAATGACATCATTTTTCCACGTGAATACACAGAGGGTGGCTATCACAGGGAATGTTACAAATCATTCACAGGGCTAATGAAAAAATATTTTACCTCAGAACCAAAAAATTCTCAAATTTTTAACAATTTAAGGTAATTGTAGCATCGAATGTCTTTCCTTAAGATGTTTTTAAAATTTACATAGATTATTAGTTAAATAAATCTGCGCCAAAAAGTTTATTTGCATGAGTCATTCTAATCACAAATCTCTTCTTAAGACATACAATGTTTGTCTGGCAAGGGGTTAGAACTATAAAAAATGTCTGGCTAATAAGGAAACATCATCTAATTATTACCCAAATATTATATATAGAAATCAGCTATTACACTTTAACGTAAGTAATGATATAATTAATATCATTCTTATCATTTATAACGAATATTTAATTAATAATAATTGAAGATAGCACATATTATTGTTTTAGTTGATGTAAGCATGTATTAAATACTAAACAATACAAACGCATCTCACTCGCACCCACTTATATACATACTGCCTCGCGCTCGCTCCTACAGCTACCCTACATGCTTGTCTGGCAAGGGGTTGGAACTATAAAAAATGTCTGGCGAATGACGAAACATCATCTACTTATTACCCAAGTATTATATATAAAAATCAGCTTTTATACTATAACGTAAGTTAAACTATAATTTCATGAACATTAAGGGTGTCTGGCAAGGGGTTGCCACGATGTGAAGTGTCTGGCAATGAAAAAGGGGGTTTTTTTATAATATTCTGAAGATAATATCAAAAAATCGCACTTTATTATTTGACGAATTTAGATCGGTATTTTACACATCTTTAGTACCGTTTACCTGCCTAAGCCACTATAACCCAAACTTCATAATGGTCCATCGTTCTTACCTGGGTTGGGAGTATGCGCTGACAAACTTTCAGCTTTTATAAAATAACGAAGGTCTGGGGTTCACGGGCTCTTAGACCATCAGATTTATTAGAGAAAAGAATAAGATTTAGAATAGGTGTGTGTATGTAAGTGAATTAGATGACTTGGCTACACGGACAGCCGAGTTGCGGAGGGCACCAACTGATTCGGTACTTTTTTGAGATTATTGATGGGCATAAAAGTATTTCTTGTCTCGACGTTCAAGGTCAAATTAAGAAAAACTCAGAAAATCTATTTCGTTCTTACCTTAGCGTAATACATAACTGTATGTACTCATCTTTGAGATTATTTATCTTTTTAATATTGAAATGGCTTAGCCACTTGATTTTGTAACACATAAAAATCTGCCTGTCTTTCCAATTGATGTTTATGTTAACCTGCATGAAAAATCTTATTTGAATCGCTTACTCTTTTATGATGTTACCATATAAAAATTATAATAAAAGCCTCCTTAGATAACAATTATATTTTATAAGCATAATATCCTTCTTTTGTAGAGCTGTTACATGCTAATTTGAGTCTAATCCCAACCCTACAAAACACATAATCATTTTTCATATACTGTTCTTCAGACAGAAATAGCCAAAATAAGTTTCGATATCAACAATTAATGAAGGGCGAATAAGCTCATTACTTTCTTTCATACAGTTATTAATATCATCTTGTAATAAGAATCCATAATTAATTTCCAATACAAGACGGAGCAAATATCCTAATAATTAATGGACCTTCCCGCTTACCGAGAAATCTTAACGTAAATCCGTAACTTTTGTGGAAATGAGATGGAGCTCTACATTGCGTGTATTACTGTCTCGCTTTTCGAACGACAACAGTCTTGTTTCGTAATTTCTTGGTACAGGCACAGATTTCATACAGATTTATCCTATTTTTTCTCCCATCTACTAATTCTATTGATACGAATCATGAATTATTGCGTGGATATCATAAAAGGAGAGCTTAACTTTGTATCGAATGTATTAAAATATAAAGAAAAGGTTTTTCTGCGAAGTGATTTTTGATGTTGTAGATACAAAAGATTATATTTGCTTGGATATTTTTGATGTACATAAAGATGTATTGTATATTTCAGACTGTTATAAATGTATTTTTAATTCTCAATGAAGTATTTGATATATTGCTTTGGATGTTTTTGGCTGAATATATATCATTTTACGGCAAAGTATCAAAGTTGTCAGGATTTTCAGACAGATGATAATCAGATTAACGCTACAGTAAAACTGATTTACAATTAATTTATTAGTATCGAGGATTGCTCATTTTGTTCACCGGAATGAAGTATTTATAATTGGTTGATTTCCCAATTGAGTCGTAACCGCTCTTTGCGTTGATAAAATGTGGTTTGAACCAATAAATATCCATTACTATATCATATAATTAATTTAGTATTTCGTTTAACAAGTTTTGTACTGAGTTTGATACTAATAATTGGTCATTAACCTTCGAAGTTTTTAGAAGAAGTAGTGTTTTCAGACTTAAGGCAAATAACGCCTGATAGTGTTCTTTTAGTTTAAGAAATAAATCATTTAGAGAGATTTAATATAAAATTCATATTATTGTTTTTATTAAATAAATAGCTGTTTTCGCTCACCTTAATGACGGTCATAACTGCAAAAAGATAACCTTTCTTTAACGCAATCAGATATAAGTATGTGTCGTAATGTGAATTGTAAGCTACATCCATGCCAGATGTCATTGAAATTGGTGACGATTGTACTACCAAACATATAAACACACTCACATATTTTCGCTTTTATCAATATAAGTCTGACATAGTATGAAATAAATTGCTATATAAAATTAACTTCTGTGGAATTTAGATCACGAGAACAATAGATTTTAGATGATATATCGCAAGACCTAAATAGAAATACCTAGACCCGAATACAAATATGGATATGCACATAAATAAAATATGACTTGATTTATACGTGAATGAATAATAAATTCCATTGTATATGACATTTAGATCGTAGAGAAATACTGTGTGCATTTGATTCTCTAGCCAAGTAAATATGGTTTTAAAAGTATGCTAGATACCATGTGGATGATAGATTTTGGATGGTAGTTTTTCTAATATTGATTTTCTGACGATTTTCCTTAATTAATGTAAACAATAGTTAAATTTGGCAATGTAATATAAGTTATAAGAAAGTTGATTTTCGTGAGATAAACATTATTTGTCAAAATGAAGAAAAAAATGACCCAATTAATTAGCAGATTTGGTGTCCTACATTTACAAAACTCGATCCGACAATATTGGATTTCATATTTAAAACACTAAGTAACTTTGAATCGATAACACGGCGTCGATAATCTCTACCAAGTGAATCTGGAAGTTTTAATTAAAAATCTATCCACATGGTCCCGAATTCCGACGATTAATACCATCATTTATAACATCACAGGTGCACGACGTCTTAATTACAATGATTAATGTCAGCAATCCCGTCTCATACGGTACGTTAACTTTCTCCATTCAAACATAACACTGGAGAATGTAATACAATATCAGTTGTGGAAGAGAGACGACGCTCTACAAAGTAGATTGTGCTCTCTCGCTCCCGCAATTGTGATAATTTTCACTTTCAGGGGTGGTGGTAGCCTTTCTGAAGGAATTCGATTGAAATAGTTGGAGTTCCAACTCGATATGATGTCGCCAAACATTTGTACCCGAGCTATTCTATAGAAACTTTCTCGTATATTTGACGGGCCGTGATTTATTTCGGGCTTTGGTGTTTCTGGAAAATGTGAAGGTGGAAATAGTTTTTTTTACATTAGGTCGTGTAGAGGTGTAGTAAGCCGTGTGGAAAGAGGTTTCGTTTTAGTTTTATTTTTGTGTAAGTTACCTGACGTTCGAGAGAGTATGTCGTTATCGTAAATATATTAAGTAAAGAAATACTATCAAATTATTAATTAACGCATTGATGTAAACACAGGAAACTTAGATTCTTAGTAGCAGGAATAATCTTAGCCATGTTTCTACAGGAGCTAAATAGATAATTTACAGAAAACGTTTTCAATGGCCGTCTGTAATTAAACTGTAGGTAGGCAATTTCCAGCATTACAAAACTATGCGAAACACGTCGTCTCTTTACAAAGTGCTCAGTGGTTTAAGTGATAAGTGAAAGCGGCAAAAATATTTAAAAATAATTCTTATAAAGAAGACGAAAATGTATCTTGAGCTTTGACAAGCATTTGTGCAATTCATGAATGGTGATTTTATTTCTGGGTTTCTTGCGAATGTGGCACCCCCGCGATATAATCACGAAATTCCTTTTTATTTATTTTTTATAAATTGTCACCAATTGGTCGCCTAAAGATGGACATCGTCGCCAAAGTAGAGGTGAGACTATCTTTTAAGATGTTACTTTTAAAGAAGCTCTACAACCAAGTTTTGAACACACACGTTGGTTGGTCAAATACAGAGGTAGTCCTGGTAGTAGTATGAACATAAATATAAAGCATTTATTTATTACCAACAAGGTTAACCCAACTATACTCTAACCTCAAATTTAAACAGCAAATAACATCTTCATCATCTCTCTTTGTGAGTCTAGGTGTTTGTGTGTATGAACGTTTGAGAAACCGCTCGAGATAGATATACCATAGCGCGGTAGTCTTATTTTACCACATTAAAGTATTCGCATTATATGAATAAAACAATTATTGAATTTTAAACGTTTGATATTATTTTTATTACCGTCATAAAAATAATTGAATAGTCTAATAATACAATCAAAATAGGAACAGGAAACAGATTCATTCATTTTTCCTGTACAGAAGTAACTGTTCTTGCAGCATGGGTTATAACAGTAATAGTCCAGTGGCAAGACTGTTAGACTGCCACCAAAGGTCGTAAGCTCGATTTCCGTCACGTACCACTGTCATTAAAAACTCATTTAATTACCACTTCCCATAGCGGTGAAGGAAAATGTCTTAAGAAAATCCGTTTACTTCAGCATTTTTCAAGTATGTGTGATTTCAAGTGTTGTAGATACATCAACCATACAATAAAAAGAAGTTTACGACTATCTTTGTTGCTTTTTTTAGAAAAAATAGAAATATCCTCTCCTAGCTTAATAATTGGACCACAATCCTGGTTTGTCTGTAGAAGACCTTTAAATTCCACCAAGTAATTACTACGCAGCGTGCACGCGACTTGGTATAAGTACTTATTAGTATGTACATGATCTTATAAAAGGTCATTACGTTACCTGTAATTATTTTACATTATCTTCAAATGGTTTGTTCTAACATGCCTTAAAAACAAATGAATATTGCTGCGCCATTTTGTTTTTGACGTAGCTAGTAACTATTAGGATTATTTTTGTACCTGCTTGCACATATAACAAATGCTGATAACTTAATATGTTTCTAGGTAACCGTTAGCATCCGCAAACTCGTAACCTAACAGTTTTCATACTTGATTGCACGGATAGCCGAGTGAGGTGACCACGCGAAACCCACAGAGCGACATGAGTCGGAGGGTCGACCTCCGCGTAGAACAAGCATTCTGTACTATGCGTTACCAACCACAAATACAGTGATAAGTTTAGGCATGCCCAAAAAAAATTGTCGTCAAGCATGAACGTTCAGCAGGGAAATAAGAAACACTTCTTCCTCTAAGCAAAATGAGAAAACAGATCGTGTCCCCATGTAATGAATACATAAATTGCTCTAAATGGGTTACACAAGGAATCAAAACACACTTAGCACCCATCCATTAGCTACCCGATACGTCAAGGGTAGATTTTTTCCTCCATTCTACCATTTATCAAACATTCTTAATGTCTCCTTGTGACGTTCACTTAAGGTGTACTGTTACTTGCTAAATGAAGACAACTTCAAGTGGCTTTTTGCTAACGAGCATAGTAATTTATGTTGAATTTGGTCAAGTCGTTTGTAACTTTATTGCTATGTCAATAAGAACTCAATTCGGGTAAGTTAACCTTTTTACCGGCCTCAAGTATCATAACTAGGTGTATTTCATCATAGGTGGAATTGGTAACCTCAATTGGAACTACTTAATATACTTTTTCTTCGTACAGATTCTACGTTTCCAAGTGATTTGTCATTTCGTCCCTAAGGCCCGCGGCCCATATGGAACAAGATAGGGAAAATCAACGTTTCTGAGTCATCAATTGGTTAATGCGAATTACTAAGAAAATATTGAAAAGAATTATTGTAACGAAATGACGTTTAATGCATTCTTTTGGTTCATTAATTCCTTTATCAGCCCTTTGTTTTCCATCTTGCTTCCTCGCACACAAATTAGATCATCCTATCTTTGTTTAATGCTCAATTTAATTACAGAAACAGATACAGCGGTTTACGATTGGATTTTATCGGGAACAAATAACAGCTCAATTAATTCGGGTCGACAACTTATTTTGATTGATTTGTTTGGTAGGACCGTTTGATTGTCTAAAACGGTTTTTAACTCGAACGAATCCGATATTAAATCCTCTTAGGGTGCGCGTTCACTGAGGACGATTTTCGCAAAAAAATATAATGGAAAATCTATCTTCTCTCCATATTACTGGAAATAGTATGAAAATTCCACTATTCAGTTGTGATTCGAATATTCAACATCAGATTCGCTCTACTGTGCATTGTTTCGGGAGCGTCACTAAAAAACATTCGTTTTTCTCTTCTCTTCTTTATTCTCACCTGTCCTTTTGTCATCATCAATTCTTGCGAGATTAATTTGCCGCACTTTTATTTTTCAATAAGGCTGATCTTTTGCGTGCATATTTTTCGACACCGCAATATAACACATCAGCTCAGTTCAAACGGGAGCCCCATCTTGTATGAATGTCTTGACGAGCACTTTGATCCCGAAGAAAAAAGCAAGCTCATCATCATCCTAGCCTTTTCCCAAATCTGTTGAGGTCGGAATGCAGTCTAACCTGATTCAGCTAAGAACCAGTGTTTTACAAGGAGCGACTGCCAATCTTACCTCCGCAACCCAGAACAACACCTTAGACTGGTTTTTCATATTTAACACTATCAACTTTCTCTAAATAACCTTCAATCTTCAAAACATCTTCGAAAAAGTTTATCAATTAGAGAAGAATTTACGTAAAATATTGGAGTAGGCAAGAAGAAGGCTTTTAAGGGACTCGGTAAACTGATATCAGAGGACGAGACGCATTAAATTGGCGGGAAATTTTTACGCAGTAATAAACAACATTTTGTCATCCGATCTCTTTTCCAAAATAACGTAGAATTCTATTTGTACGTAAAATAAGTCGGTATTTATTTTAGTTCTTTATTGAATTGGTGTCTGTATCAAATGTAAAAAAATATTTTTTTTTTCAACGTACCTAGATGTTTGATTATCAGGCATATTATTAAAAATCAAAATCAAAATTCATTTATTCAAATTAGGCTACTAAGTAGCACTTTTTGAAGGTCAGCATCATTTACATTGGACAGCACCCAGTTTCGCCCACCCTTCACCGCTTCCTAAGTGCTTTTGCTGTGAGAGAAGAAACGGCGCAACAAACTCCCCAGCAGCACGCTGTCTTTCCAATTACAAAATTATTAGATATTATTATTATACAAAACAATAACAAATAAGTGTGTAGGTGCCGTGCCAAACAAACAAAAATTTGAGGTCGCTGTATCTAAGCCTATACGAAATTAAACTGTAAGTACAAAGGCCAAGGTCAGCAGACCGACCAGCCACCGCAAGCAGCACCCGTTCACGAGTATGACGCAAGGGTAACAGTATATGTTAGGCATATACTGTTAACTTATATCTTTTTACTTCTTGATACAGTTTAGAAGTACTTATTTAAATTCTGCTTGAATAAATTTAGCTATTTAAGTCACACCCGAAATGATAGATGTTTTTTTTTGGCTATCCTCTATACCTATTCAAACCAATGATCTCACTGAGGTCAAACTTTACCGTGAAATTGTGAAAGAAAACAGCGTGAGGAAACCGGCATGACCAAGAATTATTCAAAGTTGTTTAAAGCCATGTCAGAGTGATTAGATGCAATTTACACTCTTTTTATCCGGATGAGAAAGCATCAAACGACTCCTCTCGCTTTTAGTTTCAACTCTACGGCAGTAGTTCACCAGGAACCAGGTTAAACATCAACCATACGACAAGAAGACTTCATGTTGAGCACTCTATCTCTAGCCATCAATATCTACCCAACTGCTAAGCACACTCAATATTCATTAATATTATAACGTTCACCATCTACTTCAGTTTAAACTTCACCTACATCTAAATATCCGTTCCAGTTAGAATTAGTTCAGGTGTTAAACGGATCAGTAGAGCCGGGTAAGCCGACTATAGTAAGGACAAGAAGCCATATTTGCAGGGTTGCAAGCCCGTCGCAATATCGCTACACGTTATTACGTGAAGGCAGCTATTTTCGTGCTCAGAAATAAAATATTGAGGAAAATGTTATGTACTTGTACGTGTGATAAGAATGAAACGTAAAAGTAGGAAAAAGTGGTAGTTAGAATTAAATGTTCTATGATCATAATGTAGTAAGAACAAATCATACAACCGCCTTCAAATAAAAAAGTACTAGGCCAAACCTGATATGTGTATGAAGGATTGCAACGCATTGCCATACACCGACACAAAAACGCGGATGACGTAGCACGGCGGTTCAGGTTTAGTCAGTAAAAGTCTGACAATACCCATTTCCTCCACCGAGGAAGTGGGTGTCCATGAGGATTCTCCCGCCTTAACCGAAAAAAAAAAGACCAAATCTGATATGACATCATAACCTGATCCACCCCGTCCGTAGATAAAATACAGACGAATCGAATACCTCTCCCTTTTTGAAGTCGATTAAATCATTATATGTGATATATTATTTTGAACCTTTAATCTCCGGCAAGGATGTAAGGATGAGTTTTGACTGTTAAAGAGTATTTATGGAAAAACTTCATTTTTTTTAGTTTTCCCACAAAAAGTCATCGTATGAGATATTAATAGTAACTTCTAAATATTCGCTTTATTAAGGTACGACCCACAACCATAAATTAAAACGATTAATCATCAAATTACGAGTTGTTTCCATCATCAAATCATTGTTAATTATTCCTTTGTGATACTAGTCATTGAGTAACGACTGCGAACTATTGATTTTACATCACATTATGCAATTAGGCCAGAATCATTCATTAATTTTCGTTGCAGCTTCATGTGTATTTGATGTGAAATTTGTTGCACGTCATTACCAACGCGTGTGCTATGGAGCTATTGTCGTTTTAAGGGGTAGGTGACGAAGTCCAGTTTGCCGTCTGGTTTCTCGTTTATATGGGTTATTTTATGTTATGTGGCTTTTTGTAAACGATTGTCCTATGTGAAGATCGAATTTTAATGACTACCGTACTACTAATAGTATAAATGCGAAACTTTAGATGAATGGATGTTTGTCACTTATTCATGCAAAAACTTCTTAGCGAATTTCGTCGAAACACAGACTTTTAGTTTGATCATTTTCGATTTGTAGTTAGTACTGAAATAATACAGGGTTCACTCTGATTTACTCTGATCACCCGACTAGTTTCAGACCCATCAGAAGTCCTTAGTTGAAGCGGTTGGCCCGAAACTAGTCGGCCGATTCCGATATGTACGCTTGAGTAAAAAGTCGTATCATTGAAATATTATTGAAACTGATGTCACTTTTCATTCCCATTAGTTTTCTTTTATTGTTTTCTATGGAATGTCCTTGTACATATTCTAGGCCATATATATTTTTTATTAATATATATTCAAGAAGAAAGCACTGATGCACTAAACTTGTATTGTACTAAACTTGTATTAATAAACCCTTTTGTTTACAGAACGAGTGTCTCCATGCGGCAGTTTCAGCACTAACCAAGAACCAAGCCGAACACTACGATAAATATCATTGTTTGTAAGTAATATTATACTTTTAATATAATAATATTTCGTAGGATTAAATAATAATAAAAAAAACTGGTCATGGTTAACGTTATGAAAGTGCCTGTTTTAGGCTAAATTAAAATTATAACATTTTTATTTATTTTCATTTTGAACATAACGCATAGTCGAATAGTGAATATTTTCGTTTCACAAGGATTAAACTACCATGCAGTTCAATCCTTGCGAAACTGAAGTCGTCATGTTAAAATACTCTTTAAAAACATCAAGTTTTTTTCCAAATATCCACTACTTTTTATTCATATAAAGACTTAAGTAAATGGTTTTCAATACCGATAGCCCTTGTAGAACAACTGTTGAACGAAAGCATATTATTATATTTTGTTGCCAATTACCTATCTTTATTCATTATTGTATACTATTTAAATGAAATGAAAATTAACCCACATAGAAACACAAAAATTCTGACTCACACCAAAACATTTTATAATTACACGTTAATACTTCGCGTTTAGTATTATAACACGAATTTATATTTAAAGATACCCCAAAACGCGTTCTTCGCTAATTACCCCCCTGTGGTAAGATTACGTTTAATTACAAGGTCCCTTAAATTGCCCGTTTAACTCGTATTAGAGTAATGTAACGTTTGTTTGTTATGCCGTATTTGACTTGACAAAATAGGTCATAGTTGGTTTGTACGCATGAATTAATTGGTGTGGGAATTATATGGGATGTTTCTTTGATGTTTTTGTGGTGTAAATTCTTCTTACGAAAACAATTATAGGTTGAAAAAAAAATTTTGTAAGTTCCTTTGTTTTTGTTTGTAAGGTCAGGTAGTGATGCCCCGTTTTTAGAAGTACCTTGGCTCTAGGTGGTAGGAGTATGCCTTGGAACATTTGTCTAGTATTTTCAACTTTCTCTGGTTATGTGCTAGTTTTACCCAAGTTAAACCATTGCGAATTCTGCCGGTTCTATAGCAGTCCTATCCAAGCTCCTATATTCAAAACATGCCTCTCTTTACAAGAAATTTTCTTTGATCCTGACAAAGATTTTTCTGAGTTGTCCTATCATCAAAATATGTTCTTTTTCGGTTAATTTTTCCTGTCTTTGAGTCTTTCCGAAAATAACCTTTATGTGCATTTCCTCTGGCCCTGTGCTAGTTTTACGCAAGTTGTCCCATCTTCAAAACAACTCTCCTTGCACGTACAATTCTCTTCAAGAGCCAGTTCTGTCCGAATTACCCATCCTGCTAATGCAAGAGCTATGTTTCTATCAATGCTCTACTCTACCTAGGTACCCGTCGTCAAATAAAAACAATAACGATCCAAGCAGAATACGTCTCTTGGACATTCCTATTCCTATTTTATAAAACTTCTTACTCTATAAAGAACAGTCATTTTTCTAGTATTCCAAAGAATCACAATTTATTCCAAAGAATTAAAGATGTTAATTTTCAACATGTCTGAAACATAATTACGTTCATAATTCACACACAGTTTCCCGAAAACATAAAACTAAATAGAAACGTGTTCTTTTATTTTATTACGCCTTTGTTAATGAGTCCCAGAATATAGTGTTTCTTTTTTTTCAGACGAAGACTACCGGATGAAGTAAAAACTTGCAGGAATTACGCGTATTTACAAGAAATTTACGATGCGGTTCGGGCTACAGACAGTAAGTGCCATCCATCACCGACTATAATGGGCGAATTAATTTTCTTGTACACATAAACGGCGGAACGAGATTATATTTGTGACAGCCCAGACGTCTAGGTTTATTCTGCTTGTTTTTACAATTTGTTAGGTTTGCTTTGTAGGAATATCTTGGTCTCTATTATTGTGATAATGTTTTTTTATCATGTAGTGCTTATAAAAAAAAAACAAGATAAAAGAGCAAGAAATTTTAGCTTACAGTATTGTAGTAAGATACTACGAAGAGTTAGAATTAAACGAATGATCTGGAATGTTTAAGTATTTATTGTCTTAAATTGCAGCTGTTTAAAAAAAACGCTGTTCTATAATATGATATAGAACAGCGTTTCCACAAATGTAATATTATAAGTTTAAGAGATGATGGATTCAAGAGAATATTCTAAAATGAAATACAAATTGATTTTTTTTCTAATGAATGAGATTGATTTAGTCCCCTCTTCACCAACTTTTGTGTGTGTCATGCAACTGGCGGAAAGTTTGACAAATTGGTTTTCCATTTCATTAAATTTTGGAAGAAAAAAAGAAAGGGATATTAATTTTATAATCTAAGGTAGTCATTATATTTGAATGTTTAGCCTTGATGGAAAATTGATAAAATATATTTTACCGTTTTTATTTATTACTTTGTCAGTTTTCTGGACACAAATTCTCAAAATATATAATTTAAGTAGTAAAAGAAAACTGCTGAGAATAATTAAAATTAAAGACAAAATGCTTGCAAAATTTAAAGCACAAAATAAGTCGCAACACACATTCTATTATACAACACGACAGTTATTTTCCATGTAATTCTTTGTTCTGTACGAAAACTGACAAGCCAGACAGTTTAAAACTACGAGTCCTTAACCCATACATTTATTTCCCTTTGATTCTCATGTTCAGGTCACTCAGCTTTCACACAAGTTTGTTTTGTACCAACACACGTCGCTTTGAAGTTGTGACAACATGAAACCGAGATTCAGTGGCTAGACAACAACTGACGTGTGACAGCTGATGGGTCTAGTACACTGTTTATATTATAGCAATTGTTGGTTATATTTAAGAATTTAATTTAGAATAAAACGTTTGTTTATGAGGATTAAAATAAATGGTTTTTCAAATTTAAATTTCTCGTTTGTGACTGAAAAAGGTTTACTTGAAATGAAAACTTTTTGTTTTGATTACAAGCGTCCGTTATTGGGACAAAAGCGAAAAGCTCTACGTGTTCTTTCAGGGATTGCTACCCAAAGGGTTAAAAATGAGACCTCTATTACTAATGCTCCAATGTCTGTACATATGTCCGACAGTCACAATTCTGTTTTTCACGAACCATGATAGCAAAAGAGTTGAAAATTTCACACATGACGTTCTTTTATTGGCTGCTGATATCCCTGAACCCATTAATTTGAATTATATATATTGAGATTTATGTCAACTTCCTAATGCATGCAGATCTAAACGTGTAATACCAACTTTAGATTCAACAACATCCATACTGAGATCCTTGCAAATGGTGCTAATCTCCTTATATCGTTCAGCACAATGCATTGTAACAACGATTTATTAGACTCTTATACTACTGTCCAGTTGAGAATACTAAATACCCCTGTGCAAGGAATATTCATATTAAACTCCGGCTAAGACTTATCCCCGTGCGTCGAGGATGACATTCTCAGATAATATAAAAATAAGCAAGAGTAAGATAATAGCAAATGGTAGAGTCCAATGTCCTAAAGAATAAGAGGTTCATACCCAGGAGTGGGGTATTCGGGGCTAATGACGATAATGAAGTAAAATGTATTTTAGTTAAGTGCTCAAGATACATATATTCATATATGCATCTGAACTATATTTGAGAAATATACCAATATTTATCATCAGCTCCTTATGCTGTACTATCTGTTCTATATTAGATGCTTACAAATGGTGCTCATCCTTACCTCGTTTAGCACAATAATAATATATTGTAACAACCATCTATTAGACTCTTACTTAACTGAACTCCAGGGAATTCTAAATAGGTACCCTTGTTTATTTTAAACTATGGCCAAGACCTTGTCGGTGAAATCCAGGTTAAAGCTAGCGAGAATGGAATTCGGAACTCAAGAGAAAGAGAATTTTATGAACAAAAGGTGACATATCCCAGCCCAGCTGTGAGATATTCAAGGCTGATGATGAAGTAGATTATATTTTATTTAGTGCTCAAGATTTATATAACAAAAATGCTACAACAAACTAAATTCGAGAAATATACCAAGATTTATTTCCAGCTTCAGATGCTAACGGATCTAAACATGCAATACCATCTGCTCTACCTATATATTAGAACCTTACAAATGGTGCTAATCCCTACCTCGTTTAGCACAATATATTGTAACGACGATCTACTAGACTCTCGTTTAAGTGTACACTGGGGAATACTAAATACCCCTGTTCAAGGAATGTTTAAAACTAAGTTACCTACTTGTAAAAGTATCTAAACTTAACGTTTAATGGGCCCCTTTTCGAATAATCGCTAAGTTAATTTAGTATTTAAATGTGCCTAAAACAATAATTGTTATTAAATAGTTCGCATTGAAAGTATATGATAAGCATATGATGTATAACGGATTATTTCTTACATTTTCTAGTAATGTTGTCATCGATATTAGTGTCATTAAATTTAGGCTAAAAATAAATTAGCATGGGCTTAGGGACAGGTGACAATCAGGGGTTATTGCGAGATTCTTACTAAAAGTGTTTTAAAATAAATAAGACGTCTGGGTAACCAAATAATAATCTTCGATTAACTCAATTGAGTGCTAAATAAAATTTCTACATGCAATTTGTACTAATATACTGATTTTTATTTCAGGTGTTAGCACTAAGGATTTTATGGCAAAATTAGGAGAATATTTAATTTTAACGGCATTTTCACACAACTGTCGACTTGAGAGAGCTTTTAAATGTTTAGGCACTAATTTGACTGAATTTCTCACTACCTTAGACAGTGTTCATGATGTGTTGCATGATCAGGTGAGTTTCGTGTATTCTCGACTTTTATACCTATTTAATAGTATTTTTCACAAATTCTACTTGAATTTATTTCTTTTGGTAGAGACAATACTGCACCGTCATAAACCACGATTTTTATTAACGGTTATATATGAACTTCAATGATTTTTTATACTAATAGGCGTTTTGGGAGCTTTAGACTTGCTTTGGCTCGTATACAAAACGACAAAATTCAAAACAAGTCAATTCATCAAAAAATTTGTGAATGAAAATCTCCATTTATCATTTTATTAAATCTCCTTTCCGGTTTTTGGACATACATTTAACAAAGTGTCAGGACTTTTTGATCTTAAATCAAAGTAAACATCAACAAGACTCGTGTCGATTGCCTCTGAATAGAACACAATAAACTTGCGAGTGGGTGTATTAATAAATTATTTACAACCAATTTTCTGATTTTCATTTAAATGAATGATCAAAGGACATCAAATAAATTTCATTCATTTGATACCTCAGTGAAAACGTTAACAGGAAAATTAACTTGAAAAATAATCCAATTGTATATTCATAGGATGATGTACTCAAAGATGAAACGATGGAATACGAAGCGAATTTCGTTTGTACGACATCGCAAGAAGGAAAAATCCAGCTTCACTTGACGACGGAAAGCGAGCCGGTGGCCTACCTCCTGGTCGGTAGCTTGAAGGCGATAGCAAAACTGTTATACGATACCCAGACGGATATAAGACTGACGAGTTATACTAACGACCCTAGGAGATATAAGTAAGTATTAAATGAGAAATAGTAAGAGAAGAAGATAAAGCGTTGTCACATAGCGATGAGAAACATGATACTGCTAATAGAACTGCCTATCTGATGCCAGTGTAATTAGTTTCAGTCAATGTCAATCAGATTTCGACATTTGTTTTAAAGCTTGAAGCTCATTTCATAAAGAACCTTCCTTTGAATCCAAAAAATATGTTATATGCCATGGGTATCAAAGGATTCCATAAATTATTTTTTATTATCCACTCTTTATATGAACGTCAAGTGCACAAGCGAGATTGATTGATTAATGATTTCACTCCGGAAAAGCCTTTTGACAGTTATGCAATTAAAATCATTGATCATGATAATGCCATTAACATCTGTGATTCAGAATGGGAAATGGAAATTAATATGAGTGCATTATTTAACAAAAATGCTTAACGTTTTGTTATTTTGATTCATTTTGTTGAGAGTATATTAAGTTAGTATGGTTACATATGGAGCTGCACAGGCTGATGTGGAGATTTCAAACGTGGCTTAGATTTGAAGCATCTGTTTTCAAGCGATTAATTTAACGTTGTTTTATTTTAATTCCAAGAACAAATTCCATATTCGATGCATTTGGCATTAAACATGAAACAGAAAGAATTGTTAAAATGAATTTTGTTACGATGTTGTCAAACATGGAGACTTCTTGGTAAAGACTTGATGGCAAAGTGTTCCAGTGATAAATGACACGGCATGACAAAATAGGAGTCCACTAAGTTTTCCTTTGCAATTTTGAAATTAATTAATAATTGAGTCGCTTCTAACAACTTTCATTAAGTAAGTCGATGCCTTGCTTGCTTTTAAAGTTTTCTAACAAATCTGCGAGTTGTGGACACTTTTAATAAATAATGTCGCATAATTAATCTTAAGTTCAGATTACTCTGCCATGCTATGATATTCTTCGCCTGATAAATTAATTGTAACATAAAAAGTGGATGCCCATATTCACCGAATTTCGGACGTTAGATGGCATTTAAAATTTTTAATTAGTTACCTTACACAGACCTGCAAAACCTATATTCGTAAATCGCTATGCCAACTAAGCTACCGAATATTGATCAGAATTTAATTTTTTATCTAGCCCGCTGCTGGGCAAAGGTCGCCTCCAAAACCATCCACGATTCTCTATTCTGGATCACGTGGAACCAACCCACACGGCTGTTATAATATTGTTCTAAATACTTATTTATTTTTTAGGTACGAAATAAATGCATTACCACTTCATCAGAAATCAAAAGACAGTGACTGCGAGCAATCAGAAGCAGCTTGCATTGCTACCTCAACAAAGGTGACAGATTTAAGAATTGGCGTGGCGAGTTTCTGCAAGGCATTTCCTTGGCATTTTGTCACTGATAAGCGATTGGAGCTCGTGCAGTTGGGTAAGTTTTCTTATTTCAAATACAATTTATTTTACTTCTAAAGTTTGTTGAATCAAAAATCGGTTTTGAAGATATTTTTTGTATTGCTTGGCTATTTTTAGTAATTTGAGTGACATTTAATTGATTTCTGAAACTTTCCAAATGATCCTTTTTGAGAAGACAAATATATTATTATTATCATATAAAACAGAGCTGGATTGTTGATCATAACGTAATATAATGTTAGACATGTTATGACTATTGCCAAACAAGTTTTCATCACACATCTGCAAATAGAATTCTAAAACATTCTAATATTTGTGGAAGTATCTAAATCTAACCTACAAGCAAATATTTACATGATAATGATTTATATTCACTGACATTGCTGACGATACACACATACTACCTACAAGTAAAAATAAAGCTGACTATATTGAAAACTTACAATGTTCATCCATTATTTCGTTTGATGCTACTTCGTTTGACCGATTAGCACGCATCTGTTTTGTTTATGCATACGTCAAAATTCAATATTGAGTAGTCTATTTTAAAATCAATTGATGTCATAATCACTTTTCATTTCATCCTAGACCCTCGTGCCTTCCAATGTTCAAATCGTAAGTCGGTAATCGTTTCGGTTCATTGAACTATTCCTTCAACATAAACATTTTTTACAAACAACAATCAAATTTAAAATCAATCAAGGCATCAAAAAACACCATTCTATATTTCCATCAAAGTTAAATTTACTCAGCTTTAAAGACCAAAATAGCATGAATAATGTTTGTATTGACGATGATAATGATTCATATTCCATTAACAAAAGCGGTTTGAGGAAGCATAATCTTAAAAGCGTGCAAAGAGATTTATTGTTTGTAGTACCGGGTAAACTAATACACCATCCATTAATTTTCCACTTCGCTGGCCACATTTTATCATAACTGGTCTCCTGTGGATAGATTCACCTCTGAAGGCATTTAATATTAATTTTCTTGGCAGAAAATCTGTTTCTATAGACCTTGAATAAAGTTGAAGCTTTAAGAATCATTTGGGAATAACGTTGATTATAGAATGTGATTAAGAGTTGAAATTGTTTTAATGTCTTATCCAGAATTAAACATTATTTTAAGGCAGTAGCCAAAAAAAGGGCCAACGTTCTTCAGACAATCGATTTTGTAGTAGTACAAGTAGAAATTCTGAAATCCAATGACCCGGTGACAAAAATAGGTTTTTGATTAACCCAAATGAGCATTGAACATGAAAAGTAGGTCGAGTCGAATTTGGACTTGAGAAAGAACTTAATACTGAAATAAAAGAAGTAAAAATGTTCGTCACCTACTTAAAAATAAGTGTCTCCAATAGTTGTCAAGAAACTAAAAATAGTGTCGTTAAATTTACGGCAACTGAAGTGATTATAGACGAAAAGCCTTTTCAGTAGAACCTTCATTTCCTCGCTTTTGTCGGTGCCCATAACTGTTAACGAGGGTTCTGGTACTTTTTTGAGATGGTTATGTTGTTGTTAGTTCTTAATTATAGCTGTTTTCTCATCGTGTTGTACGTCATGAACAAAATAACTATTCCTTTTTATATTTTTATTTATTGCAGTTTTGTTATCAGCCAAAAGTTCCAAATAAAAAATATATTTCAGGATTACCAATTTCACAACATGTTAAAAATTGTGTTTAATTTATACATCGTATCGTTTAACTTTTGACAGATTGAACCTAGGATGAGTTATTTTTTTTGTTTAAAATAAAATCAAAATGCTATAAAGGGCCATATGACAGATTGTTATACATAAAACATGCTGAACAATCAGTACAACGAATGATGATAGATTTAGGAGATTACATATGACAAGTGAAGTATGATGGTTCAAACAAAAACCTAATAATTCCAAATATTTTTCTATTCTGCTGTATTATGCAAAAGTCTATCTAACTGGAGGTCAAAACATAATTGAATCCATGTATTATCAAGTCAATGAGTCAAAAACTACTTCAAATGTATTGATGCGTCTTGGCTTTCAGCTATTTATCTTGATTATAAGTAAATATGTATTTATTATAAAATAAAAGTACACTCCATAATAGCTACAATCCCCTCATCCCATCAATCGCATTGCCCAAACCGCAAAACTTGAAACAAAACAAAATCATCACCAAAAAGTTTTTTACCAGTTCTTAAACCAAAAATCACGGAGTCTTCCAACGTATACCCTCAAAAATAGACTTTAACACTGCATCCTAAAATCGTTTTTTGTTTACCAGGTGCTGGTTTCATGCGTCTATTTGGCACGTACCTCGCATCCCATGGGTCCTCACTGGGCACGTATTTCAGGCTGCTTCGTCCCAGAGGCGTCACTCTTGACTTTCGTGAAATCCTCAAGAGAGTTAACACGCCATTCATGTTCTGTCTGAAGGTGCCGGGATCGGCATCGCCAGCTGAGGTAAGTGATATTTGTTATTCAAAAATAAGAGTCTAGACTAATAAGTAGCACTTTTTGAAGGCCAAAATACATTGGGCAAATTCAGTTTTGCCCACCCTTAACTTCTTTATAAGGGATTTGGCTGCGAGAAAAAAAAAGACGTAAAAACTTGTCAACTATTAAGACCAAGGTCAGCAGATCGACCAGCCATCGCAAATCGATTTCAGATAGATATATTAATTAATATTTAAATGACTTAAAAACGAGATATATTATATCAAACATGCGAAAATTAAAAAAAAAAATAAGACAACGTGAAATAAAGAACTTTGTAAAATTAATATTTGTTTTTAGAATAAGAAACTGCAATATACGAAGTAACACTATAATCAGGTCACGACTTATTTTCATTTGTTCAGGCAACTAAATTAGACGTATTTTTCATCCTAAGATTAGCGCAGCGTCTTATTAATATTTTAATATTTTTTGCTCGTAAGCAAGATGGAAATGAAAAATTTTGAAATTAATTTACTCTTTTTTTGCAATACTTAGGTATTAGACGGTTAGTCTTAAATAGCCTTTAACATAGTAAACGGCATTATCCACAAATTAAATACAAGAAGATCATGTTTTGATACATTGTTATGGCATCGTTTAAATAACACTTAGTCATCGCTGTTCGCAGTTGATTCACTGAAGAGATTTTTATGTGTTTTGGCGTGGGTGTAGCTTATCTTTAAGATATTAAATACGTTGTGTTTAAATGTTAAAGCATTAATGCACGCAGAGGCACGCGTAAAAGCAAGAAAAGTTCATTTCGCAGAAGTTATATATGTTACAACTATGCAGTATGTAGAATGTAAATAATCATCATCGGCCTAGCCTTTTCCCAACTATGTTGGGGTCGGCTACCAGTCCAACCGGTTTCAGCTAAGTAGCAGTGTTTTACAAGGAGCGACTGCCTATCTGACCTCCTCAACCCAGTTACCTGGGCTACACGATACCCCTTGGTTAGACTGGTTGTCAGACTTTAAATAATATTCCCCAAAAAGCTCAGTTATTTTGTTTTTTTTTGTGTCCACCAATCTCAGGAACTACTATTCCGATTGGAAAAATTCTGTCAGTATTAGATAGCACATTGACAAAGATATGAAATCTATAAAGTGATATTACATCCATCACGCCGTGGTTATTAGGAGCAGAGCAGTAACGAAAAATGTTACAAAACCGCAGTAGTTACTACACAGCAAAACTATAAACCCGACTGAAAAAAAATGTAACATAACCTTACTCTCGCGAGCAATTGCCAGTTTATGTATAATCAAGTAATCTTTGTAGATACAAAATGTAATCTCAAATAATCTTATCGTCTCCATTTTAACAGAATTTAAGGCGAGAAACAAGTCTCCCTCGTGCCAACTTGTGAATTTATTATTCTTGACTTGCCAACAATTATTAAAGAGCTTGAATAAAATTATTGGTCTTTGTAGTTTTTTATTTCTCTTACTAAAACATTTATATTTAAAATCTTTCCATTTTTTTAAATATGTTGTTTGATAGTTTTTTTTTGGCTATACAAATATTTTATATTTTAGCAATATTTTAGGGAAATTGTGCTAATAGGTTTTTTCGTTTTTAATTATAAAAACTTTTACTAAATTCTGAAAAATCTTGGTTAGTACTGATAATTCACAAGAAATATTTTCATGTATTTGTATTTTATTTATTAGAAACAAAATTTTTTATTTGAGTTTAATTTTCCAATTGCAGAACAAAAAGAGATTCCCTTTCAAAAATGAAACTTAAAAGGTTCAACCAGTATAAAAAAAATCATTTCAATAAAAACGACTTGACCATAGCCGTTTCCGTGTATCACTTTTATCAAAATGAACTTGAAACCACGACTACACAAAACTGGTCACCAAATCGCTAACCCACTTCAAAATAACAGGATGGAACCAATTTCTTCAAAGAAACAGATAACCTTTGAGACGAAGCCCTCAGATAAACAGACAATACGAAAACGTGAACTAGCATCAAACCAATCCGTTAACAAATCCTTTCTTTCCCAACAATGTATTCCGAAACATGTAATCTTAGGGCCTTTGTAAACATTGTTATATTTTGCCCTTTGTACACGAGGAAACACGAGTTTCCGATAGTGGACCTGCTTGGAATTCTACCAACAACTATTCTATATTATCATGGAGGTTCAGTACAAGCAACGCACCATGTTTTTTTTTTTTATATAAATGAGGACAACATCACATACATTGTTCTGAACCCAAAGTAAGTTGCTAAAGCACTTGTGTTATGGAATTCAGATACAACGAAGGTACCACAAACACCCAGACCCGAGACAATGTAGAAATGTGATTTTTTACATTGACCCGACCGGGGATCGAATCTCAGAGCTGGCGACACCTTGAAACCGGTGCGTACGCCACTCGACCACGGAGGTCGTCAAAGTTTATAATCGACATCATCATCTCAGCTCGAGAGTCAACGAGACCCAGCCCCGGCTTTCACCAGGTCGTCAGTCCTTCTGGCAGATGGCCGTCCCACGCTGCGCTTGTTTAATATGCTATGCTTATAATATATTTGTCAAATACTCCATACCCATGTCAGTCAGAAATAAAGAATATTCTAAATTATAACTAGCTTTGAAGGAGACATTGACTGCTTTACTGGGCTACAAGTGATGGTTTACGAACGTAATAGTGCCAAGGTTATGGATTATGGTTAGGACACGTTATAATGCTGGCAAGCATTATATTAAATATCTTTTCAAATTCATGTATCATCAATACAAATGTAATTATCACTCGCTTAAACGGTTTAGGAAAACGTCGTGATGGAATCAGTGAAGATACCAGTACCTGAAATTTTGCCAAGATTGGAATTAATCATACCATGTGCCTCTGGTGGTTGAAATATTATATGTAGTTTTGACACCAGACTGAAACTTAACCTTACTATAAGAAAAAGAACAGACACTTGCGCGACCTAGCGTACGAAAGTTCTAATTGAATGTATATCCAGTATTATTTGTCCCTTACATTCAAAACACTTCTATCGAGTGGGCCTTTGTAGGACAGTACTTCAGTTTGCCCACAATATTACATTCCGAATGGACACCGCCGAATTATTTGCTCCCTGACCAAATTTGTTTAGGTGAAGGATAAGATCAACACACACAGAATACGTTCGTGATTAAACTCCAGTTACACGGTTATATTGATGGTTTGTCTAAGTATTAAGACGGTTATAAAGGGTGATTGGGATTATCGAGATAATTAGAGTGTTGTTTGGTTTGTACTTCCAAGTATCAGGTGAAGGGGTTACTTCGAACAAATGAAGGTCGTGTTGCGAAGCTTGACGCGTTAATTAACCATCATAATATTGTTTTTGGGGTACAATTTTTGGGGTTATTAGGTTAGTAGTAATGGTTCCTATGGACAACTTGTAAACACGCTCAAATGTATTAAGTTCTCGGTGTTTTGTCAAAAGAAAATATCACTTCGATACATTGAAGTCTTCTTTATCATTATTTGATAAATCGTTACCACTTTTTTATCCTTAATCGAGTCGAGCGATCCCGCCGCGTCAGCTCATGATTAAGGACTCCGGTTGAGTCCGAAACTAGTCGGGCACCCCCAATAAATACGCGTGAGTAAACCGTTGCATCATTTAATACAATAATGAATCAGTCTTACGATAGTTATTATTAAAATCGTTACCACGGTCGCCATTTTTTTATTCCAACATTGAATAATAGTACACCAAGATCTAAGTTTCTAAACGAAAACTGCAACATACTACACAGGTACCACGACCAACCATAAGAAAACCGTCATTCTAAAAACGCTTTTATACCATTTAACACAAGTTCCAAAATCCCGAATCACAAAAACTTCCTCGTCCCACAAGCTCTGATTACGTATCAACAAAGCGAAACGCTGACTAGACAAAGGCTTGAAACAACAGTTTTTCTAGTGAACCTACCTTGGAAGTGTGTCACACAAGATATTGCGCCGGACGGTACGAACAATGGTCTATTAACACCCTTGCACTGGTCTGGAGTAAATAAAAGAGTATTAGGTAACGTAGTAGATGTTGGTCGTCGAATTAATTAATGAACTTTGAGAAATGAGGGTTTTTATTCAGGAACTTAAAATGTAAAACCTCTTTTCATAAGGATGTTGAAGAAGTAACTGCTCATGTTTCGGGATCCGTATCCAAAGAGTAAAAATGGAGCCCTGCTCTGCTGTTTTTTTTTTCTCTTTGCGTCACCAGGCTGTTTCTCGTGAACCGAGGTAGCTAAACAGTTGAAGTTTTCACAAATAATGTACTTCGTTTTGTCACTAGAAATCAAGACGGAGATTGAAGTTGCTTAATCTCGATCTTGTTACGGTAATGAATTAGTTGGTGACAAAAAAATTAAGGTGTTGCTTATTTTTAGTCCTAATTCGCACATTGCATAATTTGCGTATTAATAGAAAACATCGTTTTGGAGAAAATGAGATCTGCTTTATACAACTTTTAATAAATAGAACGTGGGTGCGTTACCTCTCACTTATTCATACAATAGTTTACAACTCATATCCCATTCTCCAGACCTAGGTTTCCTAGTATGTATATTATTGAATACATAGGTATATTTTAAACAATATCACATCGCACAAAATCGATAACATGCAATCCGATTACAGAAAAAAAAACACGAATCGAGAAGACCTTGTTACTTCAGATTTATTAGGCAATATAAACAGTGGATTCGTCTGTTTGTCCGTTCCTTAACTATGTTTGACTAAGGAATTGAGCTGTCCGCCCAAAAGGTTTGGCCGAAGATTACCTTTAACTAAATGTGACATCGGATTTTGGAATGTTTTTGTAGTTTTTTTGTGTTTTACGATCTTTTTATCAAAGCTTGCCTATTGGTTTGTTAGGGGCCCTGACACTTTTTAATGAGATGAGTACAGAATTTAGATCTTAATAAAGGCTGTCGGTTTCAAGTGCAAATAAAAATAATTTACGCAGTCATATTATTGCTTTATTGGCTATAACATAATTGTAAGTGGAAATATAAAAACAAGGCTGTGACCTATATAAGGTAATCGTAAAAAACCTTCATAAGTTTTTTTAAAATAAATTATTGTTTTTTTTCCAATATCTTTGTTCCGAAAATACACTCAAATACATTAGTAAGAATTGGAAGCAATTTAACAAAAGTAGTATTCATCTAAAATATATTTACTTGTTGCGAAAATAAATAAAGCTAGTAATTTATACTTGGCAGTATATTTCAATGTGCGTGCTGAAACAGCAACGAATGGTTTCATATTGTCACGTTGCCAGTACTTTGTCAACGTCATGTTGACAAGTGTGCAATATTGCCAACCTACTAGCATTAATTTGTGTACACTCGACACATCATCAGTGCTTTCATTTAGAGATTGTCGTTATTGCAGTGGTCGATATCACTGCATGGGTAAGCCGAGCTTTAGACCGATTTGGCCTCAATATGAATGTGAGTAATATTCACACTTCAATACTTCAATTTGTTGGAGGCTTAATTTAGATTTAGTGAGGCAAAGACGAGTTCATTAAAATTAATGCATAATATCATTATGTATAAAGTAGTTACGTGTTATTTTATGTGAAACTGACTTTAAGAAGAGTAAGTGAATAACTTTAATCCCAAGTTAAAAATAACTCAAAACTCTTTTATACAATTAATGATAAGAAACTCAAAGAAAACTCTAACAAGCTCTCTACTTACTAATTTAAGTTACAATCACCCTCCTATAACCACAAAAGTTAAGCCACATTTATTCACGAAACTTGCAACTGCTAAATAGTTTCAAACAATCGTCGGAAGTTGTGGAGTTATTCCGTAAATGGGGCATTGTTTGCAATCAAATGGCTGGAAGCTCGCTAATGTGTTATGAAAATAAATGGACCGTATTTCGTGTTAATGTAGCAGGTATATTTATCGCTGATGAATTGTTCGATGCTTATTGCATATTGATGACTGACGATTTGTGATAAGAACTTTGTTTATTGCCTAGTGTCGGTTTCAAAAGATTGTGTATATTTAAAAGCGGCAGTGTTTGTTGAATTATGGCCCCTGTTAGTTAAACATAAGGTTTTTTGTAGGGCGAACTTCAAATCACGTCAACGGCAGCTTGGAAATATGTCAGACTCTAACTTAACAAATACACCCGGGGTACATTCATCTGTCTAAGACAGAGTCCATGGGATTGCTCACGAAAGCTCTGCGTGACTCTGGTTGGGGAATTTGCTCTACAATGAGACGCTAATGCCTTGCAATAATAAAAATATTATTGACCTATGATATAATAAGACATTTTAATGTAAAAGTTAAATTTAATAAGGCAAAATGTAACCTACGATCTTAATTAAAAATAAAGCTTTTCTTTAACCAAATTTCATCAACATAAGTTCAGTAAATACCAAATATAACTAAAAAAACATTACAAAGAACAAACTAAAATTCGCATTACAAAATTAGGATTTCAAAAATACTTCTCAAATATAATACCATTACCAGAAAATGTAGACGAATATTTAAAGCGTCTAAATTAAAATAACCTATTCTCTGTGTGAATTCCACTTCCACGAAACTCCACAAACATGGAAATCTGAATACCAAATTAAAGTGAACTGAAAAAATATATCAAGAAGCGTAATTTCACTTCTGCAACCTTTCCTAACAAAAGTAGTCTTTAAATTAAATATTTTACTCGGGATTACAGACGCCGAATAAATATTACACCATTCACTATTCAGTGTGAAAACAGAGCTTTCGTTACAGAGGGCTTTTCCTTAAATGTAATTTTGTTCAGTTAAATAATTTGGACAGGTTTGGAGAACATTTTGGATTCTGTTTTAATGTACTTGGTTTTGTTCACAATTTTCTCTGCGCATAATAATTATTTCGAAAGTTTATATTAGCGTGGCGTCGAAAATGTTTAATATTATGACATTTTAAAATCGATAGCAGTATATATTTATATCGAGGAATCAATGTGTAACTATCAAATGTGCAGTTTAAATAAATTATCATTTGCTTGTAAATATGGTTCATATTACCAGGATCTTGTTCAGTGCCTGTACTATGACAATTTAATGTAAAACTTGCTATTATGAAAACAAGATACCGCTCTACACGCCACGAAGTCTCGGAGTTTAACAACGACATTAGTATTGCTTTAGGACACAAAAACCAAATCAAACACAACTGAACTTAGAATTAGGTTTCAAACAACTTTTAATCTCTACAAAATACGGATCTTTAGAAGTCCAAAACCAAATTCAGGATTCGTAGGTCCTTTCCGCCTAACCATGTTAGTTGGCATTAGCTATTAAAGGCTGAAGTTTAAGACTAATTAGATACTCTAGTACTAATTCATTCAATCTAAATTTAATTCTGTTAAGTCCAGTCGAGCAGTCAAAGCCAGCGCTCTAACTGCAATTGCGGAGGTTTCAGACAAGGTTACATTTGCATTAGAAGAGAAATCGAATAGAGAACTTTAAATCTATAGGAATGATGTTCCTATTTGACAAGTTTCGTGAATTTGACGTAAAACAATTCGATAGCATTAGCGCTTGGAAACATGAAACCCATTTACAGTGTTACTGTGGGTGTGGGAGAAAGACGCCACTCTACACCGTGTATTACACTGTCACGGTTACACAACCTTAATAATATTACTATACGACGTGGTAGTAGACCCTCAAGCCCTGATCTCTTCAAAATAAAAGACATCAGATTGTTTGGAAATCGTTCATTTAATCATACAATTTCATAACCAAATAAGCAAATAGTTTTTAGCTAGCCTGTCCAAGATACAACTTCTGGTCTAATGCTTCTCCCGATTTTATAAACCTTATGAAATGATTGAGCCAATAAAGATGTTCTTCTTCTACGTTCAGTTAGAAATCGCTGAAATGTATAAAAGTCACATTTCCCTTAGAGAAGTCACGTGATTTCACGTGTAATTCCATACATCTTTTTATTATTACATCTTAAATAATATGAAGATAGTTCCTTGATATATCCCTTGCTATGACAACAGCCCGTATCTGAACCGAATGCTATTGATTACAATTGTCTATTGTTCGTAAGATAATCGGTATCTGAAGTGATTGGCCCGAGGCAGGACGCTTTGAGTGAAATGCATACCGGCTCTACCCTTATCTAGTTCGATTTCAAACGGTCTCTATGCAGGGAAGAAAAGCTTTGTAATAAAGAATCATTTCTGTCGCTTTGTCGTCAAAGTGAAATAAAAGTAAGAGGATATAAAATTATGACTGAAAAAAATCTAGCTAGTCTGTTGAATGGATTAAATAAAAATGTCGATATTTTTCTTTAATCGAGTAAAAATAATAATATGATACTGCGAGTTTAATACCGTATGACGTCACTGATCAGTATACCTTTTATCGGCAAGTGACGTTACTAGTCCCCACTCACAATCATCTTATTGCCTTTGTGATATATAATGTAACCTTGTACAGTTTTAAGCAACATACAAAATTATCAAAAAGAAAAATAGTTTTTGGTTAAGTACAATTAATTCAATTAAAATATTAATTTCAGGAACATATTCATTTGAAAATATATTTTTATCTTTGGCATTAAAACATAACTGTTTGGCTTTTTGGCAAAATTTCATAACAAAAATAAACGAGACAAATGAATTTATATCATAACAAAAACGGAAAGCTTTTGCTCGGAAAGTGTTTTGTTAATGGATAGCAAAAATACACAATAAAATATTATGACAGACAAATTGACTGAGAGCACCTTTTAACTAGAGTTTTTTTTTTATTTTACAGTTTGTTAAAGCCACGGTTAAAACATTAACAACAACTTCACTTAATCCGTATATCCAGGAATAAAAAAATAAACATTTAATAAAATGCCTGGAATTCTATTTATTTTTTAGTATAAAATAGTTCAATTGTTGTTTCTTTAAAAGAACTAGTTTTTATATAAAATCCAAATTTTATATTTCAAGAAAATCTCTAGTTTCATTGCAGACCGAGTAAATTGTTTGTCCACATGACATTATAAAAAACAAAGTTTATCAATGCTACCTAAAATGCCTTACTAAAATGTGATGGAATTTTGCAAAAATGTCTGGAATTTCTGGCCTCAACTGTTAGACACTAAATATTTTATTCATGGAAGGAAATTCTTGACCCAATAGCATGCCCGGTGGTATTGTTTGCGTTGTAAATAAGTGGGACTATCCGGAAAACTCTCACTACCCTGATATAAGCTCTGCTTGGAGGTTCAGACAGAATGAAAGTGTGGTTTTAGCAGGGATCTCTAAAGAACTTGATACACGTGATATTGAATTAATTGTTTTGCTAGTCATGTATGAAGAGAAATATGTATTATGTATGGTATGGTTTCAGTAACAGCCTAGTGCTAGTATGCTCGTTTGATTGCCAAGGCAAATGACGTGGGATTTTATATGCAAGTAACGAATTAATGTTATCATTTCATCAGTAAAGGAAAACACCACGAGAAATGCTGTAAATTTTTCAAGGGTATGTTTAAAAACTATGTCAGCCTTTTAATAGGTTTTGTCATCAAGAAAAACAATAAGAAAGGAAGACTATAAGACACTGTTCATCAAAAAAATATTCACGTTAAAAGCTAGATTAAATAAATTAAATATCATAAGCTATACAACGAAGAGCATTTCAGTGAAAATACGATTTTCAACCTTACATCTTTGCCATAAAGGCTATGAAAACATATCTCAAGTCCACTCAACAACAAACGCGTTCATAATTAAATTCTGAACTACATTTGAATCAGATGTTATCCTCATTGCAGTTCTAAATTACATTTCCGTCTTCGCTCTGAACAAACTTTAATCTTTTATACAAAAACAGCCATGTTGCTCGAACCACTTTTACACAATGTGCTTCTAAATTGCCTTTTGCAACCGCATCGTTGGAACTTTAGAATGGACTGCCAAAACTTTATAGAACGTGCTTGGAGGTGCAAAGAGGTCCATAATTCTGGGGTTCTCAATAGCAAAGTTTCAAAATACTTGCTACAATTTGGAGGAATTAATTTTAAATTTTGAGTATGACACGTCAATTTATTGGCACTTTTTACTTTGATGATTTTGAGATGCTTGCTGAAGCAGATGAGAATGGGTCGTAGGATCAAATCACTAAGTGTTTTAGTAACTAAGAATAAAATTTAAGAGTTTAATGTAAAACTGGATTGAAGTTTTGGCGAAGCTATGGAAAGATTTTCCTTTTCTGATAGTAATAGAAATGGTTATAAAAAAAACAACATTTTATATCATAGGATAATTGTAAATGATATTACGAAATGTTTTTTCTCTCTCATAGGGTCTGGAGATCAAAGGTCAGATGGTGTTTTGTTCGGAATCCGATTCGCTCCTGTTCGTCGGTTCACCGTTTTTGGACGGACTTGAAGGCTTAACGGGAAGAGGACTCTTCATTTCTGATATTCCACTGCACGATGCTACGAGAGATGTCATCTTGGTCGGAGAACAGGCTAGAGCTCAGGTAAGACTGATCTTCGTACAATTTTGATACAAACGTATTTGAGTAACCAATTAGGGCAGACCCTTTATTTGCCTTGTAGGCCTTATTTTTGCATTTAAATTCATATAAATTTTGGTGTCCTAGTTCCATAGACAAACAGATCAGTTGTAGTGTATGAAACCAAACTACATATTTACGATACAATATTAACTTTTCCTAAGAATACAAAGAATGACAGTGATCGATTGGACTATGACCTTTTGGGATTACCATATTTTTGCCGTAAAATGCTAGGAAGGAACAGATATGACAGTACACTTACTATAGTAAGAAAAATGTAAATAGCTCTTCGGGAAAGTAAAGAATATTTTCCGATAAAATTGTATCAAGCTTCTCCACTTGCACTTCATAAAAGCATCATAAATCGAATTTGAAAACAATCTTCCATGCCGGCATTGTTCTATGAGAGTTATAAAAGTTTGTAATGTCAAGAGCTTTCAACAGCATCAGTTTAGAATTAGTTTTAAAAACACCCGTTTGAAGTTCCACACTTGTTGATCGTCTTCGAGTGTTATGTCTATAGCAAGGCACTTCAAACTTGCTTTGTGAAGACAGGCACGAACTCCAGATATTAAATACGATTTATTTAAAACTTTCAAACATGTTTACGTGCGTAATGGATTTTACATTTCACAAACTGAAATAAGGAAATCTTTGACTTTTGAAACTTAGAGATTCTATAACAGATGTGAATCTATGCAAGTGTATAATTTAGTCAATAACTACGCCTATAATATTTCAATATACGAATTTTATCGATCTCCAAAAGTTTCGTACTAGAATCTATATTCTTGATAACGTTAAATTTCAAAATAAAGATTGTACTCTAAAAAATATGCATTTCTACCAGGATGGACTCCGAAGACGTATGGATAAACTGAAGAACTCGATAGAAGAAGCCAGTAAAGCGGTTGACAAGGAAAGACAGAAGAACGTCAGCCTCCTGCACTTAATATTCCCTCCCCACATCGCAAAGCGGCTGTGGTTAGGTAAGTTTGTAAGTCAATTATCTGTTCGCACACTTTGAAATTGATTTATGTATGGTTTAATTTAAGTACGCACTATGTTTGATTAAAGTTTCCTTCCTGGGAATTCAACTGAGTTAACGGGAATTTCACTGTCAATTTCGTTACGTTGTCTTGACATGTTTCCTAGTTAGTTTGGTTCGTTATAAACCGTTGTTTCGCTGTGATTGAAATCGATAGGTTCAAGTTTACAATATCTATTTAAACTTTCCTTTATGACTTGTATAAATAACATCCATATATTCAATTGTTTTCGTGACGTATATGTCTACAAAACGCGCTTCAATTTTTTCTTGGATGAGTATTTCCTCTTCAAATTTATATCAACGTTAAGAGCGTTATCAGTCAAAATTGGATCTTTTTATTCGACATCGAGTCATAAACCAGGTCTGAAGTTTTTCATTTACCGAAAAAGACGTTGTTTTGGAACACGAATCGCGTGACAGCCTGTTATCACACAATTCGATCTGATTGATGTTGATTTCAAACATTTGCTTTGACTGGAACGTCTTACTTTAAAATCTCTCGTGACATTTACTTTTACGTGGGTGTAAGACCTTCGTAAAGGTTACTGGAAAATGGAATGAGTGAATCATGAAGACTTGCAATTTATTAAACATTGTTTGGTCATTAGAAACATTTGCATAAGCATGCCATTATATGAATAAGGTAGGCAGACATTTATACAAATGTCATCATCATATAACTCAAAAACAATATTAAAAGAACTTGATTTTTCGCAATAAACTTAACGTTAACGATTTTTGGATAAAAATATCACGCCTTTTTCGCTTTTAATGGGTTATAAAAGAAAGGTTCATGAGATAAAGCCTGGTGACAGTAAACATAAAGCCGAGTTTAGTAATAGGGTTCTGTTTTGACCTTTTAGCTACGGAACTCTAAATTGCAGTTGTTACATCGCATTAATTACTAACTATGAAAGCTTGTGACGTCAGCACTTTCACAGGTGCGCCAACTTTTATATTCCATTAACTTTATGATGGCTTTTATAAATTAAAATGAGTGAATAATGTAACAAATCTCTTTGAGTCAACATTTTGTACTGTGGCTTTATACATTATGTAATTTTATATTTGGTAATTTATGTGATATTGTTAAATCTTTATGTTAATATTGTTGAATTGTTATTGGCAAACAAAAAGGTGGCTCGTTATTATTACGTTTTCAACTGACTCAAAAAGACATTGTTTCGAAGAAGTTTTATAACATTCTTCTAGTAATATTTCTCAGCCTGTTGAAAACTTACATTTCTCGTTCAAGCTATTAAATTACTCTAATATACTGACCTCACAAGCCAGGCTGGTCCCTGATCCAAATAGAATATCATTTCTATTACCTTAAATACATTTTTACTATTTCTTTCCTATTCTAATGCGATGTAACATTGTTAGGCCTATTCATGTTATTAATTTTAGGAGAAAATAAATTAATTCTTAAATTGCCGGAGGTTTAAAATTTTCGGTCTTTTATCATTTACTATCCCATCCACAATTTATAATCCCATCTTAAGGTATGAAAAAGGTTGTCAATTCAGATGATAAACGAATTTTCATTCCAAACCATAGGTGAGAAGATCGAAGCGAAGAGCCACGATAACGTGACGATGCTGTTCAGCGACATAGTTGGGTTTACGTCGATATGTGCCACCGCCACACCCATGATGGTGATCGCCATGCTTGAAGACCTTTACAGCGTGTTCGATATCTTCTGCGAGGAACTTGATGTTTATAAGGTATTTATCCTCCAAACTTGGGAAATCGATCATTTTCTTGATATTTTTCTCCTCCTTTTAACCAAGGTCTTAAAGTAATAAAAGTAAACAAAACTTTGAAAAAGATACATTAGATCTTACATGCATTGAGATCGAAACTGCACCTCGTGTGTTGAAATCATGCATGCAACCGCAAAGCCACCACGACAAGATCATCTGTATTTGTCCATTGACAGGATATCTTCATGAGAAGAGACCCGGTCTTTTTTGAGGCATACCCGTAGACACAGGTCCAATTTGGACGCGCAACGTAAAAACGTTGTAAAGAACTTAAATGCGTGAAGGGACTTCTACCAAGGACTATCCATTTTTGCTCTATTGGATAAAATCTCATGAACAAATTGAATTAAAAAACGGTTAGGGATTATCTAACAGCCAAAAACTAAGGAAATTGATTACTATATAAGCAGAGCGAGTATCATTCAGAGAATCAAAAGTATAATAAAAAAAGATCTACCTCACACATTTCCTTCACAATTCATTGAATTTCCTCACAAAAGGTCACTGAACGAACGTATTTCGTTCCCAAAAGCGTTTCATTCTCATTATTAACGTAATTGTATGCTCCTTGTTTCAAATTAACGTGCTGCTAGTTAATTTAATTTGCTTAATTTGCTTAATTAAGCTAAGTTAATTTGAATATCAAAAGAGAGCAATTATCTTGCGGTCTGTAACATGCTAGGCTATGGGGTTTCAGGAACGACTTAATTACGAATAGGTCTAAGTATAGTATTTTCAAGTCCTAATATTAGTCCTATATTATTATGTAAACGTATTAAGTGAGCTATAAGGATATAAGGAAGTCGTTTTCGAGTCGTGCTGACCATCGGCGTTGTCAGCCGAAATGTTTTGATCTCCTATACATATAACTCCTTGGTAATATCAGCGATGACATCGGAAAAAATACTTCTATGAAATTAATTTATTTTAAGTCACCTTGCCACCAGTGTATAAAAAACACAGATCAAATGGACAGTTGGGAAAATAAAACTGATGAACATAGTACCATCTATAAGTGCGTTGCAATGCGGTTTTCAGGTGCCAAAAGGAGAGAGAATCCGAAAATATTTTCTCGTAGGTGTTGTGGCGTAACATAGGGAGGGGGGGGGGGGCTAAGTCTAGCAGTAGACCTCGATTGGCTTAATTGATTGATTTTCTCGATCAGCCAGTAAAAATAGTCTCTATTCTTCTGTAGATTCATACTTAAATATTTGACAAGATATTTTTAATTAAACATCAAAAGACATTACCAGACGTCAAATATCAAATACTACAAACGGCATTGTCAGCACCGTTCGCACTAATCTAATAATAATTAACGCTTATAATTAATATTCTGTATAATTAATATTAAGTCTCGTTTCTGATTAAATAGTACCTGGATTCTCATTATTTGATTTGAGGAAGCGTCTTATAACGGACTTTTCATCTTTCTGTCGTGTTATTTCTGATGGCAGAACAATAAGTATTGATGGTTGGATTAATTAATTTTAACGTAAATATAGCAGCTGAACCCTTTTGTTAAGGGTTATTTATCACTTTTACTGAAGTCTCTTCATGACTATTAACTTTGAAGAAACCATATTGATACTTTCCCTGCGTTTGGGATCGAACCTTCATCCTTCTGCTTTCAAATCCTTACACAGAACAGCCAGGATACCTCGAAATTTTTGTTTCAGAGAATTATGTACCTTTATTAATCTAATTAATACGTCTAGGTGGAGACAATAGGCGATGCTTACTGTGTAGCAAGTGGGCTACACCGCAAGATAGACACGCATGCGCCGCAGATCGCATGGATGGCACTGCGCATGGTCGAGACCTGCGCGCAACATCTGACGCACGAGGGCAACCCTATCAAGGTAAAACAATATATTTTTGAATCTATGTAAGAAATTTAAAAAATCTAGTAAAATGGTTCTTTTTGTATGTGAAAAAAGTATCGACATGTTTTTTATTTAAAAATAAAGAAAACCTGAAAAATTAGGATACTTTTTATATCGATAAAAAGATCGCCTTTATCACATCGAAATCTGTGTTTTAGAATGGGTATACGTGTTTTAACTAAACGATAGCTATATTAGGAAATCACTTGGAGTTCATTTAATAGTAATTGATTGAACGGTACAGTCAGTACCTAAATAAAACTGAACTCAATTATAAATTACCAAATAATTATTCATCGTTTTTATAATATCAAGATTGGAGAAAATTTATTTATTTCCACCTTATCACTAACATTACAGGCTTATATCCTAATGCGTTAGTGAGGCACTTTACTTATAACTATAAATGTTTTTTTTGTAAATTTGAAGTATCCACTATCTCTTAAAGTAAAATTATTGCAATTATGGAAAAGAGATGCCGCTCTTCGCAGTATACTGCGTTGTCACACGACAACGTGACGACAGTGACAGAAATTCCTTTGAAACCAATATTAGTCAAAATAGCAATTTTTCCAAAAATATCTTCTATCCAATTTAAGTTTACGATGTTGTGAAGCAGTAAACTTACTTTGCTGCCCATACAACCCTCGTAACCTATTTTCCTCAAAGAACTAACAGTTTACCAAGAATGTATACAGCTGTGTTTACATTAACACATTAGCGTTGACGCAGAGGTTAATCAAAGTCTTGTACGCCACAAAGAAAACTTAATGACGTCATTTTCATGAGAATAAAATGAAACACTTAAAAGTTGGAAAGGTTTCCAAGCTCGGTTTAAGTGTTTTTTTATTAATTTTGCAAGTGACTATAAGAATATTAAGTTAATGAAGAGTTTGGACTTGCATACCCGTCACCGCATCGGTTTATGATTATAGACGTCTAATGGGTCCGAAACTAGACGGACGATCCCGAGAAAATTAAAATAAATGATTTTTTTATTTTTTATTTAAATATATCTTTATGTTTGTCCTCTCAGTTTTTTCACGTATTTTTCCCAGACATTATGATATTTCTGACCAATTAGAGGTGTTCTGACTCAAACTCTTCGTTCAGTTAGGATGAACTCACGTTTGAAAGTTCCAAATAATCATCCAGTAAATTCAATTTATATTTAAGTACAAAAGTGGATGTAAATTTAGCAAAAATACATTTAAATAAATATGAGATATGTAGGTTAGACTTTTTCTCTTTAGTCACTCATTGTACAATATGCCAGAATTTTTACAGTTTCCTCTTATACATGGCATAAACATGTCATATCATTTTAAACGAGGATACTAAAATAAAACATTAAAATGGTTTTAAGCTCGTTTTATGGATTATTTCATATTTATTGCGACCATATTATTTTTCCCCGCTCTTCCACATTTATGCCCCTGTCGTTGAAAGGTTAGATTAAAAGTTTTATTTTATCAGTAACTTGCCAGGCAATAAAATTTGTAAACTGTTTGCCGTTAAAGGTTTACTTAAAGTAAACCTTTAATATAGCCTGTTTGCCGTTAAAGGTTTACTTAAAGTAAACCTTTAACGGCAAACAGGCTATATTTTGCCAAAGTATGCATGTTTTTCAATTAAAATCAATTTAAGATTATTACAATTTTAAATATTTTGTCTCTAAACCAACCTCGGAACATTTGCCATTCCCTTAATTTGCAATAAAATTAGTACTTTTAGTAACTTTTATGAGAAGATATCTTATGATTTATCAAACGCTATTTAAATTTAGATTAGTCGGAAATAAAAAAGAAGATTATTCTTTAAAACATTCCATTCCTAGTAAACATTTCATTATAGTTACATGGTTTACATTTCCTGAAAAACCTTGTATCATTCCTATATTTTTTACCGTCAAATCAAAGTCACATCTCTTGCCGCAAAGGATTTTCACTCGTTATTATCTAGGCCCTCTGATTATCCTTATCCAGGTTATTATAACAGCCTGTGAATGCCCTATATTTACACGTTTCGTTCAAACCTCAAGGATTAGAACAGCATCACATGCATTAACTACATTTTTAATAGTAAGTTTATTTATTTTCTCCCTAGATGCGTATAGGCCTTCATACCGGGACGGTGTTGGCTGGCGTCGTCGGCAAGACAATGTTGAAGTACTGTTTGTTCGGTCACAACGTCACTCTTGCCAACAAGTTCGAGTCGGGCTCCGAACCCTTGAAGATCAACGTCAGTCCCACCACTTACGAGTAAGTTGTTGACTAATTGTTGCAAATTAAAAGTTACTTTATTCTCATGCAGTACGGTTGATTATAAATTTATATTTTCTCCATCTGAATTTTTTGACATTGCTTGAAATGAGAACACCTTTTTTGAAAAGCGGTAAGGTTACTTAAAATAACATTTGTTCATAACATTGTTTTTAATAATTTGATGTATATATCGTTTCATTATTACGATTGCTTATATTGATTTTTAACTCTCATAATTTTTTATGCAAGCTCAGTAACAGCATTTGTGCTATCGAAAATTAGGGAATAAATAATGAAAACGAATTATATTGTTCCAGCATTATTTAATTTTATTTATTTCAATTATTTTACAAGCGACAGTTTCCATAAAAAATATTGTTTTCGCCATTACTTTCCATCAATTTAAAGCTATAAAATATGCAATTACTGAAACTGAAAATGGAAAGAATATTAATAAAATCAAATAGATTGAAAACATATTTGAATTTAGTGAACCAGACATTTTAATTAGTTCCCCAAAATTATCGCTTGAAGTTCGTCTAAAACACGAAATTCTCGCCCACTTTCCAAATTAATGGAGAGTTCTATTCACGCGTTAAATCTCAGCAATGGATCTCAGGAAGACAGATTGGCATCTTAATGCTCTTGTGTTGTGCAATGTTCGTGGTATTCTGTATTTAATGGAAATTGGCTCACTATCGCCTAAGTAATGCTCCCGTGAATGTACTTTGTGGATTGATGTTAATACTACAGAGTGCTTGTGTATCAATGCGCTAGAATAATTCTCTTCAGATTGTTAGTGAGCTAGACTGATTTCAATGCCTTTGACGATTGAACACAATGCTTCATTGCCTTTAGAGAATTTGGAATGCATCTCAACAGTAACTGTGATAATTATCGTAACGTTATTAACCTAATATCTCTCATTAAACACGGCAGAAGTAATTTATAAGGCAGCGAAGTTGCTTCAAATAAATTTGAACCAAAATTTTCGTCTGTTACAAAGGTGTAACAATTTCACCCACTAACTAAAATTGGTGAAGTTAAATTCAACGTTAAAACTGAATTTAAAGTGCTGTCAAAAGAGGGTACTTAGTGTATGAAAATTCAGAGTGGATTTTGTGTTATGATCCATTAGTTTTCGGCGTGAAAGGGGTTTGTGTTTTATGACTACACCCATTCATTTTTTAGATGTTTTATGTAACCGGATGAAAAATGTGCGATATCGCTTCCATACATTATTTCGGAGGTTTATTTTGTATGCTACTCCGTTTCATTCATTTATAATTCATGTAGAAGCAACGTTTATAATTGAACAAGGTATTTTATACAAACAATGCAAAGCTAAATGATGTCTATTCTATTAAGTACTTTACCTAAGCACACGTAGACTGAAACATCAAACAGAGATTCAAGTAATTTCTCGACAATTTGTTCAAACTACTCAAAATTTACCACAATTTCATTTTAAGTGAATAACGGGTACAAAAACAATGAATCAGTCGGTGACAGAGGCCGAACAGTTGTTAACCCAACTTTTTTGGCAGGTGGCTAATAAAATTCCCGGGTTTCGAGATGGAAGCCCGGGACCGCTCCTGTCTCCCAAATTCGTTCCCCAAGGACATTCCGGGGACGTGTTATTTCCTTCACAAGTACATGCATCCCGGCACAGATCCCTCGGCGACACAGGTGAGTTTTTCAATTTGAATGGACATCATATTTTTTGAGAGTTTTTTTCGGGTACATTATGGAAGTTTTGGACCTTTTTAATAAAATCTGATGGGCATTATACATTACGTTTATGACATGCTTTTGTGTTACTCAAGGGGTGATTGTGGAGATTTCGCTGGTGCAGTTAAATTTGACCCTTGCGGTATATTAGGATGAGCAACTTCAAACAGAAAATTAACTAAATATGTTTCCACTTAAAATAATAACTTGGTTATTCTAAATCTTCCGTTGCATGCGAAACGAAGCAGAAATTAGATAGGTCTACATTAATTTAAGTCTTCGTAAGCAACGTTTTGAATATTCATACTTACCTCTAATTATTGTCCTAGCCTTGGCTCAAATTGTTGTAGGCGTTTCAGAGTTTTTAAGTACAAACACAATCTTGACGTAAATAGAGGTCACGGTAACGAAGGGTTCGGGAGCAAACAAAAATATAAGGAAGACTGAAATTGAAGACGGAACGAAAAAAAGGAATAAAACTGAGGGTTTTATAATTATGACGTTTTCAAAGTCTGGTTGTGTCATTAAAACGACATCATTAGTCACAACGAAGCTGATAACATGTTTCGAAAAAAAAATGAGGCTTCTTTTTTATTTATATCTAGGGAAAAAAATTAAGAAGTATATTACAATCTAAGTTATGATTGAGATAAAGTATTTCTGGAAAAATAAGTTAAATAAATCCGCTTTCTTACTTCGGTATCGGAAAACACAACTTTTGGATTTTATCAAAGTTATATTCTTATGATACAGATCGATTTCAACAATTTTCTTGGGAATTGAGTGCACTGTAGTTTCAGTTGATGTTTATAAATAGAACAGTTTAATTTCACAAAGCAAACATCAGTTAACATTTTTACTTATAAAAACCAATTGTTGTTAAAGTCCTTGTTTTAAACCCATCTCTCTATTTGTATTTTTAATCATATTATTTTGATGCCACGATTCGATTAAAAACTGTGACACACAGCTTTACTGCCGTGAGCCCTGAGCTCATCTTCCAACAAAATATATCGGGTAAACTTTATGATTTCCCATGAATGTTTGATGATAGTGGCGTGGTATCTATATGGAATTTCTACGAAGATCGTAAAAACATTTATGTTCTTCCCGACGTCCAAAATCCAAGTGAAGAAAACTTTTCGTAATGTGATTTTCTTTGACAGGTCACGCATATACAAGATGCTCTCAAGGACTTCGGCATTGGACAAACTAAACCTGGAGATATAGATGAGGATCTTGATCTAAATTAACTAATGGCAGAACCTACAGCAAATGCCCTAAGATGTTTAGGAAAAACTCTTGACACTGTAAATACTAATCTTGTAATTGCTTTGTAAATCGAGGACAAAAACTTTGTTCATCAAAATGTTTTGTGTAAAAATGTCGTTTCGAAGTTATAATACTCTTTATATTTAAGCGTTTTAATTTTTAGGAGCTAAAGATTTTCTGGCTGTCGTGGTTGTTGAAATGAATGCTTTTCTATTAGAGGTAACGTTAATGCTAAAGATGCTGATATTAAACTTATTAATAAAATCAATGTTCTCACTAATTATAGTAACATTATTAATGTTTTTCCGTTCATTTATGCAAGATTTTTTACCTTGCGTCGTTTGATTATCAGTAGCACTGCTAAGCTCTCTAAGTGTTACCTTAAAATTATTATAGTAAGTGGAGCTTAGATACAGATCGATATTCATTCGTTTTGAAGCTAGTTTCTACTCATAATAACGTAGTTCATTGTAATCTCCGATCGGGTTTGTGCACTCAACCGTACGAACATGACATTTAAAGACCTATTACTTCCAGAGTAAGGTTGATTTTAGATAATCGACGATCAACATACGGTTGACTTAATTCACATGGTTTTTAGAGTTAAATAATTTATAATGATCTGTGTGAAGCTTTACTATGTACTACGTAAGAAATATGTATATAAAGTTGAACCTGGGATAATTACGACTTACATAGGTATAAAGCGATGTAGATATATATTAAGGCAAATGTGTTTTGCTTTTAGCGAAGTAATTTTATTCAGATTTATAGAGTAAATTAATGTTATATTCTGAGTCGTAAAATAGTTTGAACGAATATTCGTAGATTCTTTGCAGCTAATTGTAATGTTTGACATTTTTCTGATATTTTTTTTCAGGTATGAAAAAATTATCTTGGCTTTCTGATTTTTTTCTGTTTCATAAACAGTTTTTTTTTTTCAAAACTTTTGCTTAAGTTTAACTTTGTTCTAAAAATATCCCTTTTTTATACATTTTTGATTTATGTATTTATTAATAGTTGTAAGCATTGTACATACTAGGTCTTCTGAACAATATACATACTAAAAAAAGCGTATGTTCTAAAATAGTTAATGTGCTTACAGCGATACCTTGAATACTATAGATATTGTAAAGCTATTTATAAGATTCTGAAAATTAAATACTGAAACGACACTTAACGTTAATTGTCGTTACGTATCATGCTGTCTCTTTCTGTTGGAGGTGAATGGAAGAGTAAGGCATTGGCTGGCTTGGTGGTCTAGTGGTTTGTAGCCCTGACTGCTGTGATGGAGGTCGTGGGTTCGATTCCCATCCAGGAGATAATATGTTTTTGTGATGAGCACGATAATTTATTCGTATTTAGAAATATTTATAAGTAAGTTTATCAATTGACTATTAATACAAGCTTTTTTAGTTTGTCTCGATGGCTTTGTGAGACAGAAGTTGAACATTACTTCTTAAATCTTTATTTAGGAAGGTTTTTAAATTGTTTTTGTTTTATTTTTACACAATAATATGCTACATTCAATATTACGGGTCATTTTACCTCATTTTAAACCTGCAAGGTTTTCTGTCAAAGATATAATTATTGTGTAATTTAATTGTTATTTTTCCCTCCAAAGATAAATTGTGTACTTAATTAATTACAGTGCATAATATGTTTTCAAACTAATTTTAGAAAACAAAGCTTTAAAGCGTAAAACTTTGTTAACAAAGGGGTTTTCATTTCTACGTGTTAATCTAAACTTTCTTCTAGTTAAAAATATAGCTTCATAGAACAAAGTCTCTTAAATATCAAACGCGGAAGATCTATCCTATCTATAAAATTTGATATTTTGTTACTAAATAAATATGTATAAACAACGTTCTATCACTCATTAATTTCTAATCAGTCACTCATGTAATAAAATCTAGATCAAAATGTAAATAACTAATTTTTATTTTTTCTACTAACATTTATAGCTTTAAAAACATTCCACGCATACATCCCTCTTACTTTAAATAAAGAATACGTATCACAACTATGTTCTGTCCCCTTCACTCTTACATTTTCATAAAAAGAAAGAAAAAGACAAAAAACGATCTTGTAATTTTTTTCCGTAAGAGGGTACCTATTTAAATTTTGCAGTGTTGTGATTTAGCGTCTAGATTTAATAATAAACCGAATGTATATTAGAATAGAGTTTAAAATGCTATGCTTTAAAGCGTTTACGTCACATATCGCATAGTTTACTTTTAACATTGTCATCTAGTCACTAACTGTAAGTTATTTAGGTCTTTTACGTGATTCAACTCTGCTATGAAAAAACTTCGATTAAAAACAACAGTGGTAACCAAAAAAGAGGTGTTTTTTATTATCTTCTGCTTTTCAGCAACCAAAGAATAAACAAATGAAAAACCTCCTCGTCACGTAACATTTCGTTTCAAAACGTTAAAAATGCTAGTGTAGAAACGAAAAGAATTAATAGCAGAGTTGTATTAACATAAAAGTTTTTTTGACTAGTCATCTTAACATAGCAAGTAGCCTATAAATAGCATCTATTTACTTATAATTACTTGTATAGACAATAACGTATACACTTAATCTTCAAAGGCAACTAAGGACTGTGAAAAACAATCCTAACTTAGAAAAAAAAACTAAATAGGTATATTTTCCTCCATTTAAAATTAAAAAATGTATTCACTAGCTAAATCGACAGTATAACAACGATAACTTCTTTATTTCTATTGCCTTAAAGCTTAGTATACACAAAACATTATCGTCCTAAAAATGTACACTTTCATAAATGTCATTTACATGTGTAAATGTATGCAATGACCAAACGAATAACATAAAAATCTAGTGTGTATCTAGGCTTAACTATTGTGATTTCAAAAGCTATCCTGTCGTACTAAACTTTATAAAGAGAAATACTTGTAATGTATATAAACTTCGTAATCGTATAATTTTATATAGACATGTATTGTATGAATGTATATGTATGTGATTTTGAAATCTTAAGCTGTCCCTGGTGTTAATCTGTGTAGTAATCTTCTGCGGCTTACCATGAACTTCAATAGCAGGTCTGATGACATTGTAAAAGCGAGACGCCGCTATAAGCTTCCACATTGCATGTAGTGCTGTCTTGCTTCCACAACGGGAACAGATCCGCGACAAGAGTTCATACTACCAGCACTGTGTATGGATACCGCGTAAACTTCGTTGTTTTGTAATAAATTAATATAAACGCCTAAGAACACGGCCTTCTGTAGAAATAAATAATAGTCACGAATCTTTAAGTCTAATAAAATTAGAGAAAATATATATTTCACTATAAGCTATTTGTATTTCACGCTGTTTTTAAAATGTACTGTTTTTTTTGTTTGATTATGTTTTTTTATAATAGTTTCTTGCCGTAAGAAACTTTAACTGTGAATGCACTGTTAGTGAAAAACTATAAAAAAATAAAACGTTTCTTTCATAAAAACAATTGTTTTATTTGCGCACAAAACCTATACATTTTCACACTAATCAGAGTACTCAAATGTACCTCTCACAGCAATTGCTCTTGCCTACGAGAAAGTTTGAAAAAAATAAGAAACCTAATTCTCTTTCTCATCCTATAGAATAACGTAAAACCTAGTATCAACTTTCAGGTCTGTGTCGTAGCTTAAAACAACCTTGATTTTTTTTTAAGGAATGTCGGATTCTTAACATTTTTTTCTCACTGTTTTAACAACTGATAAATACTTAGTAATTTGGACTTGAATCTAAAAAAGAGACAATTGTGTTTATCAGGATTTGAACCTACGACATTTGAATTGGCAGTCCAACGGTCTCACTAGTAGGCTATCAAAAAAGCGATCTGTATTGGTAAGTTTATCACGAGGTAAGTATAAAAACGAACCAAAAGATTACATTAAATGCTCAAAAGAGTTACTAGAACAAATCACCAAATAATAAAAGCAATTCTTCACACAACTCCGTAATAGAAAATGAAACGTTGAAGTTTGAAATTGAAAACTAGTCTAGCCTTAACCTTGTGAAAGCTTATCGACAAGTATCAGAAAATTGTATTTTAAATCCGTGTTATAAGTTTGATGTTTGTGTGCCTCCGTGGGTGCTGGCAGTTAGCTCTAGAACTGATTTTAAAGTTGTATATTTTGTTGTTTCAAAGGTGAATTAGTTGCGTATATTCACAGCTATGTTTGGTGAAAATCGTATCTATATGGCCAAAGCCACATAATGGCAAATTATTAAATGCAAACTTGAATACTTAGCATATAGTTCATTCAATATAAAAATCTTTAAATCCAAACGCATAACATATGTTCGTCTGTTTTTATTCGCAACACACAACATATTTTTGTTTCGAAATGCACAAAACCTCAATTTATCAAAAACCCTGCGAGCGGAACCGAAAAAGAATCGAATACAATAACATTGTACATCAAAACCTTTTTAAGCTCTGATTCGAAACAAAAAAGTCGGAGAGGGTATCTGAAAAATGTTCGGAACAGCCTGCCACACGCATGAATTAATGAAACTTGCAATTCTCCGACGAACGAAAAAGTTTAGGACATCACTCACAGGGCAGAAAAAAATACGTATTTTAACGAGCAAAGTTGTTTCGATTTTATCCCGATGTTGTGCCAGCATTCTAATAAACCATTTATCCTTTTTAGGCATATTAAGACTAAAGGAATTGAAACGTTTGTAAGATATTGTGATATCTATACTTCTATACTAATATATAAAGCTGAAGAGTTTTTTTGTTTGTTTATTTGAACGTGCTAATCTCAGAAACTACTGGTTCAAATTGAAAAATTCTTTTTGTGTTCAATAGACCATTCATCGAAGAAGGTTTTAGGTTATATACCATCACGCTGCGACTAATAGGAGCGAAGATACAATGCAAAATGTGGAAAAAGCAGGGCAGGTATAAAACATAACTTATATCTTCTACCCACGCGGACGAAGTCGCGGGCAACAACTAGTATTATAATAAATCGATTGTGATTTCGACAGTATTATCATGATAGCTTTCTTTGGGCGGATTCCTAATTGTTTACAAAGTGCTTCTTTTTTATCGTCCGCGCGCAAATTACTCATGGTTTTCGTGTATATGGTATACCTTACCATACCTGTTAAGGTACCTTAAGGTACCTTACCATTCCTAGTGTAAGGTAATCCCGTACTGTATCGTCATCGTGCCGTCCTAGTATGCCATGTCCTTTCGCTTTAGGCTGATTGGACAAAGTCTCACCTCTCTAAACTAAACCATGATACATATCGAATACTGTCCTTCGTAATTACGTAACTATATCTTATTAATCACTTACATCGACGCTTTGACACCTGATTGTATTCCGTACATGTGATGTTACGCATTAGCTAATTACAGAATGTTATCCTGTTGCTGTTTAATTTGTCCCATATACCATCATTTAAGAAAATTGTTTCTATTGAGGAAGCGAGATATCGCTCTATAACGTATAGTGCGCTGTCTCGCTTCGATAAATGCAAAGTGGGAGGCTTCTATGGACATATTATACGTAACATTAGTTTGGCCGTTAGTGTAAATAGAAAATTAATTTTATATCGTATTTATTTGACAATCGTAATTTTTCTTAAGGTCGTGTATTCGATGGACCTGGTATCAATAATGAACCGTTATTGAATTTGTATTGTACTACTTCTCCCCCCCCCCTTTAAATAAACTATATATATCTATACTAATATATAAAGCTGAAGAGTTTGTTTGTTTGAACGCGCTAATCTCAGGAACTACTGGTTCGAATTGAAAAATTAATTTTTCAAAAAGACTATAGGCTATATAACATCACGCTGCAACTAATAGGAGCGAAGATACAAGGGGAAATGTGGAAAAAACGGGGAAAATTATTCATCTTTGAGGGCTCCCGTTGCGTGCGCTGTGAAAACGGTTCAAGATCTTCAAACCACGTGGACAAAGTCGCAGGCAACCGCTAGTTTTTTTTATAAATAACGTCACAGTTTTTATTATCTCAGCTACGCAAATATTGTCTGATTTCTGTATGAAGTGGAACCCTATGTAAATTCTGTTTAAGAGTACCCATCTGACATTAGCGAAACAGTCACGTTTACTTCGGACTTCATATTATTATATTCTTAATTGCCTGTATTAATTGTTCGCGCGTGTTCTATCTCACATTAACTTTAGAAGATGAATACCTGGGTCAATGGAATATATAATTCAGAAAGCGAATAGCTAGGCCATCGAACTTTATAATTATTTTAAGTTATTGTGTATTCGAGTCAGTATCTTTGAAGAGCAGGTTAGGTATATTTTGGAAATTAATATTTAGACTACAATATTTCTGTGGGCGATTAACTACGTCCTCATAAAGTAAATTTGTTGAAGCTGTGGAGAAGAAACGCCGATCTACGGCATATGACACGCCGTTTTGCTTACACCTGCAACAAATAAATTAATTACGTTTGTTGCCTATTACTGATATGATTTAACTGAAACTTAATAGGTAATAGGCAAACTGAGGATATTTTTCAAAACTCTGTTATAAAATGAGACCACCTCACAAAATATCATTTAATTGAATTTGAAATTGATCTATCAACAGCCTATATCCTCATAATTGCCTAATTAATACTTTATATACCGAACAAAAACACAACCTTTAATTAAGTTGAAACCTGATATTAACAAAACAATTACAAAAGTTTTAAACAAACAAAATTACGAAGACTGTCTCGCAATTTGGGTTTACGCGATAATGATCCGAGAAGAATTTGGAAAAGTTTGTATAACTCAACGTTAATTAAATGTTAGTTTATCTCCGAAATCTTCGAATCACTGAGAATTTAAGGGAAACGATTTTTGCAATCTTAAAGGTGTTTTAATAGACTTGAACGCTTATATCTATACTCTATACTAATATATAAAGCTGAAGAGCTTGTTTGTTTGAACGCGCGTTTGTTTGAAAAATTCTTTTTGTGTTGAAAAGACCATTTATCACGGAAGGCTATAGGCTATATAACATCACGCTGCGACTAATAGGAGCGAAGATATAATGGCAAATGTGAAAAAAACAGGGCAAGTATAAATCATAACTTATATCTTCTGCCCACGGGGACGTAGTCGCGGGCAACAGCTAGTTACAGCATACAGCAAAGTCTGTAGATTACACTAGTTGAAAGTAAAGTTTTCTAAAATATAAAATAATATAGATAAATTACACCCAGATACAGAATAAATGACAGTCCTTATCAAAGAAACATTTATCCTGGATAAAAATCGAACCCACAACTTCAGTAGGTATAGCAGTCACGGCCACTATCGACTAGCTAATGGAGATGGCGCAGAGTTAGATTGTAATCTGGAACGACATTTAACAACATAAACAAATAAATAATATAACAACTTGGCAAGTTGTCTTTATAAAAGAAATATGCAAAATAACAAAACTCTCACTTCAATTTAGCAACCGTTCTCTTTTATCTAAATTAATTACTAGAGTGCATTAACATATTAAGATAATAGTGTCCCCAATTTCAACTAATGTTGTCCCTTTCCAAGGTAATTGTGTGAAACAAGAACATTGAACTAATTAATACTATTATACTTGCTAATTATCTTTAGGTATACCCGTCTCCCTTATTAATTGTGCTTTATTTACTTGTAAACGCCCTTTACCAATAAACACTTAAATGCAGTTACGACATAATTAAATCTTCGGTCATTACCGCAAAGATGGATAAAGAGGCATTTTGTGGTAAAAGTCGTCTTTGCCTAGTGAATATGATGATCTAGAAAAGTTTATTATATTTTTTTTTGTATAGTATTGCAAATTTAAGATGTTTTTTGTATTAAATTACTAGCCCAGGAAACCGGGCGACGTTCTGGTGTTGTATCATGATATTTTTTACGATTGACCTCCTTTTACTAAATCGAAAAATGGAACGCAGGGACACATTCTTGGAGACATTGGTCCCGCGCCTTCGACACCGGTATCTACGAAACGGTTTCGATCCCATTTCACTGACAGGTGTATTTTATGCTGATTTTCCTTTGATAGCTTCCCAAATGTAAGAGATATGAAATAAAATATGCCCTTGAAGAACAACCTTTAAATATCGATACAGTGCAAGTATTTTTCTTTCGACTAAAAAAACTTTGATGAGATTTCTCCTAATTAAGCCATTATTCTGGAAAATTGAAGGTACAATTTGGACCCCACGTAATGAATTTAAATAGTCTTGTTATAAAACTTTTTGTTGTAAACTGCTTCAAGTGGCGGTGCTATCTCCAAACTTAATTCTTGAGTTCGGTAGTTTGTTCACTGAGAAATTGGTTTTATTTTCACAGAATATTCAACCATAATGGAATGTTATTTTGTTCCCAAGAGGGACATTTACTTGAGTTAGACTAGAAAGTTTTTCTGTTTATAAATGTGTTTTAAGTGCTTCTTTGTGAGGGTGAGAGGTGGTGGCTGTGTCAGCTATCGCATTAGTCAGCACCTTTTCATGTTCACATTTTCATGTTAATGTGTCAAGGGCCCCGTACCTGAAAGGTAAAAACGGAATCCTATTAATGAAGCTCCACTGTATGCCCATCGTGCATCGGTCAGACCTTCTCTATACCTGTCTTTTACCAAACGTATTTCATGATCCGTGATAGCTAAGCAGCAAATAAACTGAAAAAATCGGTTATACATTTTCTGGTGGGAATAAATAGATTTGAAGTTTTGTAATTAATTTGTCACCCAACCAATTTTTTTTGAGTCGAGTTAAGTCTCTCAAATGCAACTCGCACTTGACCATTTTTATGACAGACTTATTTAGTTTTACACGTCCCTTGTCAGTAATCAAATCTTACTACTTAATATTGATCCACTTGCCACTTGCGAGGCAAGGTTATATTATAATTACACGGCATTTACCTACTAGAGTTTGGTTTTAGAAACTTGCAGCTTGTTTGACCACTAAAGCTAAGTATTAAAACACATAATGGCCATAGTATAAATATGAATGCACAATTTCAGCACAATCCAAAATCAGAAAGTAGGTCAAATTTGACTACAGACAAAGCGACGGGCGAAAAAATTTAAAGATTATTGCAAGAAAAGTAGGTTCATAGTCTAGTCCTTTCACGTGGCCAGAATTTTCGGAAAACAAAGAGGTCTAGAAGAAAAAGGGGACACCTTTATAAGAGGAATCTCATATCCAGTCTTCACAAAGAAATAAGCGCATAATACCCACAAAATTCGACGATGCGTCAGAAACATTCTGAAAACGTCGAGACAGGCTGAACATCTAATAACTCTTGGTAACTAGGTATAATATCGTAAACTGAATGCGCACAGCACTTAAATTTACGGTACGCTAGGGACGTTTAAGAGGCATTCTGGTTAATGTGCAAAATGTTATTGGTTTCCAACTGAAATTGAATATAAATGTTGGTACATAACATTCTAATGATTTACGAAATTTGTTCATCGTTATAATATTAATTTATTGTGTAGTTTGTTTGTCGTTTGGTTTGCAGTGAACGGTAAGTGGTATGAAGTAGAAAGATGAGCATGACCCATTTACTATGGTCTTAAACCAGTAGAAATATCAACTTTTAAAAGTGATATTAGTATTCTTCATCATATAGTTATTCTATCACGCCTTCGTAGCTGAAGTATTATTTATTTGAGACGTAGTGTCAGACCGGCAAGACTATTGTGTAAAAGCGAGAGAACGCTTTGTTCTGTGTTTTGTTCTCTTTCGCTTCCACAATGGTTACAGTCCTACTATATGAACCCTCTTAATCCAGTCGCCGATAAAAAAAAAAAACATTATTTTTTATTAATTGTTGAAAAGCTACTTCTATTTTAAATAAAATCAAAGTGTAAATAACCAAAAACAGGGATCCTACACATAATCACATTACTATGACGTAACTGATCTTGGCTTGCCACCATGCTGCTGTAATCTTTTTCAACAAAGGCTTTCCACGTCACGGTTCCGTGCTGCGTCACGTAACGTCGCCATGTTTTTGTATTCACAAGCCCTTATAGTTGCTGGCTTTCCACCGAAACAGTTTACTTTTTGATTTGAAATTGATTCAGTCTCGACATAGTAAGATCTAACTAAAGAAAGATAGAGGCATAGCTCTTACCGTCGTATCAACTCCTTTTTTTTCTGCGTTGTAAAACTAACGTTTACAACCCCCGCCGAGGGTACAGAGCGTGAGTGTATGTCGGACTATCGCCGACTTTTGTCTAAACCAACTCACGGAACCGCTGACGCATGATCTGCACCACTCTACTCGACTCTACTCTATCAACAGTACTCATCTCTCCTGACTGGTTCTACCAGGACTACTGCTTAAAATCGACGCGTTAAATACATTTTTCATAATAAAACCTAGTCATCTTCCCTATCCTTTGTTCTCCCATATCCATATAGTTTAATCTTCAATACGTGACGCTATTCTTCGAAATTTAGTTCTAACATTCCATTAAAACCTAGAGGAGGCACGTTTGACCTACTTACTGTCTTACACTCCACCACATTTAATCTAAAAAATGAATATGTAATACATAACCTACCAATGAATTGTCACGTTCTTCCATTTAATGAGATTATAACTACTTAATTGGGTTCCAGACTGAAGCTTTAGTTAATAACTTCTCATACCAATGTCGATTTGAAAGTGGCTCTAGAGGATTAACGATCAATTTGTATTAGTAAAACTATTGGTACGGCAGCCATTTTGAAAATTTGAGTAGGCTAGAGTTATCACTGGGTAAGAACGGTGAAGTGTGAATCCGACTCGCGTCATTAAAGGATCTATACAAATTATCATCGTACCACCGCTGGGCAAAGCGACTCATCCTTAAATTGTTCTTTGTCGTTACGAATGCTACTAGAAACAGCATATTGTAACAATATTCTTCCTAATGAATAAATATTATATTGTATTCTATTTAAATTAAAAAAGACGCTACTAAAACGCTCCAACGTATTGAACTGTGAAGTCAAAGTCATGTAACTTATCAAAAAGAATGTCATTCCCGTAGGTACATGTAGGTAGTATCTATTCATTTTCTTTTTCATCGATCGCGATGTAACGAAGTCTTGTTCTCTGATTTTTAAGGGCATCTCACAGTCCGTTGTAAGACTACCTTATGAGTCTCAAGGGAAAACATAAGTTTCTTTTAATCCGGCTACCGACTTCTACGATAAATGGCGATAGGAATGGAGTTTCGCTGAATGTTTGAAACTTTCCGAGTTATCCTGATAGTTTTCGTATTTTTCGCGTCTGTTTTTCTCGTTTGATCATAAATATTGGACGGTAAGCTGGTAATTTGATAGATTGCTTGCGTTGTGATTTTTGATTTCATATTTATTAGTTTGCAGTTTTAGTAATGAAAAACGATATTGTTATTTTTCCAAAAAAAAAATCCTATGTACGTGTATGCACTTGATACCTAGATTCAGAACAAGAATTCGTGGATCTGACAATTGCTTACTATAGTATAGTGAGTTTGGCGTGGTGACCTATAAAATACACCACTCAACTATACATGCAGTATTGTTAAGATTATGATTATTTGTAATTATAAATGCATTTGTATTGCATTTAAAACAAGGATGAGGATTTATTTTACTTTAAAGTTGCTTTCTGCTCAATGAAAGCAATTCGATATTCAGTTTATCCAGACTTATTTTAAATTGATTTCATATTCCATTCATAAAATGGTGCTTTCATATTTGTTATAAATAACTTTTTGTATTAAACGAAAATAATCAATTATGAAACAGTGTTTTCAAGATCATAAAAATTCAGAGCAGAAATATTTTTGCAAAAACATTAATTTTTAATTTAAAGCGAGCAGATTTCTTCATTCGTCGTCCGGATATTTATTTACGATTAATAAACAAATAATAAACTCGGTTTATTAAATCTCGGTTCGAGTAATATATTTATCCGGATTCCTCTAAATAAAATAAATAGTTTCCGCTTCGTACTAAAAATACCACAAGTTATGATTTAAACCGCCACAAACTTTGAATATAAAATTCTATTTCCGTTTATGTATTAGGTATGCCAATTTAAACATATGGTTACTGTCCGACTGTATAATATAAATATTTATGTAATTATTGCCGTTGGTCTAAAATTGTAATAGGGAAACTTTAATTTTGGATGCGGTAAACATTATGCTTTAGATTTGCTCATAAAGTTTACAATGTTCATTTGTTTGTCTGTCTGTCAGTCTGTGAGTATGTCACCAGGCTATTAGAGCAGATAGTTGAAAATGACAACAGATGATGTATTTCTGTATACTACAAGATCGAGGTTAAGCAACAGTTATTGCGGCGTACGGGTGACGTGAAACGTATTTATTAAACTATCGCTTGATTTGTTTTCTTTATACCTGTTTGTAAGGAACCCTCAAAGCCACAAGTCCGACATGTCGTCAATAATAAAAATGAATATTAAAAATTCTCGATCAAATTCTCACAGATTCAATTACTTTTAATACCGATAGTAATTCCAAGGTTGGTGACGCCTGACATTGTGTCATTTTGATGTAGAGTCACAAAGGGAGGGATTCTAAGTACGTTATAAACTATGTATGATAGTGACATAACATTATGGGAGGGTATATATCTATATATGTATAATATGTATGTGTATCATAGAACTGTGAGCTTGTAGCCGTATGGAATTGTGATTGTTATGTTACTTCAAAGAAACAAAGAAAATAATTTAAGATCGTTGACGTTTTATAGGTATATTAGGGTCCAGTCCAAGCTTAAGTAAAATTTCATTTGTTTAATACAAATAAGCTAATAAAAACTAATTTGAGACTCATGAAAAGTATAATTGTAATAACCGTTCCTTCAAATCAATATATATTTTCAATATTTGTTGTTATAGCAGCAACAGAAAAAAGAGCATTTAGTATAAAAATCAACTCACTTTAAATCACACCCGATAGCATGGTTCAGACTACGGTATTTCTAGGGAACAATAAAAATCGACTAATTATTGCTGTTTTCAACCATGAAAACACTCGTAAGTTTCGTTTTATTCGTTAAAACAATCTCATGTAAATATTTTCCACCCCTTACTGCTAAAAGTAATGAAGTAAGCAGTAGTCCAGTTCATTAAAACTCCCCCAAACAATGTATTCATATTACAAAGAAAGGACAAAACAGTCTAGCAAACAATCTGATAGTAGAAAGCTACTATTATTAATGGTCAAGTACCGAAAATTAACACGGAATTGGCTTCTTAATGGTCTCTTTAATTACATTTCTAACTAAATGTTACGCTAGTTGTTCCTTTATCGTTAGAAAGCGGTTATTTTACCAGTAATAAAAGAACATTGGTTAGATTTTGTCCCACCTTTTGTTTATGTGGTCAAAAAAATTTATCCGTTAAAGAAGGAAATTATTTAATGCAAAATAGGCAAATAGTAAAATAAATAGTAACGTGTATCGCCCACCACTCACCGCGTCCTAAAATATCGGGGGTTAAGCTAACCTCAAATCAAATTTCATCAAAATTTGTTCAGCGGTTTAGCCACCGGAGACTAACAAACAAACTCAAATTTTCAATTATGTTAGTTTAGGTTATTAAAATAAATGTTCGTTCGAAGTGAATCGTGATAAATAAAAACATAATTTATTTACCGATGAATGAAATATCATTTGTTTTGTGCCATGCCTCTGTTTTGCTAATATTTATCCATTTTATTTACTAAACACGAGGACCGCAGCTTCAAATTCAGTGTCTATCAGCCTACTCCTTGCATTAACCCAACCCTTCAAATTCAAAAGTATACGTTATGCAAATAGTCGGGAAAATTCGCATCTGTATACAGTTTTGTTATACAAACATAAACTCTTATACTATACGTAAATAAATGGACTACCCAACCCGATATTAAAGATAGGCTCTCATTTGAATGTTAAACATTTTGACCCTATGACCTGAGTACTGTAGTTTGTTAATATTTTGTGAATGTTGAATTTACCTTGAGTAAGCTACTAGATACAAAAGGGTATTTGTCTAAATCTTAGACTAGAAATATGTTCAGTCCGTCAGATAGTTTAGAACAAATATTGAATACGAATTTTCATTTTATCACATTACTAGCTGTTGCCCGCGACTTCGTCCCCGTGGGTAGAAGAGATAAGTTATGATTTACATATACCTGCCCTGTTTTTTTTCACATTTTCCATTGTATCTTCGCTCCTATTAGTCGCAGCGTGATGGTTTATAGCCTAAAGCCTTCCTCGTTGAATGGTCTTTTCAAAACACGGGAAGACAAGCGGATTTATGACAGTCAGACAAACGGGCAGACATAGCAAAGGGCAGCCGGTAGAACCCTAGTCAAAGAGTTCCGTTTTTACCCTCTGAGAGAGAACCCTAAAAATCAGTGTATTTATTTTTCATATCAAACAGATTAAGCCAGTATTTTTCCAATCATACCTATCACAATTCAACACGAACAATTGTTTGTGAAAAATTATTCGATGCCATTTCAAAATGTACAATTGTTTTTTCTGTCAATAAAAATATTCTGTTTTGTGTATCGAGAATATCACTTGTGTGTATCAATGTTTTAAGTGTTTGATAATGGAGCAATTGATTTTTATAAGTGATTTCGCGCGATGTTCGGGACTTATGGGATTTCGTGATTTCGTGAGCTTTTTGTTTCTTTTTGTTGTTTGGTGTAATTGTTTGTTTTGTAAATGGAATAGTTTATGGGAATGTTTTTGTTTGATACTTGTTTGCATAGTAAAACAATTCAATTAAATATTTCAGGTCTCTCAATCTTTCAACATTGATTTTGCCATAGACACTTACGGCACAAGCCTCTTTCCACATAAAGAAGATTTGACGCTTTATCAACATGCTAGTTCAATGCAGGTTGGCAATTTCAGATCTCTGTATTTGAAATCTAGGTTTCACCACATAGAATACACACGAAACATAGTATAAATAAATAAATAAATAAATGCGGACAACATCACATACATTGTTCTGAACCCAAAGTAAGTTGCTAAAGCACTTGTGTTATGGAATTCAGATACAACGAAGGTACCACATACACCCAGACCCGAGACAATGTAGAAATGTGAATTTTTACATTGACCCGACCGGGGATTGAACCCTCACCTCAGAGCTAGTGACACCTTGAAACCGGTGCGTACGCCACTCGACCACGGAGGTCGTCAAATGTATGCTTATTGCTTTCTGCGTTGGGAACAAACCTGTACCTTGTGCATACTATTAATAAACGTAAAAACCGCAAGGTCATCAGGACTTTTTTCGCCTGTAGGTATGCTTATAATAAAATTAATAATATTTTTATTCATTTGCCCTAAATACATCGTTTTAACCTCACAGCGATAATTATTTTAATCTGGCGATAGCGTTTGTTCGTGACAATATCCATGATGACGTCACTTGAACCTTGAACTTTTTTGCTGAGTCATGGTAAAGCAAATAAAGGGTTGAAAATAGCTTTTGAACAATTTATTTAAATTTAAGTTTTTTTTTAATGTGACAAAGCAACTGGTCAAGTGGGAGCCAGATTCTTGTAAAAATGGTTCTGTACCATTATCCATGTAAACGGCAAACATCACGTATTCAAGCACTGATAAATATTTATTTTATACTGTTGCCATGTTGCAGTGCATTCATTCTTAAGTTGTGACATAAACGAATTTCACGAATTTACAGTTTGGTAACAGTCAGACAAACAGCGGAGTTCTTAGTAAACGGGTCCCGCTTTACCACTTTTGGTACATAACCTTAGAAAAAAACAATAAAGTAATACATTTTCTATCAATCCGTGTATCGAATTTAAACCGACAAAGTCTATATACTAATATATAAAGCTAAAGAGTTTGTTTGTTTTAACGCGCTAATCTCAGGAACTACTGGCCCAAATTGAAAAAATATTTTTGTGTTGAATAGACCATTCATCGAGGAAGGCTTTAGGCTATAAACCATATGACTAATAGGAGAGATGATACAATGGAAAATGTGAAAAAAACAGGGCAGGTATAAATCGTAACTTATATTTTCTACCCACGGGGACGAAGTCGCGGGCAACAGCTAGTTTGTTATTAAACGCCCGATGCATCGAATGTAAATGTCACTGTACAACAATTACCGCTTAAACGCTATTCTAACATTATCATCACGCACTATTCCTTAAATAGGATGATCAGAATGCTAGGTGGCCTCTTTGATGAACATCTAAGTAGTAATAAAAACTGTTTAGTCAACTTTGATTCCTAAAAAGGAGGTCATTAGAAATCATTTTAGCTTAATAGGTATCGCTGCTATTGATGTACGAATATAGATGGCTTTGTCATTGTTTGATAGCACTTGTGCAGTCCAAGTATAGTCAGGAATAGATTTCAGTTTACACAATCCGCTTTACGAAAATGCCTGTGTTTTTCAAAAGTACGTAAAAAATTATGTTAGGTATGTGCTTGTCTTGTGTGTGTGACTTAATGTTTGGGATACTTAGACTTATAGACTTATTGCGACAGACTCTTTTTATGGAATTAATTTATCGAGGCTTCAAAAACAAATGACAACTTTTGACTATTTTTTACTGCACCGAAGGAATAAATGGATGGGATGGAATGGCTAACTTTAAAAGAAAATTGTATTTGGCTAATAGAAAATATAGAAATAGGTAAATTTTGAAATGTTTGTCAACGTTTTTGAGTTGGTAATATCCTACTGTCAGATCACGAGTAAGGTAATAAAAATGGTAATTAGCCCTCCATGCTAAGGGAATAAATCTCGCTCAACGCAATTTATTTGTTCGAATTTTAATTCTATGTGACTGGTTAGATTATATATGTATGTATTCCTATATTTTACGAAAAGTAAGAATTATTACATTTTTTTATAATTTATTATTTTGAAAGTTTTAGTGCTGTTACTAAGCGTATTATAGTATGATTGTTAAGTTATCTGAAGACTGCTAATAAACATTTGAAATCGCAAGACTCGCTTTTTTAACTATTTTGGCAGTTATCTTGCGCAAAGACTGACTGCATAATATCTGGGCCCCGATTCTGCAATTTAACAATGGCCGATGAATAAATGGCAATTGGATTAAATTTAAAATTATTCCTAGTCTCTTAAGCATTTTGCCAATACAATAATTGGAAGTTAATTGTATTGACCTTGGGTGTACCGTCCCGTACTAAATTTCCGATCATTTTGCAGAAAAAAATACAAAAAAAATGTCATTTTAAGCCAATTTTCATTCTTTCATCGGCCATTGTAAATAGCAGAATTGGGGCCTTGCTCAAAGAGTTAAATTTACTCCAACAAAACAAATAGCAAGTCCTTTTTTTAAAAAAAAACGTTCGCGTTTAACACATTTAGTTATGAGTTCAAAATCCATATTTTCCCAAAAAGTATATATCACTTTAACATAAAACTTGAATGTTTAATTATAAACCTAATGTAGTTGAAAGACCAGGGTCGACTTATCTTTCATGAATCAGAGGACAAGATGTGTCTCACAGATAAGCTGGCTAGATGAAAGCAAGTTTTCAACGGCTTTTAGTGACCAAACATTAATTTGAGGAGATATCTTGGGATGGTATATTTTCCGGAGCTTTCTGTAGATCTACCAGGGGTTGTGGGGCTTGGAGACCGTTACCATGGCGTTATAATTGTTAGACCCACACGAAAACACAATTTGCCAAGGGGTAATGGTCTAAGAGCCCGTGGATGCTAGACCTACGTTATTTTATAGAAGCATTTTTGGCAAATTTGCTACCGTTTATCTATCAAAGCCACCATGACCCAAACTCCATAATCGACCTTTGTTCTTACCTATGTTGGGAGCATCCGCTGACAAACTTTCAGCTTTTATAAAATAATGTAGGGTTTACTCCATAAAGGATAACGCCATGAGGGTCCTTAGATTCTAATTATTAGCAGTGAGTTTTCCTTGTGATCATTGGTAAAACCTTCTCTAATAGGAAAAGCCCAGCCTAGCAGTAGAACATAGTAATTATTATATAGGCTGGTATTATTATTCTCTATACTAACACTTAATGTAAAACACTCGCAAAACTTGCAAGTGTAATGTACTAAAATATCCTGATAACGTCGCCCAAAGACACGCCAGAGGAAGCCATGCATAAATAAATAACTTTAACGTGTCTTTTTAAGTTCTCTGAAAATTCAAATCATTAAAACTAAGTGGGTTGGCAGCATAAGTTTAAGTTAAGTATAAAACGCGGCCTAACTCGTTTCCCGTCGTATCTCAGTTATAAGTTAGAGAGATGTAGGCCGGACGTTCATTAGCGAATGCACGTTTATATTTATCATTCATGTATAGTATGTACGGTTGGTATTAAGGTATATGTAGAGACGGATGATTTAGGAGTTTAGGTGCGTGTATAGAAAATGATATACTTAAGCATTTTAAGTTTTTTTTCTGCTTTGTCGAGGAGAGCTCCTTGAGGTTTCGCAAAAAATGCAAGATGTATTATAATCTATTGTTAACCTAATTCGCATTGGTTTTAGAAATAGTGGCAGTGTGCTGTACTGTGGAGTTTGTTACGTTGTTTCTTCTCCACAACAAAAGCACTTAGAAAGCGTCTTCTCGTTTGACATTCGAAATTACTACACCGCAGCCTATCTCGAATAAATCGATTTTGATGTCACTAAACAACAAACCTACTTACATTGTTATTTTATCTTGGTTTTGGAAACGAAAGACATGATTTCTGCTTATACCAAATACAAGGTTCGAAATTCACCAAAAAAAAGTAAATTTAAATACGAGTATCAATAGATACCGTAAGATTTTTACAGAAATAATTTATTATTAAAAAATCCTGATCATTTTTTTGTCAAATTTTGCTACTAAATTTAAAAAAATAGATTTTTCATTCAACGATCTCAGGAATTTAAATCACGTTTCCAACAATACGTCAAAAGTCTCACAAAATGCGATAAGATGAAGCAATAGATTTCACAAATTATAGCTTTTCGCAAAATGATTCGTTCTTTCGGGAAATTTGGCAAATTTTCTAAACCAGAACCAGTCTGTCGGAAATCAATAAAGTATTTTTGGAAGCGGTGACGTTGCATCCGTTTCGAATGAACGCGTTTCGTTCGGAAACCTAGTTTGCTTCGAGATCCCCATATTTGATGACGTATTTCAACAAAGTTTGTGAAGGGATCTGTAACCCATCACTTTAAATCCCGGGGTAAATTGGTTCTGATATAAAAAGTTGGCATAGCGCTCTAGTTTATTTTTTCAATTATAAAGATTTTTTTTCTGAGATTATTGTTTTGAATTTTTTTTTTATCGTATGGTGCAAGTACGGATTTCATTATGCTCGTTACTTAAACTTTTACGGTATATATGTTAGTCCTGAGATTACTTTTTTAATATCATGTTACAGAGCTTAAAAAAAACTAAAAGTTGTGCATTATAATTTAAAAAACTCAGAGATTTTAACTTTAATACTTTTAACTTTAAAATATTTGGTAAAAGTTAAAAGTAAAATATATATTTTATGACAGAACCAAATACGGTCAACAAAATGTACGCGAATCTTCAATCAAATCCTTTTCTCGTCAAAGGACATCTAAAGAAAAAGAGATCGTCTTGACAACTAATCACGATCTAAACTGAGATATAAAAAGCTTCTTATTTTGCTGTTTAAATTGGCCACGGTTTTCACAACCTTTTTGATTTCCCTTGAGACACAAGTCCCCGATGCTAAAGGTCCTTGTAAACGTATAATGGCTGAGATACTACATAATATAAATATGCTAATAGGATATTTTGGCAATAGAAACTATGAAGTACGACAAACGTTTAAGAGTATCTAGTCTTCATACTTCATTTTTGTTATTTTTAGGGTTCCGTACCCAAAAAGGTGAAACGTAATGATGCTGTCCATATTACTGAGGATTTTGGATTTTTGTATGGAATCGCTTTACATCGCAAATCCGACTTTATAGTTTAATGTTCGTCATTGGACTCGAAAATAAAAAGGGCGCCCAACGTGGGGCAGCTGATTTTAAAATTTTACGTGAAAATCTAAAAAGTATATACCACCGTTAATTAAAAAATAATTTACTGACATCAATTAAAAACAAATTTAGAAATAAAAGTGTAATTATAAAGTTCGTTCACCAGCAGTGTCAATCCTTAATGACAAAATAATTTGTCCCTACAGCCAAATTTCAAGCCGTATGTGTACTATAGCCCCATTTTATTTAAATATAGTACAAACAGAACGGAATCTCTTTTGTTTAACTAGTGTTAACGTAGTGTTTACTGGTCTCGCCATAAAGCGTGAAAGAATTTCAGTACTTTCAGAAATATTTTAACTGGCTATAAAGTTGCGTGCGGTTTTCCATGCGGGTGAAATTGTAGAGGGTTTTTTAATTATTTTGAGTGTAGGTAAAATTTGCATCAATGTGCATAGAATAAACTGTTTCAAAGATAGTGTTTTCCCAATTTAAGAACTAACTTTCAAAAGGTGTTTGAGGCTAAATTGCATAGATTAATGGGAGAAAAGTCGGAATAGCTAACTAATATTTTTTTGGTTCAGAGCTAACTAGAAAGGTACAGTTTGTTTGGCATTTTGTTAAGGTGCAATGAAAAGTACTGCCTCATACTAAATCGACGGAAAATGGAGAATAGAAGAAAGAGTGTTAATCTGGGCCGAATCCGCCATTCTCTTATTCGTTTTCTGTTTGGGATAAATTATCTAGAATTTTACAAGTTTAAAACTTCTATAATGGTTATAATAGACCCACGAATACAACCTGACGACGATAGTTCAACTTGCGACTCATGGTTCGACTAGTTTGGGACTCTAGTTGAGTCCCAAACTAGTCTGGCAATCCTTATAAACACGTGGGTAAACCGTTGCATCATTTAATAATAAATGATCCTACGATAGTTACTTTAAAATATTTAAAATTAAAAAACTTAAAAACTCATAGCTGTATTTTACCAAGTACCAATCATTCATTTTACATAACGAAAAAACAAAGGACGGAACTTTAAGTAATTATACAAAATCAATTATTGCCTGATACTCAAAAAGCTACTTCAATTAAGCTCAAGCTTTATTAAACACTCGATTCGCAAGCCTGTTGGGAATTTAATATCGTCTCTCAATAGCATATTAAATAAACATAGTTTCAGTATACAGATATTGGGAAAATTGGAGTCAAGTTTTAACCAATATTTCGTGTTTTTTTTTAAAAAGGTTACCTATCATAATTTTTTTCGAAACAAACATTAGTAGGGTCATAACTGTGATTGTTTTAAACCGTACGTTTACGTTTTTATAGAGTTTCTTACCAAAAGGGGAAAATGGAAGTCTATGACTAAGGGCCTCCTGTTGATAGACACTGTCTTTCACTAGACTGTCTCTCATGAATCGATATAGTTAGACAGTTGAAATTTTCATGTATCTAAAAACAATAGAAACGTTTGGTTAAGCAATGGTTATCACAGTCTTAAATTTGCCTTGATACTATTTTTCTTGGGTAAATTTTGTCTTTCTTTAAATTATTCGTACGAAGTCCTCATTGCCGCGAAATTGCCTTGCAATTGAACGGTGTATTTAAAAAAACAAACTATGACGTCACAGTTAAAAAGAAAATAAATCGAATTGTCAAAATGTAAGGCAATACGTGAGTAGTGATCTATTCACGTAACTTAAGGCCATTAAAAAAAACCATTTCAATAAAATTGTTTTATAATAAACCACCAGCAACTTTATACCATCACTCAAATTAATTCCAATTAATTGCATCGAAATGAAAATCATCATGAATCTGTCTCCGATATTGTTTCAATATTTTTCCTGCTTTTGATGTTAATTTGGAAGGGTATATTCATCGTGTATTTAAGAAAACTCATATTTTATTATGATGATAAAAGTATGGTATTATACCTGTATTGCACTGATTGTAACAATAAAATCTCTTATTAAGATTTTGGTTAAAGCTTGTGGCGTTTTAGAGGTTGAGAAGTTGCCTCAAGGGAGAAACAAGGGCAGATGTGGCAGCAATTCTGCACGCGGCCACCGAACCTGGCACCATCGCATCATGAAGCCTTTAGAGCAGTGCTTGGGCTCCTTGTACTTACGAGTACAAGGAGCCGAATTACTGCGTTACTGTTCTGGTGTAAACCCAGAATATCCTACTAAATTCTAAACGCGAAAGTTTGTATGTATCGATGTATGGATTTTTGTTCCTCGTTCACGCAAAAAACAACTTAACGGATTTAGATGGAAATTAGACAAATAGTTTATAATCCTGTCGGATCACTTTTGATTGCAACGGGCGGGCCCGCGGGCAAAAGCTAGTAAGTTAATAATTATGACCACACATTCTAATATAATTTACGTCGTGCGCTATAAAAATGCCAAGCTGTTATAATTAAACACGCAAAGTGCAGTTTCTAACAATAACGCCGTACTTCCGATCAATGGGTCGCGAGTTCGAATCCGGTTAGCAAACTATTGTTGGGAACAAGCTTAACGGGAGCACGGTTAACAAAGTTTTGTTGCGATGGCGGGAAACGGCAATACGGGTACATTTTATCATGTTTAACTAGGTACCATGGAGTATGTATAATGAGATTGATATTACCATAGTATGATGAAATTTGAAGTTGACTACAAAAAATGAGTTTTGTTTTTTCAAGGAAATTTCCCAAAACTCAGGGTATTTTTCCTTAGGAAAAAATAGTTTTTTTTTAATGAAAATCCAGATAGCTTTCCGCTGATAGCCCGCCGGCAAATTCTTTTATATTTTCTTCAAGGATCTCGGACAGAGTTTTTAATAAATACTGTGTAGACCGTTTGTGTGTCTTGGTCACCTTTCACGCTTACAATACTAGACCACTTTTATCAAAATTTAGTACCAAGGTCGTTACAATAAGGTTTTCAATGTAAATAATTTTAAAACGGAAAACTTTACCAAAGCAATTGAAGACTCCCTCTAAAGGCATCTAAAATACCTCAACCCGTAAGAAAAACCAAAGAAGTGTCAAAACCTCAATAAAAATCTCATACACATCAGGCCAAAAAAAGGTACCCCACTCAGACATTAATAAGTTCGCGAACCGAGGCACGCCCGTCATTACGAGAAGTGACCTCGCTCATAAAGTACTACAAAACAATGGGCGACGCATTAAGGTATCTACACTTTAGTTGGCACTCAGTGTAATTAGGAGTACGTCCTTTCATTTTCGGTATTGTCCTCTAAGTAATAGTTAACGTCATTCGAGGGCCAAAATTAATGGTTTTTGATAATTTCGGGACAATGCTGATGGGTTTACTGATGTTTTGCTTTAGATATTTTGGTATTGTTTTGAGTAATAGTAAAATGTGACGTGTCTATCTTTAGACGAAGAATTTCTCAGTATACTTAAAAAGAAAATATTTTTGATATTGTTTGATGTTTGGTTTTTCTTCACCCGAAAACAAGTGAACCAATAATCACACAATTTCTTTTATTGGTACCGGTCAACCGGGATTAACAAAAGGTTATTTTTTGGCTATAATCGGCATTCACGTGCGCGAAGCAGCAGATACAAGCTTGTAGAAAGTGTTGAAATTCATACGAAAATAAACATAATCTAAAATTATGGTCAGTAAAATCTTCAATAAAAAATTCAAAAAGTAATTGAGAAAAAACAGAAAAATCGCTGCTACTTTTCTTTGTCAACAACTGCACACAAACAGCTGTATTAAAATTAATTAAACACCGCAAACAGCATACAAGCGATAATTCCTTTAATACATTCCTTTACACTCAGTGATTGTGGTTCCCTTTATTGAAACTGAAAAGTAAATATTTTTAATCGCCCGAGGTGTGGCTCAAAGCAGGATTAAATGAAGCGAGTGTTTAATTAATATTTACCTATCTAAGCTGTTATCCCTGGTTTAGATTTCAAAGGATAGTTTTTAGGTCGATTTTCTTGATGCACTGCAATCTGTTTCGCAAAGCCCAGTTAAGTTAAAATTAAGATAGATAAGATACATATCATAAGAGCAATATTTTTGCCAACGAACCTATTTACAGTTTGGTGATTTTAATTTTTCCTAATATTTTATGTAATAAAAACGTTTTTGGATTATGTCAAGTTAACTGTTAAGTATCGTATTTGAGATATATTTCACGAAAACAGTTATTCCAAGACATTTTTGTCTGTTTTGTGATAGCCTAGTGGTAATACCGCAAAACTTGACAATTAAAGGTCTCAGGTTTTACCCTGAAGCACAATTCGACTTTTTAAATGCTATGATCGTTTAAGCGTAAATATAACAGCTTCCATATATCAGTAGGCAAGGTAAAATAAAGAGCACTTAATAGTATTCGCGCACGCTTGTGTACTATAATAAGTCTCACGTGTTGATACACTAGCCGCTGCCACCATAATCCGTCAAGACTTTTCCCATAGGTGTTGAGTCAAATGAATTGTTAGAGGAGGTTAGCTGTAAGGTGAGGAGGTAAGGTGGTTTCATGAAAATTAAGGTCATCAATGGACGACACAGCTTGGGAACAAGATTTCGTCGAATAAATCCAAATATTGCTTTTATGAGAAAGTGAGTGCTTTTTGACCTGTTTGCTTTAGCAAACTCGAAACTAGGTTTCAGTACTTAAATCTTTCTCGGAATTATAGATTGTAATAAATTTTATAGCGATATTTGTTCAGACTAGACAGACATCACATTCATAACTTTTTGATTGAAGGATTTAATGGCAAAAGGTATCGGACAGTCGTAATCTTTCTTTGGTTTGTTGTTGTTTATTGGTTAGCATAAAATGGCGGTAAACTACTACTGTAAAAGATGCCATAAATAATAGTAGTCAACAAAAAGAGAATTAATATAATATAATTGTTAAAAAATAATTATAAACTAAACAAGCTCAACAATTTTATTCGGGTGACTCTTAGAAAAATATTACATTTTTTTTTTCAGTAGTCTTATAATAATAGTCGAGTTTTATCCCTAGATAATGTGCCTTATTATTTATTAGTCTAAACATAATAATATTGTAATGATGGAGATATAATCGAACTAATATTATAAATCTGAATGTATGTGAGTTTGTTTGTTAGAACTCTATGCCTAAACGGCAAGACCGATTTCGAAGAAATAAAACATGTGTGAGCTGATACCGCCCGCGTTTAAGTAATGTAACGTTAAAGCCGCGAGCAATATCTAGTATATCGTAAGAAACCGCCTTCAAACAAAAGAAAACAAAGAGGAGGTACAATCACAGGAGGCTTTCGAAATAACTTTGTTATGCTGAAGTAACGACATCGTCCCCGGAGACAGATAGCTCTTTATTGCGTAGAACAATAAATGCGGTACGATGCGAATGTATGGAAATCATTTAACAAGATTGTGAGATATGTATTATTGTGAGACTAGTGTCTTCTATGTAAGAGTAAGCGTACATGTACGTTAAGTTATTTTGAAAAGGAATTTAGATACATACTTATTTGGGTGAGATTGAAACTAATTACATTTTTTTACAGGAGAAATAATTGGTATACAATTCAGAATGACGCTTTTGATTGATAATTGTACTATAAATAAGAAAAACATGTACAAAAAATTTCTAGTCTAACTTTAATGAGCATTCTTAATAAGCACATCTCCCAAATAGCATACTGCTAAAAAAGAAAACTTTAAGTTCGATTGTCATAGAATAACAAATTTATTTTGTGTAATATAACATATTAACTTTATATTGTATAATATATTAACTTACACGTGACTCTAAATAAAGTCAAGGAAAATGTAAACACCATGTCATGTTTACTTTTTTTGGCAGCAATCTGTAAAATATCCAAATAAAAAACGCCATATAATTTAATTGAATTTGGAACCCTACACTCGAGATACACCGTCGCGGCCATTAAACCAGTGCCATCAGGTCTCTTGGCAATAAGCCAATGAATCTGCCAAGCCTACATCGGTTGGCATACTCAGTCCGAGGTAAATGCCATTTTACTGGCAAAATGAGTCTGTAAACTGCTATTACTGCGAGTTTCGACTGTTTTTTGTTTAATTAACTCTTGGTACTGGTACAAGGTATGTTGTTGAAATTTACTAAAGAAAAAAATTGAGGTCTTGAAACTATGTAAACACAATATGCAATGGCACGAATCCGTTATATTCGCATAATGTTGTGGTTAATTGTCGTTCGTCGAAACTGAAACACTGATTTAATTTATATCATTTCTCACGTGTTTTTGTGATTCCGTACCCAAAAAGCAAAAATAAAACAATTAAATAAATGAGCATGGAATAATTATTTCGAAATAAATCGTATTGTAGTTTCGTTGAACAGAAATTAAACGTTTGTAACCAGGCTGTGTCTTAAGAACCTTGATACTTAGACAGTTAAAATTTTCACAGATTACGTATTTCTGCTGCCACTATAACAAAAATTAAAAGGTAAGCAAAATAGAGATGATAGTAATGAGATGGCGCGACGAACTGGATGCGTACCACAAACAGTGGATGGCAAAAGCAATAGACCGGACAAAGTGGAAGAATCTAAGGGAGGCCTTTGCCCTGCAATGGGAAAGTAATGGCTGAAAAAAAAAAGAAAGAAAAATAGGAAAAAATATTTAACATGATTTTGTTATTAATTTTTTAACCCATATGTAAGGAAAACTTATTTTTAGGAGTCAAAGCTTTGCCGTTTTTTTTTCATAAAGTCCTATGTATTCAAAGCCAAGTTTCGGTCAAACTTTACCTTAATAATATTTAATTTACCATTCAACCTTGCCGTAGCCTATTCAACTCAACGACCGCTATATAAAAGGAAACTTATGACTTGCTTCGCGTTTTACAAACTATCCGATTTCACCACGTAGGTGAAACGGTAAGAACAGTTATGATAAAGGCTAAGTACGAGTAAAACCCGCACACCAAGGGTTTCGTGCCACAATCCATAAAAACTGATATTTAAGGAGGCTTCTATCAAGTATTTATATTTTTTAGTATTTTATTTTTTTATAGTGCCAAAGGACATACATAGTCGATAAACATTTCGACAATCTAACGTTTAGGTCCTTTGCGTGACATACAGTCTGATAACAGACAGACTGACAGTAGAGTCTAAGGTATTTGGCTTCTTTTTAGTATATTTTTTTTGCCAATGGCTAAAAGCACATCGAAAAAAAATTCAACCCTTACCTTACCTTAAAATTACCTTTCACTTTACGTGACATAACGTGGTAACGATTTACATTTTGGGTCTCTCAAAACGATGTAACAATATAATATTCTACAAAAACTCCATTCTGGATTTTTGGCATCTTAGTCGTCTAAAAAATATTACAGTGCAGGAGTTGTGCATGAACACAATTCTACTACCTATTCCTTCTTAATAATAATATAATGATGATTTCCCGAAAAAAAAATCGAAACTCATTTTTGAGGCTAAGAAAAGAATATCACTGGCAAGCAGACTTTAAGTTCTAAGTTCCCATTCCTAAACGTTTTACTTTTATGTTTTTCATCAAATAATAAAATATATTTTGGAAAATCTGCACAGAAATGCATACATTTTTCAACTAGTTTCAAATTATGCAATTCAAAAGATAAAGCTAGAACGAATGAAATGGGTTTCCCAAAACACTTTTAAGTTACTTACACGTTTTATTTGGCGAACTCCAAACGTAGAGTAGTTCACGGATCCGTAAAGCCAGTATAACATTTTCTCACTTGCAATGGAAGAAATATAATGACATTGTAAATAAACAAACGAATATCAAATTCACGAAAACTATAGAAGGTCGAATACCCAAAAGATAATAAATTTAGATTAATCAGTTGTAAATTCAAGCATTAATCTTCCTCTAAGCCAGAGTATCCCAGCCAATATAAATGGCATTGTATTGAATTCCCAGCGGAGTCACATTGTGGCAACTGGCAATGTTCGAGTTTAAGGGTAAACTTCTAGTAGAGATGAGCGAGGAATGAACGGTGCGAGAGCGAGTAGCGGTCTCTTCTACTTTTAATCATTCTTCAAATGGGTGACCATCTTTGTCATAACGAGTTCCTTCGTGTTTCGGAAGGCACATTAAATTGTGGGTCGTGGTTGTTATTCCTCCATCTTTGACAGTCGTTACAGGTAGTCAGACGCTTGAAAAGTCTGATAACCAGTCTAAGCAAGGAGTATCGTACTACGCAGGTAACTGGGTTGAGGAGGTCAGATAGGCAGTCGTTCCTTGTAAACACTGGTACTTAGCTGAACCCGGTTAGACTGGAAGCCGACCCCAACATTGTTGGGGCAAAGACTAGGCCGATGATGACATTGACATTTACACAGGTTACGTCCACCGTATCCATAACAGTAATGGTCTTATTTTAAGGTGCAATAATAGACCTCTCCTTTCTTTCTGTTCTTTTGACGGGCTGGCTGTTCTAGCAGTTGGTGACCCTGACTGATTTATCGGAGGTCGTGGGTTCGATTCCCACCCGGGACAAACGCCTACATCTGCTGCAGCTGACTAAGATCTTTTCTTCTCTATATATTATTATGTGTAATTTATTTTAAATAATATGTTTGTATTTCGAAATGAATAAATATGTTTATCAGTTGCCTAGTAGTCATAACACAAGCTTCTGTTACTTTTAGCCTAGACGGCGCTTTCTGAAATTTGTGGAATATTTTTTTCGATTGGTATTAAAGTTTAATATTGTGATTATCTTATGATTAGATATTTTGTTCGCTCTCCGCTTTTCGCACATTTCTCCTGTATACGAAGCCTTCAACGACTGGCAATAATCAGTTTATAGCGGCCATTAGAATAGCGGACTCTACTCCGCGATATTGAAGCTTATTGTACTATAAAAGCTTTCTAAAGCTATGCGCTGAGCTTTTGGATGTGTTGATTGTTTTGTTTCTTCTCCTATTTTCGGTAATACCGGCCTATGTACGTCTCAAAATAACTATACTGTATTTTTATAGTAACTATTGTGAGACTAATTAATTATTTACGATGCAATAGTTTACTCACACGTTTTTATTGGGATTGCCTGACTAGTTTCGGACCCGATGTCCCGATAAATACGTGTGAGTAAACCGTTGCGTCATATAAAAATGCAGAATAGTTTGAAAGTATTTGTTATTTTAATTACTCCTATACTAAGGAATTAATCCTTGTATGCCAGGGTTTCACAAACATTCAAGTGACCTGCACAAAATTATTATGTAACGTAAAAATTCAATAACGTCTTTTCTCCAAACCGTTTGGAACCAGCCCATCAGCAGAACCATTAAAAACATATCCAACAGATTTTTAAGTGAAAATAATAATTTGAATTGCTTTTATATCAATTTGGGGCCACTATCGCAGACTATCGCGACGTTAACGGTCAATAACCTAGATTTATAGGAACTTAACAGTTTTATACGTCAAGGCGGTATTCATGCTGAACTATTTTATAAAAATTTCGTTTGATGTTATCGCTCAATGGCTCTGACAACACTGTTATTATCAATAGATCTATTTCACTGTTTATTTTTAAATGTAATTTCTGTCAAGAATATTAGCGTAGCAACATTGCTGTTTAAATTGTACATTTGCCTTTGTAAAGGCTAATAAGTAGAAATCGCTGCGAAGCTCATAATTTTTCATTTAAATATAAATGATGTAATAGAAAAAAATATCCCTAGAAATTACTGGAACTTGACTGGCAGCGGTCAAAGTCACTGAAAAAGATCTTAATATTTTTTCGGCAAAATTTTAAATCTTGGTCGGTCCTAACTGTAGCTTAGTAAAATGACTGGTGCGTTAAGACGGAAGTTCGTCTCGAGATTTTTAATTTTTTTAATGATAAATCAATAAACCAAAGTCTTCAAAACCTTTTTAAAATCCAGCTAAACAAGATGCTTCACACTTAGGTGTTTATATTGATAGACTCCAAACTGACTACGCGAACAAACCTTAAAATAAAAAAATTACTAATTAAATATTAATTAATTCACAAACAAGAACAAAGGCCTAAACTAAATTATAATTAACATTAGGCCGGACCTGTATTCTCTAATCTTGTGATGCATATTCTCCGAGTAACACTAATTGTTTCGTTAATAATTTATTGCATTGTGCATCTGTGGCTTAACTGACACCGACGTCCTACCTTTTTTTTTTTTTTTTTTTTTTTTTTTTTTTTTTTTTTTTTCCGGGGAAATCCTCATGGACTTTCTCCGCCCTGGGGAAGGCGGAGAGGTGTGCCGGACTCCTACCGGCTAAAACCACCGGAGTGCTTCACCCTTCCCTTGTAACTGAGACCACGGGGACGCAATGCAAACTACCGCGATCCCAGGCAGGGACACTCCTTGCAGGAGCTGCCACTTTAAATAAAAAAGTTGATTTTACTTCCACCAATTAGGAAGCACGCGGAAGCACCGCGCGCGCCGCCTTTAGCTTTAATTTAGGGCGATAGACTTCCCCGCGTCTACCGCCGAAAGCTATTTATGGTGGCTGAAAGAGAGCATTATCAGCCCTCCTCTTAGCCCTTGTGCGTCGGGCACGAATCGGGAGAGTGGTCGACAGCTCCCGCTCCCTTTCCGCACTTTCTTTGAGTGCCATGACCTCGTCACTGAATTCGGCGACAGCTCTCCAAGATTCCTCACTTCCAACCATTGAGGCTACTACAGAAGGAAGCGAGAGATCCCCGCCCACCACCGCAACGACTGTCTGTCGTTGTATTGCCCATGCTGGACAAACCTCCAGGGTATGCTGCGCATTATCCTCGCTGTCGTTGCAGTGGTGGCAACAAGGTGTGGCTTCCCTTCGGGCGATCCGGAACAAGTAATTGCCGAAGCAACCGTGTCCCGACAATATCTGCGTCATGCGAAAGGTTAGTTCGCCATGACGCCTGCTCACCCATTCCTGAAGGACCGGACGGACAGCACCTACAGTCCTTGATCCTGCTCCTGGACTTGTTAGCCGTTCGGCCCATACTTCCAAGAAAGCATTACGGAGCTCCTTTAACATGGCCCCTACTACTCGAGGCGGAGGCCTTTCATCGTGCTCGAGAAGATCTTTTCGCCATTCATAGGCGGCCGCGAGAGTTTTGGCGTCTAGGTCCCAGGGAAGCGATCCTGCCAAGATACACGCGGCTACACAAGATATAGTACGATAGCCGCGTATGACCCGAACTGCCATAGATCTCTGGGGCCGGCTCAGATGACCCAGACCACGCCGCGTTAAGTGGTCCGCCCACACTGGTGCTCCGTATAACGCCATGGAGCGTATTACTCCCGTAAAGAGTCGGCGACAGCTGGCACCCGGCCCTCCCAAATTAGGCAACAGCCGACTGAGCGCAACCGCTGCTTTGAGCAACCTAGGCCCAAGTTGCTCAAAGTGAGGGTCAAATGTCCACTTGCTATCCAGTACTAGCCCGAGATAGCGCATAGTAGACCTGACTTCTATCCGTACCCCACCAATCACAATATGAGATCCTGCTGGCGGTGCTTTTCGAGGCCCATGAAAAGCCAGAGCCTCGGATTTTTCCAGTGCTACCTCTAGGCCCAGCATTTTAATACGCCCAACAACCTGTGCCACGCTTGCTGTAGCTAAATGAGCAGCCTCGCGAAACGAACCCCCCCGAGCTAGCACAAGTGTGTCGTCAGCGTAACACACTATACTGACGCCCGGGAGAGCAGAGTCTCGAAGGACCCAGTCGTAGCCGATGTTCCACAGGAGCGGCCCCAGTACCGATCCCTGTGGAACTCCGCAGGACATTTGCCTTGACACTAAGCCACTGCGACTCTCATAGAGCACTGTTCTTTCTCCTAAGTAGGCTCCAATAATTCGACGAAGGTATCGAGGAGCATTGTGGTATCGGAGGGCCTCAGTAATAACACTCCACGGCAGAGTATTAAAAGCATTAGCTATATCCAACGATACTGCCAATAACACTCCGCCCCCCGACACTGCTTGATCAGAGAGGCTTTTGACGCACTGAATAGCATCGATTGTCGAGCGACCTTGTCGGAATCCATACTGGTTGTCAGACAAATCGGGCCCTACCCTAGACAGATGTTCAACGAGGCGATCAGCGATTATGCGTTCGAAAAATTTTCCGACTTCATCCAACAATACAATGGGCCTGTACGCGGATGGTGTATCGATGGCACGCCCCTCCTTCCGAAGAAGCACAAGCCTGCCCTCTTTCCACTGTTGTGGAAATACACTTTCTTGTAGACACGTATCGAAAATGGACTTCAGTCGGGGCCCTAGAACACCGAGTGTTAAAGCTAGCACTCGACCGGGCACTCCGTCAGGGCCAGGAGCGGTACATTTTTTTTTGAGTGGTAGTTCTGCAGACTTCATTTCGCTACTTGTGACTTCTGGTACCTCCATCGTCAGGTCAAATGTCTCGGTGCTAGGGTGCATTAAAGGAGGAGTGAGTATCGGCCTAGATGGAAAGAGTGTGGCAATAACGCGCTCCAAGAAATACGGTTCCAGTGTTTGAGTTATTGGTGGAGCCCATGGCCGAAGCTTGCCTCTTACCATTCGGTATGGGCGTCCCCATGGGTCCCTATCCACGGATGCCAACAATTCTTCTCTAGCAGCGTCCTTAGCACGACCAATGGCTACATTTAGGCTAGATTTTGCCTCTTTGTACGCTTCGTATAACTGAGTCTCAAGAGAGTGGTTTATGGTTCGTCTTCTTCTTTGCCGTGTATACTTCCGCCTTGCAGCTATACACGCATCTCGCAACTGACCCAAATCTTGAGACCACCAATAAACCTGTCGTCTTGGAGGCGGCGGCCTGGAGCGCGGCATAGCCGTATCACAAATTTGCGACATTGCGCGCCGGAACCAAGCCGCCTCTGCATGGGTCGACGTGGATATATTCGATGGCGCAATCCAGGCCTGGACGATGGCTGCCTCTTTGAGAAGCTCCAAGTCTAATTTTCCGAGCACCCATCGTGGAAATGGTGAGGACTTCGTCCTTGTTGAGGTAGGTGCTGATGTAGGAGACAGTTCAAATCGAATATAGCGGTGGTCTGACAATGTTTCCACTTCTTCGAGTACTCTCCAATTATGAACCATTTGTGCGACAGTCGAGCTAGCCAGAGAAAGGTCTACGATAGAGCCTCCCTGTTGCCGCACGCAAGTTAATACTGTGCCCCTGTTCAGGAGGCATAAGCCCGTTTCTAGGAGCCATTCCTCAACGAGAGCTCCGCGCGCATCCGTGCCGCGGGAGCCCCAAGCCACAGACTTAGCATTGAAATCACCTAGGATAAGCACTGGGTAGCGGCGATGTTGTCCTATCAAAGCCCCAACATCGATTAGAAAGGCTTCAAATTCGGCCAAAACCCTATTAGGAGAAAAATAAATAGCCACAACCAGAACTCCTTCCACCAGTGCTGCAGCACAGCATGAACGCCGTGCCATGACACTCAAAGGTATTCGTGCCGTTATGGCTACCAGGCCATTTAGGTCACCCACCCAGTACTCGCTGGGAGGAATGAAATAAGGCTCGGAAATCGCCGCAACATCTATAGACCACTGCGCCATGCTCTGGACAAGGAGATCTTGAGCTCTGGCGCAGTGATTTAAATTTGCTTGCATGAAACGTTTAGCCATATTTATATCGTCATGGCTTGCACCCTATCCGTATCTGCAACTGCTTGCGGCACGGCATTAGTCTTCTTCACTTGAGCTTTCTTGCTATTTTTCAAATTTGGGGCACTTTCTATGCATACTTTAGCACCCAATTTATGTGCAGGAGATTTTCCGCTAGCAGCGCAGATCGGACAGTGCGGTGACTCGCTGCAATTTCGTGATTGATGACCTGCTTGTCCACACCGAAAACACAAACCCGAGCGATCTACTTCGTCAGTACAGATGGCAGCAATGTGTCCGTTCCTTAGACAGCGGAAACAGCGGTGCGGACGAGGTTCAAGTAGCCGCACCCTAACCGCTACTAAACCAACCTGCAGATCAGTTCCAACTAACTTACTGGCTGCAGTAATGGGGCACTTCACCACCACTGAACCACCACTCATACCGTGCTCTCGTATGTTTCCGACTTTGACGCTCGCAACCGGGCATGCACCGGTGTGTGCCACCACTGCAGCCACTTCTTCCGACGTCACAGAGTCGTCGAAACCCGAAATACTCAATTCAGCTGTTTTTACTGGCCTTGAAACCTTTAGAACACCGGGGCCAATCGCGTTACGGATCTGTTCTGCAAGGACATCAGCCCTCTCTCCACTCTCAGCACCCGGCACTTGCAGAATACGCGCTCCAGTAGCTGCTTTCCTAAACCTAATCCCGAGACCTGCACCCCCTATCTTCTCTTTGACTTCGGACAAAACAGATGCATAGGTTACACCTTGTAACTCCGCACCCGGTTGCAGTTGTAAAACCACAGCCGTCGAGTTAGGTGTACGCATTTTCCTAGCTATCGGTATTTTAGGCGCGCCCTGAACCTTTTGCAACTGTTGCTCCCTTGACAACTTTTCCTTATTTGTAGGTTTCTTTCTCCTGCTAACCACGATCCATTCGCCATCAGCAGCACTGGCGGCCGCTGCTGGATCGTGGAAGCATTTATTGGAAAGGAGTCATCTTTTTTTGCTTTGATCTTGCCTTTATCGGTCTTTTTTGCACGAGGCTGGCCAAGATCATGAGATCGAAGTGAAGGTGGCAATGGTGGGTTCGCCTTTACTGTTGCTGGTGTTCTCTTTGTGTCTGCAGCCAGTGCAGGCCGCAGACGCATCTCGGGCAACAACCGTTCTTCTAAACCCTCAATTCGTGCATTCACCATGGTCCCCACCTCAATCATAATAGCACGAATCAGTTCCTCCTGGGGTACTACAGCATTGGCTGTAGCTGCAGAGGCGTTAACAGGGGAACCGATTTTCTCTGATGACACCTGACTTCGGATTTCAGCAAGTTCTTTGCGCATGTCCGCCAGCTCTTCTTGCAGACGAGCGTTATCAACTTCTAGTTTAGTTGTCTTGCTTTGCAAAGCAGCGGTCTCCTCTGTGACCGTCCGTGTGCCGAGTGTTTCCACCGCGTCACTTATTGTAGAAACTGCGTCTCTTAAAGCTCTCTGGAACGTACCTTTTAAATTGCCAGACTTTGAAGCAACTTTCAGGACAACATCCAGACTAGTCGAGACGGCTTTTAGAATGGACGAAGTAGATATTTCGGTGTCACATTTTCCATCTTCATGTAAGACCTCAGTCATTCGCACCATTGCAGCACGGGCGCTTTCAACTGACTCAGCTATTTCGTCTTCCGCTTTAAGGAATGACTCCTTTCCTTTTTTCAAAGCAAGAAGTGCTTTAGCCTTGGCTAGACCGACATACTCCCCAGTAGATGGGGGTCGGCCTCTTCCTCTTTTAACGATCGCTCCAACTTTCGGCAAAGGCATGTCTTCTTCGGACGAGAGAGGTTCAGAACCTAAATTCTTAACCGCTCGCGGCCGTTTCCTCAGTACTTTGCTTCTTAATGGTTCTACGCTCATTATACTCGATGCAGTATCAGAACCAGACACTGTACCCACCATTTCATCGTTTTTATTTTTAATTTGGTTAATTTTTATCATATTTGATCCCACGAGTATAAAGGATGTAAAAAGTCCGGCCGAGCAGAGCCTTCTGTACTCGACTAAGCGTACTACTCCATCAGGGTCCGCCGGTCCTGTGGAGGTGCTCGCTAGCAACTGAAATTCCCGTCAGCCATTCATCTCCTCGTCACGAGCAAACTTGAGATTCGGGGATTTTTTATAGTGGTTTTCCTCCACGCGGTCCGGCCAGTTAAGGCAAGACCCCCGCTCCCCGTAAGGTCCCAGACCCTCGCTGGGGGCTACGGTATGCCTGCGGTGACCTTATCAAAGGCTGTGCCTAGAGGTAGTGCAAGTAACTCTAGACCAATATCTGCGCTTCATAAAACACCATCCTACGTCAGAAAAGCTGGCTAAACCCGCCAACCATCTCACCTTTACCCTTTCTTATCACGTCGAAAAAGTAAAAGCAAGCCTAACGCCCGCTGTCGCTGCCCGGAATAAGTCCAGGACGCCAGGGGTTCGTTACCACGTCTTATACCACACACGTGAGGATCTCTCCTCTCCATCGCTTAACTGGCGTCGTTCGCGCCGGGTAAGCCCGGTACCACACATATCTGTGCGGCATTCCCCTATCCACGACCTGGGGACGCGCCCGGTAGGGGCCCAGTAACCCCTTCCCGCAGGACACTCCTTTCCTGCGGTTCACGGGTCCCGAGGTCGGTATTTTTCAGCAAGCCTTTTTTTTAAAGAATACTCGAATAGTTTCAAGTAAACCTACTAGGTACTCTCATGATGAGAAACTTTGCATTAAATTAGATACAAATTCCGGTCACCATGGAATGTAGAAGGAATGTAGATAAAGGCAATGTTCTTAGTCAGTAACTTAATGAGTACAACAAACTACTACCAGCAGTAAAATTTCTTTATTTGTAAAACAAACAAACACAATTTATGCCTTAATCCCACTTATATTAAGAACGTGAAAGTTCATGTGGAAGTATAGATGTTTGTTACTCTTTGACGGCATGATTTTAATGGAATTTGGCACAGAGATGGGTTATAGCTTGCAATAATACATAGTTTATTTTTTTTCATAAAAAAAGGACACAACACTATACTTTATAATCGATGTCCACGCGGACGAAGCCACCGGTGACAGTAATGTAATAAAGTTGTCTAATCATAGCTGTGCTCCGTAGACAAGCTAGCTAATTGTCGTGTAAATAATTTAGCTGTGAATCTAGCGGTTGCCTTCGCTAAGCAGATTACAAACAACGCTGAAAGCAAAATATTTTACGTGTAAAGTTGGACTTGTGTCGCATGAATTTTGGGTTGTTTTTTAAATACGAAAATATGGAACTAAATTAAGGCTCTTCATTTATAAAACAAAGTCTGTTTTTTAAAGTTTGATGAAGTTTAAAGTTACACTCAGGAGTTGGTTAACCCGTTCTCATGATCTTACTAGTTACAGTCGATATAAAATGTTGAAATACGGTCGCCTAGGCTTGTGACTTGATTTTATAGAAGATTAAAAGATTTTCAGTTGTGCAGTATTTCTTACGATGTTTTCTTTGACCGTTGTTAACAAGTGATTACACTTTGTAATATGCTGATGATTTTCAAAAGATAGTATTACCTACCTTTAGTTCTGCAGCCTAACAATCGTACGTATCAGCGATATCACGGCTTTTATTCTATTTTTAATTTGCTGAATTTGAATTCGTCACAAAAAAATTAAAAATAAGGGATATTTTTTTAATACAATGCATATAAGAACATTAACTACAGTCGGTTCCTTGCTTAATGCGAAAATCATTATTCTCTACAGAAAAAGATTAAACCTAACGAAGTCATATTGTTAAATGCTAAAATATTTCCTTATTGCCTTCCTGTACATCATTAGGCTTTGCTTATCACTAAAAACACACATTGATTCAGCTTTCAAACTACGTGCAAATACTTGTGCACAACACTAGACCCCTAGTAATGATGTCAATAGGCCATTGAAGATAAATACACAACCGTGTTGGAGGAAATGAAGCATGCACTGAATAAACGTGTACCTATGTATCAGTCCACAATCTGCACATCTATCAAATAGGGTGAGTGACGTCACTGCTTACGTAATGCATGGATACGTATTACAGACTGTATTACTAACGTAAAGGAAGATGGTGGAAAAGGTTTTATTGTTCCGTACTCAAAGGATAAAATGAGACCTCTAGAATATAAATAGACGATTAAATTAAATACTTTGTTAGTAGTCACGGTAGTTCCCAATCGTCTAGTATTTTATTATATTTATTGTATCGTTCACAGCTCATTATGGACCCTGTCAAACGTAATAATTGATCATCTGTGTTACATTTTGGCATGCAATAAAGATTTGAATTGAATTGAATAGATAAATACTTAGACCTAGGTACTGATATACATTCTACGCACTTAAATAATTAAAATGCATAACTACAAAAAGTTTAATATTTTATGTATTAATTCTTATGTTTAGAGTTCCTAAATTGTAATTATTACTTAAAATAACTAGTGACGTTAATTACTTAACCTCTCTTAGTATTAAAACTCATCAAGATCTCTGATAAGATACTTTAAAATAAAGCCTTCAAAATCAAGAATGAAAGTCAAAATAATATAAACAAGGAAAATGTTACTTTGATCTCACTTAAAATGAAAAGATTTAAAAAGATAAACCGGTCCGGAGTGATAATAATTAACTTTTGGGCTGAGCCTTTGTTGTCAGCCGACAGAGGTTACTTAACTGCTGAAAGAGGCAAGTCAACGGGAAAATAATTATAACCAACTAACTCTTCATTTTTGACACTTATAATAAACACTCAGTGATCCTCAATCTTTTCTTTTATCTTACTTGGTATCTACCTATTTCTCATAGTGAGTACCTTCCGCGGTAAAGTCCGTAAAAAAAGTTTTATTTCAAAAACATTTTTTATTCGAAACGGCACACAAAACTTTGCGACATTCCGAACGAAGTAATAAAATATTTATGTACTATATACATTGACTCAAGTTCAAATTTCAAAAAATGTTAGTGTCGGTTCGTTCAAAAACTTAAAAAAAAGACATTAATTTCATAATGATACGATACACTAGATCATTTACTTGTAACATAATAACAAACCACTCAATTTAATGTTCTTTTTCATCACGTTTTTCACGAGCCGAAGCTTTCGTCGAACGTTTGCACGAGCGTCGGTTTGGCGCTGTGTTATGCGTGAGATCAATTTTTCAAAACAACTAAATGATACCTGTATATTTTGAAGAACAGATTGCGCCCAGCATTCCCACAAACGTTACACTACAATTATGGTGCATAAGGTGCACTTAATGTCAAAAGGCTTTATCTACCAGTCAACCTTTCTAGCAGTCAACGAGATGCTGGTGATACAAAAGATAATGACTACATACTAAATAAGATTACAAACAAAGTGAGATATAAAACGAAAAGAAGGTTTTCAACTTGGATTTAAAACACTCGAAAAGTCGCAAGAATTTCAATCAATATTATGTCACTTTTCTATATAACGCGTTAATTTAATAAATATCTACTTTAAAAGAATATGCATAAGGTTCACTTTCGTCGTCCTCCCTTATTCGAGTTATCACCGTGTGTCGTTATGTCGATGTATTTTTATTTGTACTTAAACCTCTTTATATGGTATCTGTAAAAAAACAATTGCATGATCGTAATATTATAGTAAGAAATTTATTGATATATAGCGCTACGCTAAAAAAATGTAGGTCAGTAATACTTTAAATGGTAATACCGAATGTTTGTGAATAAAAGGAGTTATTTAAGGCATCATGACATCATTTTTTCAAAGTAACTTTGATTAGGCTGGTTCATACTCAAATTATACAAGGGTTGACTCACGCGTATTTGTCGAGATCGTCCGACTAGTTTCGAACCTACCTGGTGTCCGTAATTATGATCGCGACGTAGGCGAGGGATTCAAACTCAATTTGCAAACCTTGCGCTAAATGATTTTGTTGCTAATGGTTATCGATTCCAAATGTCTACTGAACAAGTTCATTCAAGATGAAATATTAAAGAATTAGAAAATGAGGTCAAAAAGACCCCAAGACAGATATTATAGATAAACTTTCGATAACTGTTTTAGCACAAAACCATTTTTAAATACCCCGTAGGAGATTTATCACAAAGCACAATTTAACTTGCAATTCACTCCACACATGCTCCCAAAGGCTCAATTTACGAGAAAAACTATTTAACCTAAAAATAGAAGCGACCTTTATGACCCTTTAAATACGGACGCTACTGGTTATTACAAATATAAACATATTTTATTAACATTTCGGTCGTTAGGAGCACGTAATGCACAAAGGGTTGGGTCGGATTCCACAACTCCCGGGTCGTCTACATATGTATACCCTTAACTTTATTAAGGCGTTTTTAATGTTAACTTAATGTCACGTTTTTGTTTCACGCGATTTATAAATCTACAGAAAATGTTGTTTTTTTTTAAATGTCAGTAATTTTATTTCATTTAATGTTTAATCTATTTTTTAAGATTATTTTGTTGTCTTTTATTTTCTTTTGTGTTACGTCATTACTATAATGGGGAAAAAACGATGGGACTAGATTAGAGATTCTGTTAGAACCTTTAAAGGGTGTACTGCACTGCGTCGCTTAGAAAATAAAAACAGAATTTTATTACGCCATGTGGCTTCCATATCAATAAACTTATCTTATCTATATTCAGACGGACTCCTTGATACTTCAAGTGGCCCCTGCAAACGTAAAAACTAGATCGGGGTACTTTAGATTCGGTGCGAGGCCAGAGTGTCCCCACACCGTGCCTTTGACGTAAGCTAAATTTATAAACTTTTTACCCCAGTAAAACAAAAGAGTACTTCCATAAATGTGGTTTGAGTACACACAAACATGATTAAATACAAAAAAAGCCTGCAAAATTCTGCACCATAGTATAAAACCTTTTTGATGATAATACACTACAGCATTTTCTTGTAATGTAGTGTGGGTGAGTATGGTCGGCGCTCTGTTTGTCAAAATTCACACGGCGAGAATATATCTAAAAAAATGTATTTTGCACAGCAATATCACCTCTTCAATATACAAAAGTTCGACGAAATTATCGGAATGGATACATTTGAGAAATTCACCAGGCATTATCTTGGTCAATTCGAAGGAAATGCACAAGTATGTCATCACCATTACAAAAATAATATACTTACTGCAACGTTCTCAGTAATATAAATGACGTCCTAAACAACAGCTACCAAATTTGGTCAACGCATACAAATATTCAGTCCCTAAAACTTGGTTGAGAAAGTTTAATTTGTTTCAAATCTCTTGGGTAATAAATCATGAGTTTTTAATTAAAATTGTCGATACAGAGTTATGGATTTTATTTGAACACTGCTTTGCAATTATGGACAATAAATTACACTCCTTTTCCACTCATTTTTAGTGTGAAAAATTAAATATAAACGTCATATAAGAATAAGTTACGGAAAAGCGTGATTGCGGTGCAAGATGTTTTTTTTTTGAAATATCGTTTTTAATTTGCGATGATTTAATGTTTGCGTTTCACGTTTGCGGTTGAATATTGAGTTAAGAGATTAAACACTTCTGTGTTATGATTAACAAGGCTGTTTTAATTGTGGAAAATAAATAGTGGATTGTCAAATTTACGAGAAAAAACAAAAATCAAAACAAACACACGATTCAAATTTTATTACTGAAGGTATTGGCTTACAAAAACATATACAATTCAATTGCGAATCTCCTTTTAAAGATCGTAACAAACAATGTCCCTATATTTTGTAAACATCTTTGAACAGCAACTGGGAAATAATCTCATTTTAAATGTAATTTCCTCCCACAGAAGCTGTTTTAGCATTCGTCCAAAAGAAAATCGTGTGAATAACATATTTATCAAGAACACCTAATAACAGAAAAAGCTATTTCATGGCATCGAAAGAAAAAACCCATTATATCAAAAATCCAATAAAAATAAAACACATTCGCGAGACGCGTTCCCCTTTTTCATTTCGCAAAAAGTCTTTCAGCGAATTTTTAGTTTTTATGCTACAAGAAAAAGGAGTTCTTATGCGGAAAATGCTAAGTTCACACTCGGTTTCAGGAAGGCTAGTTCCACTAAATGTGTTCTAGTATCATATTATCAAGACTTAACCGATGTCTACAAGACCTTTACTAAACTTACGGCTCTCATGGTTTTTGACATTTTAATTAGAGATTAGATTAGATCTGATCAATTGTGCTTTCTTATTAGAGAAAATCAGCAAATCTTACTATTTAACCTACTATATATGTACGAGTTTTCAAAACATGTATTTTCTTTAATTAAATCTTTCAGAAAAGCTGAAATCTTAAAGTCTTAACCTGACTCTACCTTGCTCTATATGATACAAAATCTAAGATTTTTTTCTATCAGTAATCGCATCCGACAACTATCTTTCTCATCAAATAGAAGCCCTTCGTTCCACAGCATCAAAAACAGCTTTAGATTAATACTTCAGTATTCAAGATTTTTTAAACCTAGAAACACTGTAGTCAGCTCTTGATGGATTGTCTGTATTGTGAAAGCGAGACACCGTTACGCAAAATGTAAACTGTTGTCTCGCTTCCACACCGGCAATAATCTTGCTTTATGAGCTACTTGGCACATTGGCTCCAAAATACTCCCAGCACGTAAGTAATATCTTTCCAAATGAAATGTCTAGAAGATAACTCGTTTCAGTGATATATTACAAATTTGCGCCCTCCAGGGTGATTTAAGAATGGAGGAAATTAAACTGTATCGTGAATATTATAAATCTTATTTTATTTCTATTAGAATTTGGCTTGAGTTTATACCTACGGCAATTTTTACATGAAAGGATTTTATGTGCACTGAGAAAAGTACTTTTTTTCTGCCACATTAAGCAAAAATTAAACATGTGGTAACTATGTCAATACCAAATGAAATATTATATTCGTTTTTACACAAAGCTAGTGTTAAATATCCACCAAAATAGTACTTAGACTTAGGTTTGGAGTGATGGAATTACTCGTTCATGGCAAATAACATCAGGACTGCTCAATAACTTTATTTTTGTTGTTGTGAGAAGTCCGAACACGATCTTGGCGCAAGTTTGAGCTTATTATTAAAAAAACTCATTCAAGTTTAAAATTACAATTTATTCTAAAAATACTTTCTATTCACACACGTAAGAGTTTAATAATTTTACCCACACTTTCATTCAACACCAAGCCTTTAAATAAAGCATACCATTCACTGAACCAAAGTACACATTTTATACGAAAAAGTAAACGTTCCATTCTCCCTAAGTTATAATTGTGAAGTTGATTCGAATTAAATTCAAAACTCGACAAGCGAATCAGAAACAAGAGCGAAACGAATCTCATTGTAAATTTAAAAGTTCCTTACATGTAACGCTTACGTGTAATGATGGAATAACTTTTGTAATTTATTTGTATTTAGAATTTTGGAGAGACTGTTTTTGACTCTACATTGTTTGCAACAACATGTTCACTCTAAATGTTATTATTTTCTTCTAAAAAATAATTAAACAATTAGACTTGGTATTTTATTTTAATAGTGTTTTAAATCTCTGTTTCAACGTTCACCTATTTTATTGATTTGCATTTAAATAATAAGTGAAGTAAATCATAATATCAAGCTTGCTTCCATTATAAAAGTATGACGTCATTTTGCAAATTGTAGATCGCTATTTCACTTCAACAGTTCAAGAGCTCATAGTAACGACAATAAACTAATTCTTTAATAGACATAGAATGTCAAATAAATATATTTACTCCCACATAGCATTATTTACGACCTTGTCAATGCGACTTGTTCTATTTTATCACCGATTTGACATCAAAATCGCGTGACAAACAAAATATCACCGCCTGAAATGCTGTAAAAACTAACGCTTGTTTGCTAACAAAAACTTTTATTACTATTTTATTGTATTGTTCCGTATTTTTTATTGCTCTTGCGTTTCATTCGCAAATAAAAGTATAACTGCTGAATAATATATCTTATACCGAATTCATTTTTTTTAAGTATTATTTCAACCAATATTATTAAACGCTAAGTAACTCCCTCACCAACAAATATTATTTTTCTGAGGAAGAAGAATGTTTTAAGCCAAAGTTTTGTGTAGCTTTATAATAGAGTTAGGTAAAGTATTGGTATTTATTCTCTTGTAGACATATATTTATCAAATTCTTAACGATAATGCAACGCCTAAATTAATATGTTTTAGTTACAAGTCTGAGTCACGTAACTAATGAAGAAGACACGTCACTACAGCGGTCGTTAAAATTGAATTGAAAACACACAATTCACACGACTTGAAACAACAAATACACTAACAACTCCACAATATTCTTAGGTAATTTTAAGAAACTTGAAAAAAAATTAAAGATAAAAAGAAATAGAACAAATTTAAACCGTGAAACCAATTTCATCACATTACACACATGGTTTCCTTATTTAAAAGGAAAAGGATTAGACATAATAATAAGCTGAAACAAAGAGCCGAAGGAAATGTCTTATTTTTAAGTCAAGAAAATTGAGGATTTGTAAGAATTTTCATAGCAGAGGAAAGCCCTTGGTTTAAGTGTTAAGCGATTTGTTTCGCGAGGCATGGGGCAAAATTACGAATCCAGCTTTTTCTGTTTCATGACCTTTTCAGACGTTATTCGCTGTTTTGACTTCATCCCGGTATCAGGTATTAAGGTAATAATACGATTACATCATAACATATATATACATTTCTTCTCAGTTTTATTATTACTGTTATATGTTTCAGAGATAGAACTGCCTTTAGCCCACATCTGACTGGAAAGCCTCTTTTAGAATTCTCAGTTCTGGTTTCCTCACAACTTACTTCCCAAATAATAAACTCAGTCATGAATTTTCAAAGATGTTGCTGGCTTAAAGAATGTGAACCTTTGACAGCAGACTTGGAGTCCAACGGTCATGCTACTAGTCTATCACAGTTTTTTATAATAACTAGGCCTAATGATCTTTTTGTTTATCTATCCTCGCTATTTCCTTTACCTCGTACTACAGCATAGGCCAGTCACGTCGGTGATTGCATCACGAACAACAGATGCACACCAGCTGTTCATATCGCGAGGACTATGAAAGGAGGAAAATATTCCTAAAAGCTCTTCTATTTATTTTGCCGTAAGAGAGAGTTATCACAAAAATATGTCTTATTTACAGATGGTTAATTGTGATTACATTTAAGAGAGTTCAGTTGTCATATCATTTGTTTTGGTTCACTTATGTTATATGACAATTTTGGGAACGATGTTTCACCTTTCAGCCTTTAAAATAAAAATTTGGGAGTGCCTAATTTTGGGACTAATAATGCTTTTATCAGAACCATTATTGTTTTTAGACATTTGACCCAAATCGTCTAAAAACATCCTTATTTAAATGTTTTAAACAGTAACTGGGTCTAGGTCATCAACTACCCTTTTTTATTGAGTACAAAAAAAGAGGTTCTATATTTATTTAATACTGTATTTTATGTGTGAATGCTCTTATACGTAGTCGTTTTTGATATTTACGGTGGTGAAATACCTTAGTTATTCAATAACTACACCAACTTATGGAATAAAACAATTTAACTATTGGCAACGGTTTTAATAAAGTATCGAGTACTAATACAAATATGGGGACAAAAAACGTAACAAGAGAAAATTGGAAACAAGTCAGAAAGAAAAACAAACAAGGTATTCAAAATTCGGTCAAAACAGCTGATATTGTAAATTTAATAAAATAATTTAATTTTGTAATTAAGGTATCATCAACAAAACACAATCAAATCGTACACAATAAACATATAATTAATACAATTGAGACTATAATTCACAATATTAATATGAACGTTATCAGACTAAGTTGCGTTTGTTAAACAAATTAGCTTATATTATGGAAGCTGTGATTATAATTAATGTTCGAGAATTATTATTGACGCGGGTATTAACAGCTGGGTTATATGACAGTTTTGGTTTACCATGCCGGTGTCAATGCTGCACTGATATAGTGATTTATGGGAAAATTTAAGCCTCGTGAGTTTGATTGGCATGAAATTTTGTGTTTAAAAGGCAAGCGGGTGAGACATGCAAATCCGTCATTAGAATACATAATACAAAGCGGTATTTCTAATAAATAGATAATTTTGATTTTATATATTTTTAAACTTATAACTTTTTAATTGACGTTATGGTAAATCCTCAGTTTAGTAGTGCTTTTCTTCTTTTTTTAGGAAAAAATGTAGAATCTTCCACATGTACATTTAGCTCGCGACATTTTAGTAACGATTATTTATATACAACTATCTAAATACAAATCTATGTTTGTCTGACACAGCCCCTACATACATACTTGGCGTGGTGACCTCACCACTCGGCAGTCACTTTTGTTAGAGATACATCTGTGTCAAATAAACAGCCTTTCCAACATTTCCATGTAATTGATACCCTTTGATATACGAGTATGTGTTTAATTTAGTTAATTTCCTGATTAATTAAAATGTAATGATACCAATGGATTAATTAAGTTGATGCTTGATGTAGTGTAAATATGATTACATTACGAATGCGATGTAATGAGTGCTGTCACCGTTATTAGCTATCCGGAATATATGTTCAGTCAGAGGCGCTGAACATTTTCAATTTATCGAAATTAATGTAATGTTTTCATCATTTCGCTTGCGTACAAATAACATATATACGGTTAAGAATAAGTTTGACTTTGTTTATTTCTCATTGTAAATGAAAAGAAAAGCCATACAGATTCAAGAAGGTTAGATCAATTTTTTTTTTTGCCTCTTATTATTTTACTAGCTGTTGCCCGCGACTTCGTTCCCGTGGGTAGAAGAAGATGTAAGTTATGATTTATACCCCTCCTGTTTTTTTTTTCACATTTTCCATTGTATCTTCGCTCCTATTAGTCGCAGCATGATGGTTTATAGCCTAAAGCCTTCCTCGATTAATTGTCTACTCAACACAAAAATAATTTTTCAATTTGGACCAGTAGTTCCTGAGATTAGCGCGTTCAAACAAACAAACAAACAAACTCTTCAGGTTTATATATTAGTATAGATTAATACAGATTTATAAGTGACATGTACACGAATTTCACATGAAGAATTAGTGGATAAGTGGGGTTTAATCTAAATAATAGAGCCTTAGTTATAGTCGCTAGCATTTATTCATACGTTGGAACACGACGATTAAATCAACAGTAAATTATTTTTTTAGGTGAGGAAATGTTTATAGACACCCACTTCCTTAGGGAAGGGAGTGAGTAGTATCAGGTTCTTCCTAACTAAACCTAAACCGCCGCGCAACCTCCGCACTAAGTCGGCGATGCATAGCAATTCATCACGCATAATGGATAAACTAGGTATCTAACCTTGTCTCAGAAAAAATGCTTTACAGAAAGTGCCATTCTTGCAAACCTGTTATAATAAATTGAAATAAGATACCTATACATCTATTTTCATCGCTACTTACCTCTTTCATACTTATCATCGCTCACGCCATCCATCCGACCCTCATATTTATGCATCGTCATGAACATAATACTTTCAGACACATGTTTTCCCTTTTCATAATAAATCGATACTGATGCTTAGGCCTCTCTTAGAACTACGATACAAGTAACAAAATGGTGGAGGATTTTTACCTCAGGTTGTTTTACCACGTTTGATATATTTATAAGGATGGATCGATGTCGTTATTCTTTTACCTATTTACATAATGTTATATAATGATATATAATTTTGATATAATGTTATACCTATTTAAATTATTAAGAAAGTGAAAAGTCAATCATTTGAAACTTTCACATTTAAGTCTACGGTGAGGCTACGTTGTAGCTCTACAAACGCTACGGCGTAGCACAATCGATTTCACGTCAACTATTGTAATTTATAGGACGTTTATTTAATCTTAACTTTCACGAGGAAATTAGATATTCCATTATTACGTGCGAGATGTGTTTGAAATATAAAGGCTTTATATACGTGACGTACGCACGTACGTTGTTATTCAAAGCTACACCTCACATAATAGGCGAAGAAAGCATTTCCACGGCATTAATTTTACTTTCATACCTTTTTTCGAACATTTTGAAGATAAGGCGGTAAATAAATTGCATTCGCGTGTTTGTGAGCTTCTGCATGTATGGTCTATTTTACTATTACAATTTTGTACTAAATATATGAAACTGAAAATATGGAGTAGTTTTCTAGCCAAAGTCTGTAATCGGAAAATTATAGTTTCGTGTCTAGTGCTTGAGTTAGGTCATGATATCTAATTTCGCTATCAACTGCATGCTTTTTTACATGATAATAGTCATAATGAAAGATAAAACTTTTCTTACGATTAATAATGTGTAATTCTTTTACTCTACGTTCATACAATAAGAGAAATTAAAAAAAAAAACTGCGTTTCAAAATAGAAATGGCACGCAATACCTAGGCCCCTTTTTAACATGTGTCAAAGTTCTATATTTTCCTTTCTCTAATATAGAAATGCAACAAGCCAGCTTCTTCCAGCACACAGCAAATAACAATCAATAAAAAAAATACTAATCTTCATTTCCATTATAATCCTATATTTCTAAATTTTCTCCATCTCCGCAACTAAGTGCATCAGGGATCGTTAGCCGCGCTCACAAGTGATGACGTAACGCCATTAACTGTTTAGTGGTAGAGCAGTTGAGCTGACAGATTATGGAGCGCTCTATACGATGAGACCGGTATTTAGCGTTAATTGTTACAATTAAAATGTAGGTACTACGTTTTACAGGTCTTAGGAATATTTACTTGAGTTACATTTGGTAAAAGTAGAGTCTTTTGGAGGTCGGTTCCATTTTTTTTATATTTCTAAAATAGGAATATATCACATTTTAATTAAGGTTCTGCGAAGATCATAAGTTACCGATATTAAACATTGAAATGAAACTACTTTTTCGGATTTTATCGCGGTTTAATTTTAGATTTAAGTTCCCGACGTTTCGACAGAAGATGCAGCTTCTCAATTAGTAACCCAGAATGTCGGAATTATATTTTTCTTGAAATTTAGCTGATAAACGTGTTGTGACTTAGAATAATACATATGTATTATTATGCTACATCTTAACCTAGTAAGCCTTTAGGTACAAGAATCGCCGCCAGGTACGACGTCTTGTAACCGATATTGTATTGGGAAATGACTCCGAATTAAAAAATCTTTAACATATTATCTCAAATGCCAAAAATCTTAGAAAATTGTTATTAATACACAAATATGAAAAGCATCTGTTTGGTAGAGTCTTATTTACAACCCTTACAGAATATCGCTCTCTAAATAAAAATGGGAGCTTCCATTAAACCGGTCGCTTTTGGAACAAGCTTGGTCAAAGGCAAGCTGAAGCTAGTCTTTTGCAGATATTTTTAGCACCTTTTGTGGAAAAGCGTTAAAAGCACATTAGAATCAGCTTTGACTGCGATTCTTACAAAGGGAGACTGCCAGCTAATTATATTTTTCTCTGCTTTTTGCTTGCCGTTATCTTGGATTCCAGTTTGTATTTGCCCTAGATTTTGCATACAAAAAGTTCAACCACAATCATTTTCCCTTTGACCTTTAAATAAGTTTAAACTAAAGAATTTTTCAGCTTTCATCTTGCATCATCAGCTTGAATCTTTCAATTTTCTTTTTCGGTAGCCTAAAATTCTAAAGGCTAAAAAACAGAAAACAAACCAAAGCTTAGCGAACACGTCCAAAAAGAACTTTTAATCAAGTTGAAACAAATTCCTGCAACGCCACAAAGAAAACGAGCATTCCAGCTAAAAACCGACAAGAACAAAATAAAGTTATTTAAAACACGCAACGAGAATTACAGCTATAACACTGAAAATAATTTTCACGAAAACAAATTCCAATTTTCCCGTTTCGAGCCAGAATAATTTCAACGCTTATTTATTTTGCACGTCCGGATAGGCTGTTATTGGGGACTGAACAAAAGGGTTGCAGTTCTGCAAAACCGGGAAGAAAAAGTCCTTTCGAAGTAATTTTGGAGACACCGCTGAGATATTACAGTAAGCAGGGCTGGTATGAACAATCTGATGAGATTTTTAATTCCGTATTTGAGATAATGGCTATTCGAAAATTTCGAAGGGCATGCTTATTTAAATATTATTGTTGTTGTATTATAAACCAAGTTTATTATTTGTGACAATTTGTGGTGATAAATAACTGAACTTCGATTACCGGATAGATAGATCAGACAATTATTAATATTATTAGACCTTATACTAATTACAAAGACTAATACAATCACGTTGCCTTAAAAAAGGGGTATAAAATCTTTATCCCTTAAGAACATGTTTAAGGGACATTTCCAGAGATTTAAAAAATGGCCGAGAAGACGGCCCTGAACAAAGCAATATTTTCGTAAAAACTGTGGCAGACAAACGAGTCTCTTGGAGTAAACAAAGTAAAATATTTTCAAAACGGTGCCATCTTTTAGGGACTAAACGAAAAATGGGGACAGGTTCATAATAGTATTTGCTTTCTTTGTACAAAATAGGATCTTCTTAAATCATTTGGGTTATATACCTAAGTGTGGGGGAATACAACAGTTACATGAAGTGGTTTCATTACATAATTAAGATCATTGGTTGAGATAAAAGTCAGTGCATGCATACCTTATTACTTTAAAAAAATAGGCTAACACTTAATTTAAGGCCAATGCTCCAATTTATCTTTGGTTACTTTTTTGATTTTGATTCGGTCCCAAAACAGTACTTAGAAAGCAAACCAAGATCGAGTGTTTTCAGAATAGCAAGCTGTATGTCAAATTAGAGCCTGTTTGGATTGCTACAAAAATTTGTGCCAGAGTTGTTTTAAAGAGAACCAATTCGATCTTATTTCTAAATAAAAAATATTCTTGATCCCGTTGTTGGTAAACATGCTAGGTTTTTAGGTATTGTTGAGCAAAGCCTCAAAAGACAGTTAAAAAAATATTCTTAATCTTTAAAGTATTTGTGTCTGAAGGATATGTCTAGATTAGTTTAAGAAAGCACCAAGTAGACTGCCCTGAACAATCTCCAATAGAACAGCGAAAAAGCACTCACCAATTTAAAAGCAATTTTCTCCAACACATGAAAATAACTAACAAAATCCTCCACAATATCCATTCAAGTCTACACGTGCAGCTTCAAACCCTTTAATATATTATGAATCCTCTCAACCCAGTATACAAAATAACTGACACAGAATAAGCTCGGACCATTCTATTTGTATTAGTATAAAGTACACATTTGGACCGAAATTCATTCAATTGGAAAACACACTAATTTCGTGTTCCGTTCTGACAATAAGTATTTCTAAACGTTTGTCCCTTTGGAAGGGATAATCTGGTAACTGGATTCATGCTTCAACAATTTTCTTGCTAGGTTCGAGATACTATTTGATAATTTGAATGACTATTGTATTAGTACTTAAATAAAGATACCTACTATAATTTAATATATAGATGGAAGAAACATATATTTTTTACAACTCCCGTATTATGGTATTTTTAATCCTTGTGACGCGGGGCGTTTCCCAGACTCAAGACAAGCATTCGTGGATCACACACATGCTTATAGTAAACGTTGCTCGAACCCGCGATACGTCGCGCTTTGAGGATTTGGCGTGGTGACCTCAACCAAAGGAGGTATTATAATGACTGCAGCAGGTTGAACTGTTTATAGAAAAAGCTTTGTTTTCAATGCAAAGACTTATTTTTTTGGGATATGTTCTCGAATTTTGTAAATGACGCGAAAGCAATAACAATCTTGTCTACAGTTCTTTTTGCCACCCAACACCTCAACCCTTTTCTTATCTGGTAGTGAAATCTTATCACTATGACGATCAACCTACCCTAAGTTACCCAAACATTATCCTCAGATTCTATCACAAAACATGTTACTATGATATCAATGATTCTATATAACTTTTCAATCACATTACATTACCGCAAGGGTCACCCGTTCGTTTAAAAAATTCCCAACACCACTCTCAAAATAACCCTAGAAGTTGCGGAAAAGAGACGCAGCTATACGCTTTATAGAGCTCTATCTCGCTTCCCCATCAGCTACAGTCTTATTATAAAAGGTGTTGCTTGGTACCCTGACCGGTTAACCGGACCGTGTGAGTGTCATTCTTATCTTACCCGACGGGTATAACCCTTTATGTTGTCCGAAACGGGTTATCCGTATTGTGATGTATGTGCCAATTCAAAAGGTATCCAATTCTATTCGCACGTTCGCGTTCAATCGAAACATTGATTTATATTTTTTGGAGGTACTGGAATTATTATTAGGTATCATTTTATGTGCTCCATGTTCAAATCTTCTCTATAAGGTAACGGTCTATGCTCAGTAGGAGTTAGTTATAGGCTGTTGTAAAAAAATACTCTGTATGTTTCCGATGTCAAATGATAGATTTTTTACCTCAATTGAGTCAAAATAACTCAACGCTTTAGTAAAACTAAAATTCTGTCAAAAAACATAATGAATAGTTAAAACGCCCTTAATCAAATCGTGACTTGCTTCAAAATGAACAGAACAACCAGATTACATCTTTAATTCAATCATTGAGTTTAATGAAACCTATCCTTATCTCACGAACGATCTCTTGCCAATTCAGTATGTACTGAAACAATAGAACAACACCAGTTCGTATAAGCATCCCATACATATTTATGGGGCAAAACCATATAAATCACGATAGCTAGACACGTTTATGAATCACCCTCTACCTGTTTGCAAAATCGTGTTTCACGCACGATAACACGTTTTCTGAGCATCATGTATATGGTTTTTCTTGTTATTTTTATTGGTGTAGTTTGTCGGCTGCCAATTGTTTGAGATGAACGTTTTGGCGCAGAACACAAATAATGAATTATATTATTAAAAAAACATCTGACTTCTGAAAAATGAGGACAGAAAATCGAAAATAAAATGAATTGACACCGAATTCAGTCAATACCTATTTTTAGTCGAATATTCGTACTGCAGGCTACAGTTCCGAATGATTGAAGGCTTTACCTCAGACCTATTATATTTATCAAACCGCTTAGTATATGCCGTACTTATTATTGTCATTGTCTCTTCAACGTGATTATCTTCTCCTATTAATAATCACACAGACACATCACCTAAATAGGAACCAAGTTTAAGTGGCATCGCAGGCCTACAGATAGCTTAAAATTTGGCACCAGTTGTTCCAAAAGCTAAGCTATCAGGAAACGATCTAGGCCCAAAATGAGGGATTATTTTCTTTTGCCCTTAAAGAAAAAACACCTAAATACATGAGTCGGTTAAACAACAACAGTTTTCCCAAAAACATACCTTTTATTTTCAGTTCGCTTGTAATTTGATATTAAATTTTTATGGCGTGCACGAAGAGACGCAATGAATTTCGGCTTACCCCGGTAAGCCATTTACGTCCCTATGAACATGTGAACTCAAAATAACGAACGAGAATGTATTTTTAAAATTGTGGTTTTTTAATGATGCGTTTATTATTTATAGAGTTCATGTGCTGGAGTTTAAAATGTGTGAGACTAGATGGTTTTTGAGGTATATTTTTGAACAATTTTGTTCGTACTTTAAAAGTATCATTGTATTATTAAACTAGCTGTTGCCCGCGACTTCGTCCCTGTGGGTAGAAGATATAAGTTATGATTTATACCTGCCCTGATTTTTTCACATTTTCCATTGTATCTTCGCTCCTATTAGTCACAGCATGATGGTTTGTAGCCTAAAGCCTTCCGCGATGAATAGTATATTCAACACAAAAATATTTTTTCAATTTGGACCAGTAGTTCCTGAGCTTAGCGCGTTCAAACAAACAAACAAACAAACAAACAAACAAACTCTTCAGGTTTATATATTAGTATAGATTTATTGGTGCTGGTTATTTGTTTACAATGATAGTGCTAGGCAGAAGTTTTTATTATAACGGGTGGCTTGATTATTTTTAACGAATACGTAAATCGTATTGTAATTCGTAATGTCTAATTCATAAAATGAACCACATTTTTATACATTCGAGATAAACAAAAATGCAAAGTGTTTAATATTTTTAATTGAAAAAAATGCCGAATATTTAAAATCGTAAAAACTGAAGATTTTACTTTAATCTACAACCTTAACTCCGCAGAACACTGATTTAAAATTCCAGTAACGAAAAAAGTATTATTATAAAACTTAAAAATAAACCCAAAAACATTGTTTAATAGACCCACAAACATTTTAATTACGGGACGGAGGGTTCACAGAATTACTTACTTTTTTTCGCAATAAACCACAGGGTTGCCACAAACATATGAATAATTCACAAATAACTCTGACTCTGTTTACGTGTTTCCCCTACATTTAAAGGTTTTTTTAGAGATCTGTGGTCGAAGGGTAAAAACGCAGCCCTATTTCTAAACTAGTCTTCCCAATCTGTACTTACTATCCTAGTAATGTTTGTACAATACAGCCTGAGGCTCTACCTATCCGTCTGTCTGTTTGTCTGTCCGTCTGTCACCAGTGCATTTTTTCGAGAAGGTAAAAGCAAGCCTAAATCTGTTGCTCGACAAATTAATTTGCAGCAAATGAAAATTTGAAGGCGCTAGCCTATTTTTACGGGTCCTTAGGGTCACGAGTCCGATTCGCGCTTGTACGTTGTTTATGTAACGGACCTCAGCATTTTAAATACAAGTCATTTAATATGATAATCGTGACTTTAATTTTTGCTGGCGTCGGTTTATTTTTTATCTCTGGAATTTTGCAGCTGTTTTAAGTCTAGCATTTCTTTTTGTTTGTTTTACTGACTTTAGTATTAGAAGGTATATTAAGTGCTCATGACTATTGGTGACACCAGGCTATATCTTGACAGTTCAATATATTTTAGCGGACCGTCACGCGTCAATTTAATCGCTCGGTGAAATGAATCTTTTTTCCTTACTTATATTTTTTTTCTGTAAAGCCTTCCTACAATCATTATTGATGCTATGCTGACCAAGCGACAACATTGTACCAATAACTGTATCAGTCGTCTTTTATTTGTCTGTACATATAATAATATCGTAGATAATCTGTTCTTTTTATTATTGTTCTAAAGAATGATGATGTGTGTTCGACAAACGATACCTAAACCAAGATTCTTTTAAATATTTCTCCTTCTACAGATTTTTGCGTTTCTGAGCGATTATATCAGTTCTGGTTCAGTTCAGAATTTGATTCAATTGCGGTTTTGCGTGACAAGTTAGGGTAAGCTTAACATTAAGTGTTAATGGATAGTGTTAGATGGTAAATTGAGAGACACGCAAAAAATATTCGGAAAAAAAAAACAATTTATTGTGGCCAAAGTCGCTCGCATAGCTAGTATACTTAAAAAAGAAGAAGCATTAATCACCAACATTCCCTGTGTTGTTGACGATAGCTGACCACGGAGTATCACCACGATGTTTTCCTTAACCATAAATCAATGGAAACATAGATTATCTTTCAAAGAAAACGTGATGCTGGAAGTAATTTTCTTGACTAATTTTCCCCCTTATCTTGGTCAAAATAAAGCTGTATTTTCAAATATAAATATTATTAAAAATGTCTAGTTATCTGATGTAAGATGTCTTGAATAGTTCTGAAAATGCGACTACAATTTTTACTCATTATTAATTGGTTTAATAAAGGGATGTTTTTTGTTCTTTCCGACTGTACATATAACACATATAATAATGACATCAGTTTTATAGTTAACCACTTAGGAAGCCTAAATATCAATGTAACATTTCTATCCCACAAAAATTTCGACATACAAAAGTAAAAAAAAACAAAGATGATTAATTAAAAGATATAAAGCGAGATTATTAAGACCTCGAGTGGCACTTTGCCACTGCTTCAAATAATAGGGTTGCTATCAGGCCTCCGAGCGAGCCAACATCATCATTAGCAAATGGACTTTTACCGCAAACTGTGCCAACCCTAAATTTGAGGGCCTACGTTCACTGGTCAAATATTGGTTTGAGAAAAAGCTTTCTCTTATATTAGATTTTTAATTTTTCCTTATACCGTCTGTAGCAAAATTGGCGGCAATTGATATTTCTCTTTTTCTTTATGAACGTCAGACGACCTAAATTTAGAATGACGGATTAAAAATGATTGGAAAAGTAATTCCAGCCTCGGAATGTAATATTTTTTTGAATTTTTATGTTGAAAGGTTCTTTTATATTTCTACTCAAGGTTTTTTAATACCAATAAATAAAGAATGAATATTAAAACCTACCTATACTTCGATACTTCAATAAAATTGCTTCCCAAAAAATATTAAAGTACGGAATTTTGTTAATTGAGTAGATGCTAGCTAATTTAAACCAATTCAATTTTTAAAATAAAACTGTGCATAGTCAATGTTTTTTGCAATGATTTACAAATTTCAATGATATGTTGTACGTAAATAGTAGATATAAAATAATAGCCCGAAAATATAATACTCAAATCTTAAGTGTATAAAATGGACTGAATCTCGGCTTCTACTGTATTCATATGTTTTGTAAACATACAAAGAAAACAGTATTTCATCTTCCAAAATCACCATATATATTTGTTGAACAAAAGCAGTCACCACCATCCAACCAAAACATGTACGCCTAGAAAAACATAAAAAAAAAACATTTCTTTCACAATTTTATATTCCAAGTCGATTTATTTTTTCCTCCAGCCTTCTTACAGTGTATTTTTAAAGTGCCATAAAGTGAAACCCGTTTGGTAAGCACGCGCCCCATTTATAGTAACGACAGATGCCACCAAATGTCTTTGTTTTCATAAACCTTATGAAAATGCTGAAAGATATTATGAATCTCTGTGGTATAACAACCTAGAGTTATTTCAGTTGTAATTATAGTTATGGAGATGTCGACAGAAAGGAAGCTAAAAAGTGGTGAAGTGTGGATTGTATTTGAGGCACTGTAGGTTCCGCAATTATAGGAAAAGAAAAATGTTTTTTCACGACAAACTGATCACTAGAAAAAATACGACTATATCAGATATTGCTTAGCCTCGTTTTTTTTATTAGTAATTGTTGTAGCAGTTGCACAAACAATCACTATATAATCTATGTTAATTTTAAAGGCTCTTGAGGAACAGCTTCGTGACAGGCGGATGGAAAATTTAGGATTTTTAGTTTAAGGTTACCATTTAAAACTGATAGAGTACGAAAAAAAAATTGATATTTTACCCAGAGAGTCTAGCTAACCCGCCTATGAAAGTAACATAACTATTATAGAATAGGTTAGACATCTTTAATATATAGTTTTTGCTATCTGGCGAAAAAATTGCCTTAGCAATTGGTATCATTAGCTACGCTTGTTAGAATACTTGGCTCGGGAATAAATATTCAGAACCTACAAAAAAGACATACCTACATTTACAACTAATTGAATATTTCTAAAACATTAAAAGTATCTCGCTCGATTTGACATAAATAATGACGCAATTACATGAACGAAATAAATTCGAGCGAAAATGTAAATTTTTTATCAGCTATTCAAAATGTAATCTCTTCAACAATGTATACTTCCAAAAATTTACATTCCAAAGCGAGACAGAGTAGGTTCACGATTTCTTTATTTTTCTTTCTTAATAAGCAATCATAAATTTACATAATATGCCCTGTCCGCTTACCAATGCTTTCAAAGCGGGGCTGGGTTTATTGTGCAAGCGGGACAGCGCTCTACGTTGCGTCGGATCTCTCGCTCGCACACCGGTCTTAGTGTCGCTATAAAGTGACAGGTGAGAGTGCTGGGAATGAGATGGGTCATCTCAGAACATTACAGATTAATATTCATTTTATACGATCTGTAATCGCTGTTTTTGGTTCGAAATTGTTGTTTATTGTTGTTATTAACTTTCGGGTTGAATGGACGAGAAATGTTGATTTTCTATAGGAAATCCTTTGTTGTACTTGCAATTGTTTTTGAGCTTGAGATATTTCGAATCGAAATCCATACAATAATACTTATACAACTGTCCGGCTGTCTGGAAAAAGAGGAACAGTACTTTTTTCCCGCACCCTGCAAAAACCACCTCTTTTAAACAAGTCAGGGCTACTAACTACTAGATCAACAAGTTTATCAAAATTTATTAATTTTACAATTTTTTTCCTACAAACGCAGGCAGCACACGTCAAGTCTAAAAATCAAGTTTCAATAAAAAAAAAGTATTTGTCCTGCCTCCAACTACACATTCGAAATATTACGCGAACACTAAAATTAATTTATTACCACACGTCAACCTTACACTGAACAAAACCTTGTCTTAATTTATACATTCAATAAAAACAGGCATATACGTGTCGTTCCACTTCAATAATAGAATCTAACTTGGCAATTCATAGCACACAAGGTCTGCAATAAAAGGAGCCTTGGAGAGCTCACATTGTGACGCATAGCAAATAAATGTCATACATGAGTTAATAGCAAGGTTAACTGTAATAGTTTTCAGGGACTTTCAGTTAGATAGTATTTAAACAGCGATAATTATGGCGTGTTTTAAGTTTGATATTGCTATTCGTGCCAATATGAGTAGCACTTAGTACTTTATATGTTTTAAAATGGTTGGAACCAATTATGATAAAATACCGGTCAAGTGCGAGTCGGATTCATAAAAAAGGGTAACAATGAAGGGGAAACGGGAAATAGTATCAATGTGCTAAAGAAAAATAAAATGTTTTTTTAACAAATTTAAAACAGTAATGTGGTTTAGGTGTTGTTTAACTCCACAACATAATTGTTTTTTTTTTTATATTGGCTACAGAAAAAACATCAACTGTGAAAATTCCAAGTCTCTGGTTAACGGAGTTCTTGAGTTACAGCCTATAGTCAGATAGACGGATAGACAGCAGTGACTAATATAATTCCGGACCGAAAAAAAGGGTGTAGCAAAATTACACAAAAAATAATGACTCTTGGCAGCACATAGCCCCTAAAATTTGACGTTCATTTTAGAAAGATGTATTAAAGTGCACAAATGTGTATGCAAACCCAGGTGCACTCCCAGCATAGTGGTCACACGATTGTAAAGACCGGCAAAGTTTCTGACTCTCAGCTTTACTGGGAACTTCTTAGCCGGTGTTGTGTTATTACGTATATAACAAGTGCTAAGCAATATCTCATGTAAAAGGTCTGCAATACTGGAAATCAGCTTACGTCATCAGTTTATAACTTGCTAATAGAATAATACCAGACAAATTAAATAATGTCATACTTTGAGGTTCGTAATTTTTATATTTCTTTGTATATTTGTAAATATACACGTATAGATATATTACACCCAGACACAAAACATGAGCGAGCTCATCACACAAACATTTGTTCTGGTTGGGTCGATTCCCACGAACTGCGGTATAGCAATCAAAAACCCTAACGACAAGACCAACAGGCAAGTCGATTCCTATAACCGCAATAAAGAAGGACTCTAACACTAAAAAGATGTTCTAAAAACGAATGATAGTGAAAACATTACCCATATTACTAAAATCATAACATTATTGGCACTATACTTTAACGTCGCCCTAAAAGGCTTCAATTGCCTCTCACACAGGGTCAGTTCGTGACTTGCGCACAAATGTACTAAAACCTTTTTTATATAACCTATAAGATTATGGCCATTACTTGAAGACAGTTTTATAGAGGGCATACTGAGTTTTGGAGGACATAGGTTTAGAAAAGGTAGGTATGGGAAATGAATGTAGTTCCTTGTGTTTTCTACATGGGTTAATATTAATGACACTGAGCTATTAGATGCTAGGCACAAACCTCTTTCAATATAGGGAAGTCTTAAGCAGTGATCATAACGATTCTAATGTTTCGAATTCAGGTTTTTCGACGTCTTCTATCATACGTCAAGCTAAATGAACAGTTTGCTTCCCGTTTGGATCCAAGAAAGATTGTTCTAAGTCTGGGTGTCATGTGCTAGACTTGAATGTTTAAGGAACCTCCCGGGATACAAGGATTTCTTCGTTTAGGAGCTTTCTCAAGATTCATTAGTTTGATACAACGTGATGAAATGCTTCGCATGCGCTGGATATATTGTTAAAATTACGTTCATAAATTATCAGCTTACATTAAAACATACTTAAACGAAACACTATTTAGAATTTCCCATTATTATTTAGATCCCAATTCAATTAACTCCACCCAACGTTCGCACTAAATAAACATTACCTATTACCTAATTGACAGCTTGAAAGTCAAATAAAGCTTAATTATTACTAAGAATTCGCCTTCGAAATGTATTCAGTAATGTTTCCAACGTCATTTACAGATGAAAACATTGGTCTGAGTAATGAAACTTGATGGCTGTAATGTTTTCAAGGCAAGGCTAACAAGCGTTAATATTGGTCTAGCCAATTTGAGTCCAAAGAGTTTACGGTGTTACAAAATTTGACCTGAATAAGTGAAAATGACGCAAATGTTTTCCACTTCATTGTTTTCGTGATCTGGTAAACAAATGAAGGAAGGTCAAGAAAGTTTCTAAGGTTTTTGCTTGGTTGACTTTTAGTTTTTTTATCTTAAAATTTAGCATAGGAGTTAAGAACTGAGTTTTATTAAGCTTTGTTTGAATGCAGTTAAGTTTCTGGATTTTAAATTTAAAAGCTTATAGAAGATTGATAATTGTTGTATTTATTTGTTATAATGTATGTTTGACTGAATTTTGTCCATAACTAAATCCCTGTGTATTTTTAGAAAAGTTGCTTTTTGCGGCATTTTTGGATGAGCCATTTCAATATTAGCGTGCTCAAATGCACTGTTTTTTTTTGTTATCCTTTGTAAACCACGCAATATACCAATGATAGGTAGAAGTATGCACGTATCTACCTAAGTATAGTAAGAAAGTGAGAAAATATCTATATACTATCATGAAAAACTCGCCAATCTAAAATGTCCTCACAGTACAGACGATAAAATCTCTACGTGGTCAGAATCGAATAGAAGCTTAGACAGCTTTTTCATTTTAACTCCCGAATATTTTTTAAATTATTATGATGTTAATTTTGTGAGGCGGAATCATAATTGTTTAAGAGCACTATTATTATACTCAAGGGCATTTATAAGGACAACAAACAAGTCACACTATTTGGGCGACAATGACTTATTTTTACATGAATTATTAAACGTAATCATGTCATTTGAATCTCTGACAAATTTGGCTTTTTTTTTAATTTATCCAGCAGTCATTAAATTTAAAACGAATACTAAATGAAAGTAAGGTGTGTAACATGTAACAAGTAATTTGTACTTTAGAGAAAATAGAAAATGGCGTTTTCTATACTAACAATATTGTTAAATGAATAACGGTATATTCGATACCTTAAGGAAAATACGTGTTACAGTTATAATATACGGAAATATTTATAATTTAATACCAAGTAGGAAAAATCGCAAACCTTAACAAAACATTCGTATATAAATATGATAAACGACACAAGTCAACAAGCTCGTCAAGAGCAATAAAAACATTCAAATATTTCTTATTTTCTTCCTATCTGTTTACAAAGACTATGTACGGCCAGAAACAAAAGTCGAAGGACATAATCAAATATACTAACTGCCCAAACTATTGAAACATTTATGAATAAAATTTATAGACCTAAAAATCCACGTATTCTTTCACAAATTTTATCAAAATCGGTCAAATAGTTTTTAAGTTGCGTTAAAAGCTACCCTGAAAATTGGTGTAGGTGCTTGAGAAGATTAGAAGAATTAGTAAGTTTTATAGATTTCCAAAAAAAAATATGTTATGTTTTATTAAATTTGAAAATGTTTGTAGGTAATATAGTAAGTTTTAGCTGGATGCGAGCATCCGAAAATAGATCTCGACGTCATGCAATCGGGAAGCTCTATGTCCAGCAGTGGACGGATATGGGCTGATGATGATGATGAAGATGAAATCACGTGTCACGTCACTTATCAGCACATCTTCCAACAATCAAGTGTTTTCTATCAAAGCTAACGATTGTCATAATGTCACACCAACCAGAGCAAATTGGACCAATTCTACTTTACCACCTGGTACTCGTAGTACCTAAGTCTCCAGATAGTGTTCATTGAATTTTGTTGCCGTCTGTACAAATGTGAGGGAAAGGCGTCATGAGTCGTTCGATGTCTCGTAAGCGGATTCCCATCAATATTTAATGCTTCAGAAGCTACGGAGCGAAAAATACCTTCGGAACGCCGAAGGTGAGAATTCCTTTTCTCACGTGTGAACTCATCCAATTCTAGTCTCGTTTTGCAGTAGAATTTTGATATTGAAATGTTTAGTTGAAAGTTGCTTGGATATTTTGTCTTGAATAGTAACCTATTTTTGTAATTCGGCCTGCTGGACTGTGTATTTTTATTTTTATTCGATTTTTAAGACATAGCCCCGAAGAGTAAAAACTCCGTTACTACAGTGTCCTAGTCTTTCAGTCTATCACGGTGATGAGCATGAGATATTTCATTTGCTGTATCAACATACAGCCATTTGACGGCCACTTATCTTTTTTTAGTAATTAATACTTTTTTTTAATCCAAAGTCATGCTTAACTTGGACTGTACGATATTTTGTGACTAATTTGCAAGAAATGCAAATTAATACATACATAAAAAGCGAAATTTCATCTCAATCGCAAACCTAAAAGTTAGTCAAACTGTTTTTGCAAGATTTGATCACAGACAGAAATAGAGATGAAACTAAACAATACCTATTAAAAATCGATCTCCCCAAACTAATTTCAAACTCACATTCCGCAAAATCCACACACGAAAACAAAAGCAACTCACACGTTGGCACCGACACCCACACATTCGACGTTATTTGGTCAACAAAGCAGATATATTACGTCATAAATTCCTGAAGCGGTATACAGGGGGAATCACGAAGTATTTTCATCTGTCTTCGCATGCTTATCTCAGGCTTTGTCTCCTTCCATTACTCTACTTAGACGCCTTATTTTTTGCCTGCTCAAAGGTATAAAGAATATTCCGTGACGCTTTTGTTTAATCGCATCAGGTACAATGTTTTATTACACCTGTTTTTTAGGGTTTCTTACGCATAGGTGTGAAACGGAACCTTTTATTGTGATGGAGAGAGACTATTTGCCCGTCTCTCCATCATCTCCACCTGGCGGTAGACGGACGGACAGATGGGAAAGCCTTGTTAATAAGATTCCCATTGTACCCTTAGGTAAAGAGTCCTAAAAACATACACAACGATCGCAAATAAGATTCGATGAAGATGGTTAATGCCAAATTTATTAACGGAAACTTATCTATCAAGACGGCTATTATATTATTAAAATTTTAATTGGCGTATTAAAATTTTAATAAAAACAATCACAAATAAAAGTATATTTACTTAATTTTGTGTTCAAAACACCTAACTTTTTGAATTTAAGTGATGGTCGTTAATTAATAGCCGTCTTGAACATAAAATCAGAAATCAATCTTTGTTAACTGAAAGCCAATTAAAAGTTGAAATATTCTGTACAAAGTGACGGAAGAGAAAAAGTGGGTTCCACGCTTATTGGCTTGACACGAGGCAAGTTTAACTAGCGATCCAACCCTGTTTCACTTTGTTAAAAAAACCAGTGAAGTGCGAGTCAGATTCCCTATAAAAAGACTAAACATAAACAAATCGGTTGGGTGACAAATGGATAAACAAAGTAAGTGGCTAACCACCCTGAAATCTTATTTGTCACCCACCCAATTTATTGCCTTAACAATCGTTAATTAGCCAAAATCCTTATGCATAGTTATAGCTTCAGCAGAAATACATCATCGGTGAAAATTTTAACTGTCCAACTATTACGGTTCATTAGATAGAGCAAGATGACGGACGAGCGGATAAACAGCGAAACAAACATAAGGGTTTCGTATTTACCTTTTCGGTACAGAACAATAAAAAAACACAAAAAATCCTAATACTTCACCCATTTTGATCAATAACCTCAACAATACGAAATAACTGCATTGTTGGACTGTTCCCCTATTACTATCACAATCCATCTGATTCCTTTCACGAAATACTCCCATTTGCAGCCGATACCCATTCTTGCTGTCTAAGTAGATAAATTAAAGTGCGTGACTGGAAGCGAACGAGATTTATTTAAAGGATCCCCCGGTTTAGGTATATAGGTCAGTTGAAGGTCGGCGAACGCATTTTAAGGGCTTGTGGTGTATATATTTTTAGTCTCTTGAGGAATATTTAGTTAGAAATATTTTTGGATTACGCTTTTATTTAGTTTCGACTAGCACAATTAAAGTTTAGCTTGCAAAATTGAATCTTAAAATGTATAATTTAGTGCAGGGTGACATATTTGCAAAGATATATCAGTCTTTATCTTAATATAACTATACCTACCTTGGCAAAGTTCATACGGTATTTCGAAACAGGACGTTGCATGCCATTTCTTCTCCATGGCCGAAGCACTTAGGAAGCGTTGAAAATTGGAGACCCTGGACGATATAATTTTGGCACTCAAAAATACCTACTTTGTAAGCCAATTTGAATAAATATCACTACGTTTTTTCATTAGACCAGTGATATTTTTTAAAGAGTATGAGGTTTAATTCTGATAGTTCAATATACATTTAGAAATCAAAATGTTCTTATTTGAGTAGGCATAAAATGCCTGATGAAAATGCATGATGCACGTACCGACGGGTTTGATGCCCTCTGGCGTAAAAAGACTGCGTCGCTTGTCGGTCGGTTGCGTGGGAGCAGTCACAGCATCCTGAACACTATAGCTAATAAGTTTGATTGTCCACTAATGTTTAAGTTTGTACAGCGGACTAAGTCCCTGTTCACCATATTGTATTAATTTTAACTTTAACTTTAATTTTTTTTTATATTTACTCATGTACCTGTTAAGTATGGATCTCTGTTGTCCGAATAAATAAATTTATTATTATATTATTAAAAAAACGCTTGAGTAACGTTAGATTACAGAACTAGTGGCTCCAGACAGGCTAAAATATCTTAAATGAAAAGGAACAACTTAACTAAATCGATTCGAAGAATCCAATAAAGGGTTGGTATTGCGATACCAACCTGTTGATCTTATTAAACTTTATATCTTTTGAGATAACATAAAGTTTTAATTTCAAACATTCGAAAGAAATATTGAGTAGTTTCGAGAAATTCTTTCATTCCCCACTGGAATATCGGGTAGACTTCTTATGTTTTTAAATCGAATATTTTTGTATCAAAGGACTAGATATGGACCAGATATTTGGTATTTTGCAGTGCATCTTAAAGTCTCAGACTCAAGATAATACTAAGTAATACTTATTGCATATATCGCTCAATTCGCCTACCAAAGGCCCTACATGAAGTAAAAAAAAAACAAATATCCGATATACTTTTAATATATTTTCATTGAATCCGTATAATTTTAATTCAGTTGCTACAGTTAGGTTAAGTTTTAACACGAAAAACGTCTTTATTAATAAAATGCGTAATATGTTTCAATCGTTCGCAATTAATTTGTGGTTCAGTGGAATTAAATGTGTTAATTTATTAAATTAATTTCCACATCGTGCATTCGTATGTCACAGTCATGAAAGCCGATTAACATAATTTTACAACAACTGGTTTGTCTGGGTTAATTCTAATAAAAACTTGTAGTAATTTAAACTTTAAACATTAATTAAAATATTTCTTTAAATAAGTACCACTTATTTGATGACCAATCAACGTAAAAGTGGGTAATGATCTACTCTAAAAGAACATATCAACTTAAGAAATTTACGAAATATAAATTCATAACATTTTCCTAAAAAAAAACTCACCGAAAGAATGTAACGGTTTACTCACGCGTATTTATCGGGATTGACCGATAAGTTACAGGTCCTTAATATTATGAGCTGACATGAGTTCAATGCCGATGAATTTTCGTAAGTGTACAGTTGCATCATACTTACCAAGCCCACGAAAAAAATAACAATAAAAAAGACCTTAATTCCGATGAAAACATAAAAGGATTTAATTATACGTTGCATAAAATTCGAAGCTAGAACTAAAGGACCAAATCAAATCTCAGTTTCCCTCTATCCGAATATCGTATAAAACCGAACGAACTTGCGGTCCATCTTACCCTGGCATCGTAAACTATACTCTACGGCTACATGTATTCTGAAAAACCTGCATTATTGAACAAGTGAACCTCGATGCACTCTCGAAGGAGGATTTACATAATCTCTGGAGTTGCTCTACGGATCACTGCAGACTCTTATTAGACAGGTTGTTCTTGTGACTTGTAATGTTTTTTCTTTTCGTAAAGTTGATGTACAAAGTTATGATCGAGCTGAGCCTTAGGTCTTTAACATGGCTTTGGTGATGGTGATGTTTTCTTGTTATTTCTTTTAGTAATTGTCACAGTTTTATAACGCATATGATTACGAAAACACATTCTTGCGTGGCAAAATTAAAACTTACGATGTTTGACTCGGCATACCTACAGTTATATCAGTTCTGTAATATTATGACTGACTACTGGTTGGGCTAATATAAATGAATAAATAAAAAGACTTTTTAAAGGTGAAACATAACCTTGAGCATTTTACACGCCCCTTCGTATTCTCTTTTTCATTTTGAACGAGCCTTACTTGCATATTCCTTGAAATATTTCGTCCATAATTAAATAGCCGAGATGACTACATTATTTCACTTTTGATACTCCACCATAAAATTTAATTAGTGCGAGAGAGACAACCATATTTCTCAAGCTACTCAGTAGATCGAAAGATTAATCATTCCTTTTGAAGAAATCCAGCTTTTTTCGGTAATTATGAAACGTTTGATTAATGAAGTCTGTCTCGTTAGAGCTCCGGCCATCAAAGGTATGACTTACGGATTTAAATTTTGGGAAAAAAGTAATTTTGGTCGATTTGTCTTGATTAAATTGTGAATTATTAATTATAAGTCTGGGTTTGAGTGAGGAGCTTGTGGCTAAGCTATAACCGCATAAGTGAATCGATCACAGGTTAAGCTATGCTTGACGCGGTTGGTCTGTAGATGGGTGATGGGGGATGCCATCTTTGTCATAACGAAATCTTCCGTGTTTCGGAAGGCACGTTAAATTGTGGGTCCCGGCTGTTATTCCTATATCTTTAACAGTCGTTACAAGGTAGTCAGAAGCTTGAAAAGTCTGACAACCAGTCTAATCAAGGAGTATCGTGTTGCTCAGGTAACTGGGTTGAGGAGGTCAGATAGGCAGTCGCTCCTTGTAAAACACTGGTACTTAGCTGAAACCAGTTGGACTGGTAGCCGACCCCAACATAGTTGGAAAAAGGCTAGGCCGATGATGAATGATGAAGTCTGGGTTTGAGTGTTTTGGGATCTTGATATTTTATTTAAGAATAATTTTTTCCGTGTTTGCTTACAAACAGATAGTGGAAATGTTTAACTAATTTAAGTAACCTACTTGTATCTCTTAATCTATCCCACCAACCATTGATGGGATACCATACAATATGGGCTAGATCTACTAATGAAAACTTGAAAACTTTTTTTATTTAAATGGGCTTATATTCTATTCGGTATATTATACAGCTCAACAATCAATCTTAATATCAATTAATCTGCAAAAGAATGATCAAATTTAAAAAATATATCTCCCTTTATTCAAATTAAGCAGTCAGAATTTTTTACACGTAAATTTTACATATGGACATTCATGGTAACGGGACATATAGACTCGAATATTTCATTTTATAAAATGACACATTAAAATTACTACCGATACAAAATCCGCTCTGTCTACGAACCGTAGATATATTTCGTCTCAAAGGACCAAAACACTGGCAGTATTACCGAGAGCCGCCAAGTAATCTCACCAATTACGATTAGATCGTTAACTTGACGGGAGTATCCGAAGATATGAAAATACTTCGTAAATTATTATGGACGTCGATTTTTACTTGCAATTTCTTGATTTTTTTATCCATACGATTTCCTATAACTGATAATTATCAGTATCAGTATAATTCGCTCTTGCTAAACGTAGTATTAAAAATTTTCAAGTTAAACTTTTCGATCCGGAAACCGTAACTAAGGCTCCGCTATCTGTCCGCTCGTCTGTCATACTTTAAGCCGTGATAGTACAGTTAAAATTTCCACGGACGATGAATTTCTAGAAAGGAAGTAGAAGTTAAGCATCAAGCTTGTTCGATTGCTTCTTTTATTTTAGTAGTCTGTTTTTACAAATAATACGTCGTTCCTTAATACTATAGTCATTATGTACCAAAACCTAACACCTACTAAAACCCCATGTACAGCGAAAGACCCTATTAAAATAACATAATTAATTACTTACTTTCAAACATATTCAACATAAAAAGAACTTATTAGTACTTCTAACTGAATTTCAATTTAAAACACTATTCCGAGCTGCAGAAATTATCTCAGAGCCTAACGAACATCACAAACAGTTAAACGACAAGGCTTTATAAGGAATATTCGAGAACTTCGCCTTAAGCACCGCCAGTATTAGCGAGAGCCACGGAGTAATCTCACCAATTACGGGCGGATCGTTAACTCGGCGAATTACAGTGATAAAGGGACGAGCAAAAATAGTTGCGAAATTGGTCCTTTAGTACTTAGGTTACAAGGACCCGGAGTGATGGAATAAAAGTATTTGGAGAGAGTATTGTTGTAATTGGGTAAATTTTATAATGTTATTAATATTAAATGCAACGTATAGCGTCATCCATTGCTCTTGTGGAAAAGCATTCAACTGAATTTGTTTTCGTTGCTAAGCGTTATTATATACGATAATAATACGATATTAAGAAAATTGTCATTGTAAAAAAATTTGTGCGAATTAAATAGAAACTATGAATGTAACAAAAGCCGTGTATTATTCAATTCACCATTTCAACAAGTATTATAATGTTTTTAAGGTGTTTGTGACATTTGCGTAAAGTTATATTTTCATTCAATCTATTATTGAATTCAGCATAGCGAAGTCCACTGCTGACTGTACTGACATGTTATTTTTTATGATTTCTACACCCAGAGTATGAAAACAGAATAACCAAGGCTCCATTTTTGTATGTAATAAATTTGTTCGTTTAATAATAATCTATGATCTTTCAGCTTTCAAATACACAAAAAGTATATAACATGTTATATCGGATGAATCATATCGCTCAAATCCCAAAGGACCATAAAAATAGAGTTCAATAACTCACATAAATATGTAGATAAACGTACACAAAAACTTCTCAAGTTTAGTCCAAATCGATTTCATAAAAGGTGGAACACAGATAAAAATATGAAGCTTTTAGTAAATACTGTTTAGCTAACTTAATATCAGAAACTTGAGTATTATCGCTAATGCTATCTGCAATGCAGACAAAACGAAAATAACTAAATTTGCGAGATGTTTTAGAGTACATTAGACAAAAAAGCTCATATGAGCTGAAGTAATGGAGATACCAGTAAGTAAATGACAGGCTGGTAATGGTGTGAAATTGTAGAGAATCCATCTTCACAGCTCTGTTTAAGATAAAATGTATAAGTCTTTTTATACTACAACAGCATTTAATTCCATTATTTAAAAATGGTATACTTGGATAAGAGAACAAAATTCTAAACCCTGTTTAAATAAAATCTGGAAGTCCTATTTCAGTTTTTTAAACCATATGTCCTCTTTCTATCAGAGTCGTACGTGTTTTAATATTCAACATAGATCCGTCTATCAAAACTTTTGGTTTTAGAATGTTATGTTGAATCAATTCAGTCTATCGTGATGCGTTTTCAGATAAATGCCTCTAGCAATGTAGAGGATAGTCCTTGGTCCTTTTCCTTCTGCCTGTATCAAGTCAAACTACCTTTTTGTTTTTGCATCCAAGTCTTGTAAGCATGTTTAGACATAACAAGAATTCTTACTACCCACTCCTAAATGCGTAGTTATTAATGCGTGTAATTTTTCCAAATATGTTTCCTCAATTTTTGAAAATTCTGTCCACAACAGCCTTCTGTCGCCTCCTTCTGGGAAACCAGGTGGCAACATACGGAAAATAAAATAACATAAAAAAGGTAACCAAAAACCCCAAGGCGACGTATATTCGAATAAAATGTGACTCAAACACACACTCGTTATTATACGATAAAATATTGTGAATGTATTCTTATTGGCTTTGGACCTCTGGATTTGTGGGTCTTATGTGTAAAAATTGCTCTTTTCTCTTAGAATTTTTTCTTATTCGTAATTTGTGTGAATTGAAGGGTATTAGTTGAAATGGGGTGTGATGATTGATTAGATTACAATTTTGGGATGGTTTAGAATTGTAAAAGGGATGTTTTTTCAAAAAGAAAAGATTTTTTGTTGATAGATATAGATGACTATAACTGAACTAAACTTTTATTTTAAGGGAAAAACAGCTATGAGTCAAGGAATCCAAATATACATTCCTACAAAAATCTGTCAATATCATTCCGTAATTTTATCACATTCAAAGACCATTTACTCGTACTTCTACTGAATAGAAAAGATATATTTAGAAAACTAAACGCCTACGAAGTTACTGGGTTAAGTGAAAAAGTTTTTCGTACAATGGTTTACGTGATGTGCCTATAAGTTACAAGGTAACGAGATGACCTATTATTGAAGTTGTGTAAGCGTGACAACGCTCTACATGACTAAGAGCGAAGTCACTCTTCCTCAACTGCAATAAAATTCGCTTCACAACTGTTTTTTCGCTTGTGCTGAAGGTATTTCGATTCCCATACCTTTGAATAACTTCAATCTATTGAATACTGTTTCACCTATGTCATTAGCCTAGCCTTTTCCCAACATGTTGGGGTCGGCTACCAGTTTAACCGGTTTCAGCTAAGTACCAGTGTTTTACAAGGAGCGACTGCCTATCTGACCTCCACAACCTAGTTACCTGGGCGACACGATAGCCCTTGGTTAGATTGGTTGTCAGACTTTTCAAGCTCCTGACTACCTGTAACGACTGTCAAAGATGTAGGAATAACAGCCGGGACCCACAATTTAACGTGCCTTCCGAAACACGGAGGAACTTCTTATGCCAAAGATGGTCACCCATCTACGAACCAACCGCGTCAAGCATAGCTTAACCTGTGATCGTTTCACTTCTGCGGTTATAGCTAAGCCACGAGCTCCTCCACACTATTTCACCTATGTATTCCAGAAAATCAACCCCAAAAAAACTTATTAAAACCGGATTGAAGAAGTCATTGAAGCTAATAAAAAGTATTCAATTTAATTTTTAAGTCAACTAAATTGGAACTTTGATGGGAAAATTGATAAAGCAACAAAACTGGAAACTTTAAAATGAATTATAAACACTAGGCCAGTTTCAAATTTAATTAAAGACAAAGTCGACGAAGACGTCTTTCCGTAATATTTCAATGATCTCTCTTAAGTTGTGGATTTAAACTGAATAGCGAATATTATTCTAGGAGAGTAACTGTTTCTTCTGAAGGCTTTCAGATAGATTTATTCGTTCCGTTCGTTTTATTTTTTTGTAACCTCGTCACGACTGAACTGACGCATTTATCTATATCACCCTTAAAATATAGAACAGGGGTCTGAAAAGAGAACATATTTTAAGTACATGTAATATCGTAGCTTTTCGTAATCTATTCTTATGTCTATCTTGCTATTTTCCGCGGGCCTGCTCGCTACAAACCGAAAATGATCCCACAGGAACATAAAAAATAAATCGCTATGCCTATGCGTTAATCCTGGTTATACAATACCTGTGGACCAAGTTTCGTCTAAATCCGTATAGTGGCTTTTACGAGAAAGAGGAACAATCATCTAGACATACAAAGTTTCGCTTTTGTAGTATTAAGTGGGATATTCATGATGTTCGATCTTTTTTAGCCAAGTCCAATCAAGTCAGGGGTAAAAATTCTGACATCAGGTTGTAGCTCAATCATCGACTAGAAGAATGTTGTCGAATCATTTTATTTATTAAGAATTTACACTTAGTTTAACCAACGACTCTGTACTAAAGAAGGCTATAAAATGTATAATATTTGTCCCTGCATTCAATTTGAATACTTAAAGTGATCAGCCCTCAAGGTTCATTTTTGTTTGATACGGCAGATAGGATATCGAGTCGTTTACAAGTATCTAAAGGTAATTTAATATTTAAAGTGTAAAGTTATTAAACTTAAATAATTTAAAGCATTCAATCTACCAGATTGGTATACAGAACCCGTCGACCGAACCCTGATCTCTACCAAGATTAAAATTAAGTAAGTCATTAATTTAATCCTAAAATGGATACGCAGAAGATTATGTTACAAGTAATGAGAGTAATTAATTAGGATCGGGTTACTTATGAACGTTTGAATCTTTGATAACATCTTGAGGGTTTTTGGTGTTATTCTCATTGAAGTAGTGGTTTAGGAGGTATACCTAACTGATACAGTGATATATTTTGGATATTTCGGATTTTGTTCCTCAACTTAATTGATTTTAGTTTTAACGATGTTTTATACGATATGCTCCTTCTCATAATGGTGAAGAAAGATAGATTTAGGTAGATTACATTAGACGTACGAGTGTCGACGTAAGAAAAATATTACACATCACAAATTATGTAATTTGAGTCATTAAATTCAAGTAGATATTTTCGACAATTCAATGACTCTTCCTCCAGTCATAAATCAGCTTAGTTTTGAAATTAAGGGTTATATCATGGGTAAAAAGTAAAGCAAAGTATATTTAAAACGTGACAAGCGCTGGCATGAAGGTTTAATTCTAAAGCTTTCGCTGTACTGAAAGCAGGGCAATAGAGGCTGTATACCTAGAAAATCGAATAAGATAACCATTTAACGATAAAAATACATGTGCGCGTAAAATTTACTTAGGAAAATATACTAAAGAAAGTTATAACCTATAGAGACGATGAAAATTGATAGTCCGGTGTCGCAGTAGAAGTCACCCTGCTGACTACTCTGCAGAAGACCAATAAAAATAAAAAAAAGACGATGGAAATAGAGGAGATATTCTTGCAAAGAAATATCACGAGCAGGCGCTGAAAAAATTGAATTATTTTTTATTAAAACTATTTACCGCGGCTTCACTGTTGGCTACTGCAACGTGACTAAGCTAAATCCTCTACACATTTTATGCCTAAGATGCGTTTTTGTACAATACATTGTAAGTCTGGCCTTTGAAAAAAAAACTTGTACATTCCTTCGTTATTCTTCTTACTATCTCATGGTGTATGGCGTACTTCCTCTCCTGGCCTTTCATCACTTTAATCAAGGTCAGCTCTCCGTATTCTTCTCTCCAGAGACGATTTTATTGTATCTTCTTCAACTCTTCTTTCTCTGCCCCAAATTTTTTTTCTGATTGTTCCATAGAATTCCGATAACACTTATATCAAAAGAAGAAGAGAGACATACCTCCTTTTCTCATCCCTAAAAATTCTCAGCCTGGGCATTTTACATATACTCACATAATGAAATTGCTTCACATCTACCATCATCGCTAATCGCATTCTGTATAGCAAACCTTATCCGTATCAACAATTCGCCAGCCGGCTAACCTCAAAGGCAGCTAAACCGGCTGTGAGCTCTGTTTTGTTAGGTACCAGGGTACCAGTAACGGCGCTCTCAATTTATGTGACACACTGAGTCCGGTTGGAATCACAAAGGTATATGTGGCCAGAGTAAACCGTAGTTGACTCATATGTAGTCCTAGTTTATTTGTTGTGGTAGTTACAGACTAAGTCGAATTGGTTTGTGTGTGTGTTTTTTAACATAAAAAACTTTGTGGTCAGATGGTTCAATGATCAGTGTTATCCAGTACAGGGTGCGGTTTGACTCCCTCTGTTCGTCTTCATTTTGAAAAAAATAATATGGTTTTAACCCCTGGTACCGGAGAAAAGTTACATATTTGTTTCGAGCTGCTCAGTAAAAGTGACGTCACTCATGTATAAAGAGTGCAATTTCTATACATTTGAAGTGTTCTATTTGTTTGTATACTAGATTAAATCTCATTATATAATTTTCTAGGATGATGATTATATCCAAAAGTATGTGGCTTTTAAAGTACTGCCGGCTTCAATTTCTGCATGGATAGCCGAATGGGGTAAGCCAACAAGCCACTCTTTTCTCGAGTAGGACGAGCATTTGAGCAATCCACGAATGCTTGTGTCAAGGCATCTTATGCATGTGACTTGAATATTCTTAAAAGACTACACGACAAAAAGATTAAATTTCTTAGTGCGAGAGTGCCTAAAACAAAGTCTATATGTAGCTATTTATATTTTGACGTTATTGAACTACTTAATTTTAAAATACCATACATCTGGTATGCGCCAGAATTGTCAAAGTGATTCCGACAAAATCTCCATCTAGTATTTGACAATGCAATGGTTTAAATTAAAATAAACATTAAACTAGCAACAAAACTATACCACTGAAATTCACTGAATATCTGTTACTCTAGTCGAGATTGCCTAAATGAAACGCAAACCCGTTCAAAACTCAAAGCATCAAAGACTTAGTTTTGTATAAACCGCTGCGAGTTAGACGAGATTCCGATCTTGATTCGAAAGATCCCTTCACTAGCTAGAAGACAAATTGACTGAAGTATTAGGTATTTCACTGTTTTAGACCTTCGCTAATGTTCAATGGCTGGATAAATAACTAAGTAAGTTTGAGATAGTATTTTAGTCAGAGTTTATTTACGCGGGTTAAAGTTAAGATAAAAATATTTCACTGATACTTTTGTTACAGTTTTTTGGATTTCTATGGCATTTACAAGTATTTGGTACTGAGTAGCCATGTTAAGACCATGTTGTTTTAAAACCGACCAATTAATGTTGGTCTCGCGACAATTTTCGTTAAGAGAGACATATTTTCAACAAAAACGGTCCCCCCTCAAATCCAGGACCATTACTTAACCTAGACCGCTTATTTAGCAGTAATAACGCGATATATTTCGAAATTTCCAAGCCTAGTGATAGACGGATGGACCAACAGACAGCCTCAGAAATAAGGTTTCGTTGTTAACCTATTGCCCTAAAAAAGGTACTCAAGCGTATTAATCGGGATAATTCGTTGCGAGTCGACCTTTTGAGATGTGCGGTCGATTGCCGCGTGGCCAGTATAGAATGTAACTTAGTTTAGTTTATTTGTCAGTTTTTAAACAGTGGATTATCGGCAAAAATCGAACATATTATACAAAAATAAAATTTATTAAATAAGTCTTTAGAAAGAACAACTATTTAACAGAAATTATTTAAAACTTCAGACATGAAATATTTTTTCCAATCTTTCCAACTTGCCACTTTTCCATTTAACTCTCGGAACTTGGAAATCAACTTCATATCAAACAGCAATACCTCTGGGAATCATCCATCAATATCAATATTTGCTAAAAGCCGTTGCATCAATCTTCCGTTCATTCTTAAACTTTGCCATCTGTAGGTAAGCCCGCAGTTTATAAGTTTTCATTTTAACCTCACCTTTGGATTTTGTTTCTTGAACTTTTCGTAGAAATCCGCCATTTTGGATTCTTTGAAACTTTACTCAGAAATATGTAATTGTGTGACAAATTAACCACTAACAAAATTGATAGCGTCTAGAAAATGCCAAACCGTATTTATTTGCACAGGGCAGCAAAAACATTCATCAGTTTTGAAACTAGGACTATTTCACAGTGTCCAGATTTTTTCCCGAGCTATTTTGAGCTAAATTGCCATATTTGATCTACTACCATAAATTGACAATTAAACTGTAACATTGTACCTTAAAAACCCCTTAACACGCATACAATGGAGTCAAGTACATTACATTTGAACCCCGTCGGTCCAGTCCCACTATTTCGTGGTTACATCTCCCATTTTAGCACAATAGTATGAATGAATAGCATTGTGGGAGGCTTGATTCAACCGTTCACAATGGCTTGCTCCTAACTAATGGGGCGATCTCATTAGTTAGACTTCGGTTAAGGTGCGAGCTTTAAATGAACTCAATCAGTTAAGGCTCGGTTACAAATTAATGAAGTTAGTAATTGTGGTTGGTTAGTTGTGAATTTTGATGAGGTTGTAGTTTAGGATGGAGTGTTTGGAATAAAATAGTTCTTTGGTAGATAGTTTTATAGGATATTTTTTATGAAATGAAATGTTATGGATATTCTGGCTTGATTGAAATTATACTCGTCAAATTGACCTATCATTGCTGTGCTGCAATGCTGTGATCCAAGGAGCTGCAAAATAGGCGATTGGTGCTGATCTAAGAGTTTTTCAAGAATGCTTATTTTGAGCCTCAGTGTTTTTGTGTATGTGACTTGAAAGTTTGTATAAAAACCCTTGCGACTAAATAAATGCTGTCTTCCATTTATCCTGAATTCTACTAGCGCAAACCATACAGGTGATGAAAATGTTAGGCAAAATGAAAGTCCACTTAAAAAACCTATGATAAATTACACGGAAATTGCAAGAAAAAACAGTATTTACATTATATATCGGCAATGATGTCAGTTATTAAATTACAAAACCGCTACCCAGAGTGAAGGTCCCTAAATTCCATGGGTAGGTTAACCCTCTTATATGGAATGTATGAATAGCATGGCGTATCATCATTTACTAGCGTCCTTTATCTATTAAGTAAATAGCCATTGTAATGAAGTATTGAAGAAGCGCGAAATTTGGGTTTTGCACGCAGCATAATAACTCATCTATTAGGGTGTGCAACGTCTTATAGCGTAGTGATATGATTTTTTAAATATGATTATATACGATCACTTTAAATAAAGCAACAGATACTCGGACAGATTTTTAGATAACAATATATTATTTAAATAAAACGTACGATTGCCTTAAAATAAAAATTACTGAGCCAAAGTTAATAAAACTTTTATGGGACGACAAAAAAAGACATCACTATCGGCTCGTCTAATCCGAAGTTCTGAGGTAACAACCAAAAACATGAAAATAACGACTAATTGCGAACCTCCGTATTTTTGAAGTCGGTCTAAAAAATTCTGAAAATGTGAGTACAGGAATCTAACTTATTTTCAGTACATCATGTTTTTAAGTCTACCTAAACAAGTACACATACAAGAAGAATCTGACCCAATCTCTTGTCATATAGTTACCCGGGCCATTGACTGTCTTGTTAACTTTTTATGTGTTATAACGGACATGCGGACCTAACAATAATGTAAGACGCTATATTTCTTTGTCCGTATCGGGAAATTGCTCCAGAAAAATGGTCGTAAGAATGTTCGCATCTTACGTATTTGTATCGGCATTTGTTTTTATGATGATAATTATTTTTTCTCGACGTCTTTTTGTTATATATCTATGGTGCTTTTCTTTCAGGTTTGAAATTAAGGAATTCTCGATTTAAGTTGCTAGTTCAGGTAGTTTAAAAAGTATAAATTTACCATTCATCATAAATGGTAATTTCTTTTTCCATCATAGCACAGTCACGCAAACAGCACAATCAAGGATGTCTCAGAGATCGTTGCAAGCTGAGGTAGCTGGGGAAGCTGCCTATTATCTGTCATATAGAAAATGGTCATAGCTAGTTGTTTTTTTAAACCATAGCACAACAAAATCCTCTTCTCTCTCCTTCTGGCGCTTTCTATCCTGGGCTATATTATACCATCCATGCCTTTATATTATATCTATCTCTGACAACGGTAGTGATTGTACGCGGCAGTATTGTTCGTATTTATCATCATGGAGCATTGATTTTAGTATCGTAAGATACGTGAAATGTAGAGAGAGAGCTAAATGACAAAACGGGGAGACGTTTGTCCAGCTGGACGATCTCTCACATACTTAAAAGTAAACTGTAGATTCACCATAGTATTTAACAAGTCTGTTGCATGATTACCAGGCCACTGATATAAATATTAGTCCAGACAAAATAACATTAACTGCTATTGTGTTCATTTTCCATGACGGAGATCGGCCTTGAGCTGCACTGGCCTAATTCGAACTCTAAAACCCAGCCAGCAAAATTCACGCTTTGTTACTTTTATCAAACAATAACATTCACCGAAAGCGCAATCTATTTGTTTTTTATACAACTTCATAACTGTATTTTACTAAAAACCTTTGTAGCCAAATTGGGAATGATTTTAAAGTGTTCGGTTGATATTTTTAGAAATTATATTGTCGTGGTTGAAACGATTGATTGATGTCAATACGATTCAATAGTTTTTCAGTGATACTCGTAAATCGACATCGGAATAAAAATGTTTTTTTTTTACAAAATTTGTGACAGTTGGTTTGTTATTTGTAATAACAAAGGATTTAGATAGAATGTGTTGAAAATCACACAAATATTATAAAAGTGAAAGTATGTGAGTGATTATGTATGTGTGTTTGTTACCTCTTCATGCTAAAAGGGCTAGACCGATTTCCATGAAATTTGGTATGGAGATATAGACATCCAAGCGGGTGAAGCTAGTTCAGAAATGACTTTCCCGACGACCCGATCCCAAGTTTTTCCCGTAAATAGGAACTTCAACAGCGTTTTTTCCATCCGAAAAGTGTGCTAAAGCTTGCAACTTTGTGACACCACCGTTGAATTGAAGATATGGGCAAATTTTTTCTAGAAAATTCAAAATGTAATGACTCACAACATTGAAAATGTTATTACACTTAGGATATTAGACTATATAGGTTCTATATTTTGATTACCCTTGAAAGCTCCAATATGCCATAGTATGTCCACAGGTCGTTTATATAAAGCCTCGAGGGATAAAGTGAGGGTATCGACTCATGAACCCACATTTGAGGACAATATTCTGTCGTGTTTTCATTTAATAAAGTTTTCATACTTTTTTGGGTTCTCGTTTTTATAAAATTTCAGACCGAAAAAAATCAATTTTACCCTCATATCTTTCTGTATTCTACAGACACAACATAACCTTTAGGTATGTTTATTTTACTTTTTTATTTTTTTAGTTTTGTATGAAATATATTTCACAATCGTTAACGTTAACGAAACAAAATAAAAGGGTAAAAACAAATAAAAGCAGAAGAAAAATAAGGTTTTATTATAATCGTCGTTACTCCTATTGTATGCTTTATCAACATCCCTGTATGGTTTTCCTGAATTCATTTGTATGTAAATGATACTAGGAAATATATGAAGAAAGTATTTGCTACACCAAGGATAAGATCCTACTATTATCATATAGTCCACTAGCTTTTAACCCGCGGCTTCGCCCGCGTCGATGTCGGTTATATCGCGTTTCCAAGAGAACTCTTCCAAAGTCCGGGTTAAAAACTATCCTATGTTCTTTCTCAATGTCAACTCTATCTCTGTACCAAATTCCATTAAAATCAGTTCAGTGGTTTAGACGTGAAAGGGTAGCAGACAAACAGACAGAAAGATAGACAGATAGGCAGACAGAATTACTTTCGCATTTATAATATTAGTAGGGATTTGGATCATAGAAATGAATGCAAAAACATGGTACAGATTGATATTACATTTGATTTTGTAGAGGCATTTGCAAAGCTGTGTGATATATTTTATCAGATGAGAAAAAAATTGCAAACGCTTGAGTAACTACGAATCATCTGTTACGGGACTCAGAGTCGACCCTTTGGGAACCCCAGTTTCCCGTGTCTATGTGACACCATAAGGTACTTGAGATTTTTTTTAAGATTGCAAATGTGAAAATTGTTTCCTCTGTCAATTTGGTACGCATGTCTTATGGCATACATAACAGGATCTTTAAGATTGTTAGAATTTCTATCAATATATAAAAATAAAAAAGCGCTCATGCCGAATTTTTTTTATAATTGTACGATTCTGGTGAATTGAAATGAAAATTTAACCATATCTCTAAAGATGTAAAAGATGAAGCTATAGCTGAGGATAACTTTGTCTGCAGACCAGCTGACAGAAGCAAGTTCAAAATATTTTACGACACTCTAGATACAGATCTGATATAGAACATTTACAATTTAAGCAGAACTTGAAACTATTATACTAGAATAGCTAAAATACGTTACTCCAAAACTGAAGACTGGATTTGCAACTAAATTCATGACCAGAATTTAATTTATGTTCAGATATTACACGAATGGTTCTATTATATTAATTTCACTGGTATATTTGGTGAAGATGTTCACGAAAACATTGGGTCTAGTGAATTGGAAATCTTGTATTGATTTTGAAGCCTCAAATACATTCAAGACTAGGAAAAAGACTTTCAGTTTAGAAAACAGACTTTTGTATGTTTTGGTACGAGTATAAGCGTCAAAAACACAATAAAAAGAGGTCGTGTGGGAAAATCATCAATATTTATTTCATCACAATCAATGAGTGTTATCCCAAATTATCAAAAAGCGTCTAAAAGACTTGCTTAAACTAAAAAATTAAAACCGATTTTCCAGTATAGATATTGACTTTTACAAACAAACGTGAAAACAAACTCAACTAAAATTCAGTTTAAACTGCACCACATTGCAAACTGAACATAAACTTCTCAACAATAACTCATTAAATCCTGAAACAAAATTAACAAAATATTGTTTTGAAATAAGCGACAATCACGTCCAAAGTTATCACATTCCGGTGGCGTATTGCGAGTCTTTCCACTGGAAATATTTCCAGTTTTGTTTCAGCTAAACATTGTTTAAATTGTATTGTTTTGATTTTGCTGTTGATTGTTTAAATAAGTTCTGAAATCTGAATCAACTCGGTTCGATTTAGTATGCGTGGAATGTTCTTTGGTAAATTTTCTTTGGCATTCATTCGAGTTTTGGTTTTATTTCGATCTTAATTTTGGGTTTCAAAGCAGCATTTCATTAAGAATTATTGTTAACATTCTTTCTTTGTAATTTAAATTAGGGATATTTTATCCTATTTAAATATGATTATTTAGTTCAAGGTTACTAAAATTTGTTCTTTTTACAATAATTAATTAGCTAACCATAGTCATAGTCATGATACTTAGAGATTTATTTATGATATTAAGAATCCCGAAAAGTCTTCATTAGTGCCAATAATGATTTTAGCAAACTCACTGTATTTCATTTACATGAAAAAAAAAGAAACAGCCGTCAAACATAGCTTGAGTATAATCCCTAAAAACGTAGTTGATATTTTGACCGATGAATTCCATAAACTGCAATCGCCCTACAAAAAAGCCGTCCAAACGGAGAGTGATAAAATGAAAGGCATTTTTGTGAAAACACGAAAACTATTGCCTCATACAACAAGTTCAGATTTACGAAATTGGTGATCAGAAAAATACACTTAATGCAAGAAGCAGAAAAAACTATGGAGAAGCAACTAAACTAGCTTTATACTAACAAGTAGATACATGTAGCTTCATGGTACAGAAATTGTGATTAAGGTAAAATCTAAATCGTAATCTAGTGATAAATGGAAATTTAAACTTTCAAGCTATTTTCTGTCACTTCCATGAAATTGTAGCTACAAGTACTAACACGACTGGTAAAAAATATTTCTATACATTATTGCAAAACTCAACAACCTGTGATAAAAAAATAATCCCATAATCCCAAAATCTGAAAATCCAAGAATCCTCCCAAAATCTGCTGTTTCTTCCAACAACAGAATCTATTGATCCTCCCAATAAACATGAACATAGACAAATATAATTACACTCGAGCAAACAGGCTGGGTTCGCCCGCGGGTAAGGTTAATACTCTAAGCAAACTTTCCCGAGATCCCGATTTGAGGAGATTTTTGGTAACAACCGAATGGAATGGGATTAAATATTGTGTTTGTATTGCAGAGGAATCGATTGATGATGCATTGGGATTAGCCTACGTGTTAAGATGTTTAGTTATCATTTGCGAATCATTTCTCATTCTTTAGTTAGTCTTAGACCTGAGCTCTTTTTGGTAGTGCTATCTTTCTCTATTTTGTGCTAACTTTTCGACTTTAACTTATACGAAACAGTTTATTTTGATTTTGTTATAGCTCCGTTTTGGTCTTCACCTTATTTCTTCTTGTAAAAGTAAGAGAGTTTTACAATATTATTGCAATTATTTTTCGGTTAACTGAATATACGTTGTTCGTATAGAAGTGACTTCAGTGTATATCTATCTAAGTATTGTTTATTCCATATTTATCGTCTTTATTTGTATTCTAAGGAGACAGAATTGTCGAATCTGTCCACTATTTATTCGGGAATGTCCAAATGTTTAAATTCAATTTCACGTCAGTGATGTAGTTTGTATGTATTTCTTTACTCAAATATTTTATATTATCCCTATCTGTGTCACGAACAACTCAATTCAGTCCCTACTATTTGGTAATAAATTCTATTAACTCCAATCATCTGTTGTCGGACTCAAAGCCGGCCCTTTCGGAACCCCATCGTTCACATGTCGTGTGTTAACCAACTATTAATTACACCTTAACTAAACATGATACCTCCTTACCTCACACGCGATTTGAGACAAAACAATTTATCAACACCGTGTCACACAGTGTCCAGTTTTATAACGTAGACACAGTTAGTTGGAAAGCAAAACAAAATTAAAGCCAACTCATTTTAAATGCGCACCGGGGTACTGGGTTTGCTCTCCAACCTTGTGGCATTTTCTCTTTACAGTATCAATTATGGAAGTGAACTAAAATATAAATTACGCTTTTAGACTTAAATTTGGTGTTTGTATTAAACCTTGAATGGTGAGGTTAATTCGGTTACTGTTTGAAGTGACACAAATGTTTTAGATTGAGTAAGCCTTCCTGTTTTTTGTATGGAGGTTATATTATGTGAGGTTTATTCAACCCTATTAAGTTCTTTAAGTAAAATACTTTAATCAACTACTTGAACCAAACTCTCAGTACTGTTATTCAGTAATACCTAATTAGCTAATGTTATGAATTATCAGAAAAAAAGCCCTGAAATACGAACATCATCCATTACCTCAAACCATTCATTAGTTTCTCACTACCTCCCATTTAATCATTTCATAAAAACTGCCTCACATCGAAGTCAAAATTCCCCTACAAAATTTTCCATCAACAAATTATCGCCTGAAAAAACCCATCTAGGTTAAAATATACTAAAGCTTAGTCCTTAAGCTAGGTCCGCAGGTCGAACGTGCTTCCCTTACTGATAGCCGGACGTGATAATTTTTGGCTCTTAAACTGATACGTGTTATGACGCACCATTTCCCACGGCGACGCCTGTGGCAGTTGTTTTAAGCTTAACATTATTATATACAATGGGATTTTCGGTCTTGTTTGTTTCATTCTGTTTCGTCTACATGACATGTGTTGAGGATTGCTTTTAGTAATGTTCGAATGAAAATGTTTGGGAAATGTTCACCGTATGACCACCAAGTTTTATTTGATTAATTTTTGGACTAGGCATTATTTCTTAAAGATGACGAACAGTTCCCTTGTTACACTAATTGCAGGATCATTGATGAGGTTTAAGTCCTTCATAGTATAGGTGTGCGGACTTTTTGGGAACATAACCATCCAAAAGAGTGTCTTGAGAGTCTGTCTTAATAAAACCGATTTTAATTCAATAAAGTCTAAATTCAAAGTGTTTATTTGCAAACTAAGTGTAAAATGGTGGAACAAAAACAATTGGTAAAAGATTGAGGGCCTACTACCACACTTTTCATACTTAAAATACCAAACATATCTGACAAGACTTATTAAAAAAGGATGGAATTCAAAGGTAACATATTCTTTTCAGATTTAAATTACATTCTTTCTTTTTTTTAATCTTCATTTATTTGCAGGCTTGTAGTCTCAACATTCTTCCTTATAAAATATAAATATTCAAAAGAGCACTTAACGTCAGTCACAAAGTAAACCAACAATTTCATATTTGATGTTTCTAAAAGTTTCCTTTGACTTGGAGTAATAAAAGACAACTTGCATTTTACTAAAAGCTAAGGGAGATAAAAGTAAAATAATGCATTTTCCTTCTTCAGACTTGTTTTGTTTTTTTATTAAGTTTTATTACTTTGACGCTGTGTTGTTCTTTTTGTTATAAATGAAGGATTTCTTACAAAGTATATCAGTAAGTGCTTCTGCTATGTCAGTCAAAGACTTTATTTAAAAAAAATACGTTTCTAAATTTTTAAAGTTACTTTCATGGGGACTTTTCATACCAAAAAGATGCATCGCAGTCCCTTATCGTGAGCATGCATGCTTATGATTAAGGACTTTGGTTGGGTCAGGAACTAATAGAAATAATTAATTCTGCAAATAGGATAGACTTCATCACTTTTTGATGTAAGTTTTTCAAACTGGCAATAGTTGAAACTTCCTAAATGTCTACCCTGAGAGGAAACGTCGAAACAAACACAGACATCTTCGCTACCTACCGGAGCAGCGGGATCGTCCGAAAGGGTTACCGTAACCCCGGTACACGAAGGACAAAGAAAGGAGTCTGAGACCTTCTGCTCAACCCAGAGTGAAAGGAGTCATTTAATAATTATTATTTTACAAATAAATTTCTAATTTCTGATGATTTCCCATCCGAAAAAGGCATCTCGCCAACTAGTCCATGGATTCGTTTTTAATCAATAACGTGATTAACGCTGTCCATCAAATTAATATTACCATTAATCTGCAATTTTCTCAGAATATGATAAAGTTATATAGCTAGACGGGTTCATTAAATTCAATTTCAAGTTGTTAAGGTAACTTGGACTTTGAACTCAAGCCGTGTTCTTGTTTTGATCGGTAACTTTGTTTCATGTTTTCAACTTATTATTCGCATCAGCCGCCATTTTTTATTGACTTTTCAAGTTTCAAAAGGTGTAGCAGGCTGATAAATAAAGATGGTGTTATTTGAAAAAACATCATTTATTTTTTATTTACTTGTAAGATCCTGCTGCTTTGCTGGGGCCTGCCTCTTCTTGTTCAAAACCCTTTTTAAGTACCTACTGCTATTTCTGGCCATATGCGCTCTCTGTATTTAACAAGTTTTTATTCAAAATTCTTTGACTTTTTTACATATTGGGTTATCAACTTTTGGCTAAAATTCTATTTCTTAAGTGGATGCACAGTTTAAATTAAAGATAGGCTTACAAAAATGCAACGGAATGGGAATGACATACCTTTCCGACAAGTGACGTCATTTGGACGTTTCGGTTTAATAAATTCTAGTGATTCATCGGCATAATCGTTCGGTGAAGTATATCTTTTCTACTGGTGTCAAAATCTTTCAAAGAAACAAGCTATTTAAAGCCCTCTTAACACATTAAAAAGAACTAAAATCGATTACCCATTAAACCTTTCAATTAACACTTCCTAATCAAGGTCTTAATCAAGGAAAATTAGAGGTCCGTAGTACATCAGAGTGGGTGAAACCCTGCTCGGATTAATTGTGTTAGACTAATATCCGGGCTAACTGCGCGGCCGGTTAACAGGGTCTCATCAGACGTATTATGTAGGTAGACTTGTATATAGGGAATGTTGAGGGGTTGCGCAGTTAAAGTACATCGTTTTTAAATAGAATGCAAGAAGGTTTTTATTGTACTGGTCTTAGACGTTGATTGAATTAAATTTGATGTAAAATTATAATAATAATATCAGTAGATTCTTCGACATATTTATAATACTAGCCAGTGATGTCCAACTGCTGAATAAAATCTTTTTTTTTTTGCAAAGAAGATTCGCGATTCCACAAAACTTGATATTTGGTAAAAGTAATTTCTAATCATGTAATTCGATTGAATAAATTATCTATAAATACGTACGTGTGAGTAAACTGTTGTATCATTTAAGTACGATATTCTGTTGGACACAATAACCAGATAGGTAACCAACTATCAATTTTCTAAATATAAAATATATTTAGAAAATTGATAGTTGGTTACCTTGACACTAAACGTATCCTTTAAGTACGTGACGATAAAAAAAATGCTTATTAAATAAGAAGACCACGATAAAATATATTTTAGTAACGTGACCTAGTCGCAAGTCACACAAAAAGCCACTTTATTACCGCCCTTGATCCTTCTTTGCGTGTTCAAGGTAAAAACGTAAACAGAAAGAACCTTTCTAAAGAAATAGTACTCAAAGATGCAGTTTATAAATTAAAAGTAAAGAAAAGCAAACGTTGTTTTGCCACATAAAAAATAGGGGCTGATCGTAGAGGGTTGAAAATGAAATAGAATATTTTATTGTATTTATTATCACATACTTTAACTATTTTTAATAAATTATAATATTCTTCATAACTATGAACTAAACTAAACTAATATTTACATTTTGAAAGCTATATAATATAAAAAGAAAAATATGCATTATTTACAAAGCGTCAAAAAAGATATCCTCATCCCTGCCAAAGTCGGGAAACGTGCCCAGAAGGCTGGCTGCATTGCCACGTTGTATGGCAATGCTAATTCTTTGGGCAAAATATAGACCAGCCTTCTGATCACGTGTAGAGTCGACCAAACGCTTTGCGAGTTCTTTATAAAGAACTCGTGCACCTGGTCCCCATGTCCCGAACGTTTCGACCCCAAACGGCTCAAAAATATAATTACCAACAAGGTTATTATATTTCCGCCGTTTTAGGGCTTCCGCGGCTCCAGCAGCAGCGCCCGGCGAGACCGCTGAACTTAGAACATGGGATGGCGCGAGGGTGTCGACGAATGTTGCGTCCCACACCAAAGGCCGACCCAATTTCCAAGGCAGCAATGACATTCCGTCAGGTCTCTTACCATCGTTGCGTACCAAACCATTGGGTTCTAAAACGGCAGGTACACCAGCAGTGACAAGAGCACGACGAATGATGTCATTAATATTTGCATGACGCGGTATACGCCCCGCGCTCCTGCCGCAGGACAGGCCATGATGACCAAGGCAATCGACTCTTTCACCGCATTGGCAAAGATGAGATGCGACACATTGTACACCCAAACGCAAACCAATGGCGAGCCGGAGAGTATTGTTATCCAACATCGTACCTATGTTGGCTGAAGGTAATGCCTGTAACCAGAGGCCCGATTCCCATTCTCCCAGAGCCAAGAGACGAGCACGCTCTGCAGTATTGAGTGCCGTTTCAACTAATTCATTCCGTATCAAACTGCAAAGCGGCTCATCCCATTGCCTCTGAGAAGAAAGTTGTGCGGGAAGATCCGTGCCCGGGCAGGACATTTTCCAACTATTTACTGCCTCGGACATGCATAGGATCTGAAAATCAACCAGAGAAAATTCTAAAATTTCTCTTGTCAATTTTTCAGTGCTATGGACCGAAGACAGAAACGCTGGCAAACTCAAGCTGGTATCACATACTAAATACAGCACTAAAAGTCAAGGAACAAAATAATCCTACTACTATTATAAAGGCGAAAGTTTGTAAGTATGGATGTATGGATGTTTGTTACTCTTTCACGTAAAAACTTCTGAATGGATTAGAATGATACTTTACCATAATATAGCTTATACATCAGAATAACACATAGGCTACAATTTTTGAACCAGTCCACGCGAACGAAGTCGCGGGCAAAAGCTAGTATTAAAAATAAAACGAAAATCTTTATCGCCGAAATTTCTAAATCACAATAAATTTTCGGTACATAATCTCGACTATACTGGAGAATCAAAAAATCGTAACTCTTTGAAGAGTCCAAGTAATTCGTTTTCAATATTCGCTATAAAATTCTGTCATTTCAACACCGCAATGTACACATACACATACACTCACACAAATTTGTTATCGGAGAAACTTGTTTCAAACTGCAACCCGCATAATAACATGTAACATACGCCACTGTTTTACAGGCCAATATAAGCAAGTTAGGAATGGTCACAGAGTAATAAACGAATGGAGTGAACATAATTTTGTACGTTTGGTGTTGGATAAATGCACACTATGCAGATACATGTAGTGCATGTCAAAAATGGTAAAATAAGTGTGAAATCGACTTTCATAATTATTGTTGTAATTAAAAAGATTTTTAATGTAGCTATATGAAAAGTTTTGTCTGTAACTGTTTTTTTTACTTTTTACGATTATTTTGAAGATGAGTAACTTTTGATAAATCTGTTTGTCTATCACGGATCTGCTGGTAGATATACGTCATGATATAAGTTGCACCATGATACATCTTTAGATTTTTAACTATTTCATGTGTACATAAACTATTATATAAAGAAAGTAATTATTGGTATTAACAAAAAGTAATTTCACGATTCAATTTTCTTGCTATAAATTTGTCAAGTTTAATTGAAACAAACTGACATTAAAAACAGTTAATTGGAATCTATTGATTTCCATACTCGTTACTTGACAGGGATATTTATCCACTCCATTTGCCTACAGCTTACTGTTCCGTGTCTGGATATGAACTGGCTTGCAATAACTAAGTTATTGCTCACACAAAACGAATTAATCACCGGTATACCTGCGATAGGAGCGACGAATGGGGTTTTAAATTTAATAATACGATCATATTGGCGCGTCATATCCCGAGCTTATATAATCATGCACATATCTTACGATCGGATCATGGTTTATGAGATTTTTGTATTTAGATACGATATGGACCTGCATAAAACTTAACCTTCATAATGAAAAAATTGGACCTAAAAAGTAATAAGATGAAAAAAAGACTTTGCAAATCTTTTTGAATAATTCCTGTACAAATCCTACATTTTGGCATTGTGTCTTTTAACACGAAGCTTCTAAGGCCGCATACCAGCTCCAGCAATAGATATGTCTCATGTTACCAAAATGTAGCTCTCTTGTGTTCAATTTATCCGCAACAACCTTCACTTCTTCGATGGAAACACATTGTCATCCACTAGACGCCGCAGAAAGGACAATGCCATCACGGTTGTTCGAGGTGAAGACTATAATACATATATAATGATGTCGTCTGTCGTGTTTTCTGCCCGGAGATCACGAAAGAGAAAGGATTTGAAAGAAGAATCGGCAGACACTTTCTGACAAGATACTGGTATTGAATACAGACTTGAAAAACAAAAAAAAAATTCGTATAAAGTACCCATTACATATAACGGACCCCCGTGTGTATGTTTTTATTACTGAACTGACGTACTTAATAGATTTCGACCTCTCATAAAAAGCCAACACTATAATCAAGAAGTCGTTCAAAGTGATTAACGAATGCTTTAATGGCCCTTAAAACGTCAAGAAAGTTTTAATTAGAGTTTCCATGTAAGATTTTCTTTAACATGTAAGTTATAAGAAAGTTGGAACGTTTCAAACAGAGATTATAGCTTTCGTTACCATAATATTTGTCCTTAAAATACTGCCTACAAGTAAGTGTGAAATCACTTTTTTGCTTTAATTAATGGTACCTTATTGATGGTAGAGAAATTCTTAATGAAATTAATTAATTAATGTTGTAATTTTCATATGTCTTTATTCGGTGACAAAACTTTAGTGGAGATAAAAACTGAAGAAAATTAGGAATTGAACATAATAAGATAGAGATCGATGCTAACCCTCAAGTATCAATGATTGAAATTAGTAAAAAAAATCTAGAAAACAAAAATCTTGTATTTTTTATTTCGACAAATCTATTTGACATCATGATTGAAATTTGTGTAGTGCTTTTTTATTTTTTCTTTTAATTTTGTGTGCGCCTAAAGTATTTAAACACATTAATATACCCCAAGCATCGATCACTAATCGTCTCATAAAAACCGCATAAATACCCCAAGCTTAAAATTCTCTCAATTTCTCATTGCATTTACCCTTAATTTAATTACCGTATCCTTCAACGACGCGGGGGTGCCAAGGAATTTCATTAAGTCCGTCGAAGCACCTTTCCTACTATCACGTGAGAATTTTTCAATATCGGAATAACCTAGACCACCTACGTACTAAGCTTGTAGATTAGAAGACATTTTTTGATGTATTTCATTTAGTTTTGGTGCTGGTATTCATGTTATTAAGTACCTCATTTCATGTTTTGAGGTATATATGCTCGCTATGATGAGTCTAGGTATTAGGATTTTGTATAGAAAGGTAGTAGTAAATTAGACCCTGTAATTAAGGCTTTGGTTTGCATATGTCAACAGGCAGTATCTCAGGTACCGTGATGATGAAAAAGTACGATAAAAATCACGAAAGAGAAAAATCTCAATTATTCCTTAAATCTATCATTTAGTTAACAATGTACGAAAAATAAACGCAAGCAGGTCTATTGGACCATGAAATTTAAAAAAAGACCCAAAATAAAAGTAAAGCAACATGTCCAACAGCTAACAGAGTTCTCTTTTCAATCGCCATCATCAAACCCCTTAAGAAATCTCTTTCGCGTCATAAACTTTGATAAACACAAACTTAAACACTTTAACATAATGGAAGCGGTCTTCACAACCAACGATGTTACTATGATATATCCGAGTAAGGCTGCTATTCGCCGTCAGAGCGAGATAACGCTCTACATTGCTCGTATCGCCGTCTCATTCCCACAACAGCGACGGTCATTCCTTCACGACTCATATTACCTTCACAAGATTCTTAGCGACGCTTTATAATATTTCCCTTTTTTCAACGTTCCACGGTCTTGAAAGAGAGGAACCTCTTTAATTATAAAGCTGTGAATAAATTACTACCTCAAACAGTTTTCGATTTCATTTAATTATTATTAAGACATTATTTCAAAGGATTTCAACATTTTTTCTTTTGTTTTATCAGTTTTTGGTTCGTTTGTAGAATTAATGATAGGGTTTTGTAATAGATTCATCTGTAATTAGAAGGTATCTAGGATGTTTAGCCAATTTCGAAAAAAATATTAATTCATGAGGACTGCTTACGTGACAGTTGTATAATAATAATCCATTAAGTAATGTTCAATTAATAACGTCTATTTATAAAATACTTAGCAAGTGGTACCTGACTTAGTTAGATTTCATCAGAATACACCGCGGCGCCGTATTTAGAACAGGGTACCGATTTTTTTTTCTGTAGGCTATTACACAAGCCCTCAGTGCCGCGAATCCGATTCGCGGATTTATTTATCAATATAAAACATCTTCAGTTTTGAAATTCAGTATGCCCTATATTATATCTCGCAACTTTACGCAAACCTCGTCATCAACCATAATCTTTAATATACATAAATCATCTTTTAAAAGTATGCAGCATCAAAAATTATGTAAAATAAAATCTAAAACTCACTTCCATTAAACCATATTTACCTTTTTAGCACACACTTAACCAGCCGCAACTTAACATGTAATATTAAAACGTTTTAAAGCGCATCAGAGAACACGGTAATCATAAACTCCATGAACTAACTCTCTCGCGAACATATTCCCTACAAATATTTCTAAAAGCCCGCATACACTTGCAAGCTGACAAACACAACTTCTCCTAATGAGGACAGAGTAGCACTAACGAGCTATATGCAGAAGGCTAGGAATCCAAAAAAAATAATAGAAAAAACTCATAAGGATTTTTTTTTGCTTTTTAAGTTAAAGAACAACCTAGCAAATAAGCGCTTAGATAAGTTGTCAATTTCTAATGCATTTTAGTTATATTAATCAATATAATAGATATTGCTAGCAAGTGTGATTATTAAGATACAATGAATGACAATTCCATTTGTCATGAATTCTTGCTAAGAAAAATGAATACCACGCATCACCAGTCCTGCTCCCTAAAACTTATCTTCACATATTATATTCTAACAATTGTACCTTCATTTGAAGTAGTTTCTTTCTAAAAAAGAGAGTGTGACAATCATCATGTTCGTTGTTTTATTTTATTACGACTTTCTTTTTTGAAAACTTGTTGTCCAATTTGCTTATTCTTAAAATTATGAAAAAAAAATATGTAGTGATGTCCTAAAAAAGATAACTTGTACAGACAGCGCAAAGAGATCTGTAAGAAAATATGGGAAGTTTTGAACAGCAGTGGGATCTGAAAGAGGCTATATGAAAGGAACAAACACGTACTGCACCTTCTGTTCTATTTCTGCATATAATGCTTAGAGTTGCGACGAGCAAATGGTTTAACTCACAATATAACGTTTAATTGCACACTCCAGTTTACTTCGAAACGCTTTATTCTCAGATTTACGAGTTTCGCGTTTAGGTGACTTTGGTTGTCACTGCCTGGTTGGTTAGAATTGTATTCACTTTGAAGCAAATTATACGCCTGTTTTACTGAAATACTGTTTTCAAAAGCTGTTTTCGAGTAGTAAAAGAAATGGAAAATAGGCAAAACAGGTTAAGAGCGAGACAGGTAGAGGATTCCGAACAATTTAGGATATGAATAAACAGATTCGCAAATGATTTTGGTTACTAGTCAATTTTATGACCTTGCCAAACTGTATTTTATCATTTGTTACAGTGGCAATAGAAACATTGGTCCCTGAGCTTGATGATATACGTACAGAAATATGAATAGACAATGAAGCCATAATTCCGTTTTTGATCCCTTGGGGCCATTACTCTAGAAAGAGACTTAAAAGAACTATAATTAAGTATAAAAAGAAAATAATCTTAAATTTCTAATTACTACATTTATATAATGGAACCGTAACTAAAATAAAATAAGGTGTAAGAAAAAAATACCAAAAAAGTATTATCTCATATAATTATTGATAACACATAATTCAAAAGATAGTACCTGCTCAAAATCGTTACCTAAAATACGTCATTGATCTAGCTTTAATCTCCAAATTATTAGGTACTTACTGCACGATAATACCGCCTTTAAACTTAAGAGGCCCATAAGCTCTCGACATTTCCACAAATATAACGCATTTTCGCAGTAAAATGATATCCAAGAACCATATTTGGTCATAAATATGATTTTACGAGACATAACATAGCACTTCAGAATGTTTTTCAAAACATTTCTTACAATGTAAACTTTATATATGGTGTGATAAAATTGTTGGGTATTTATTTGTTTATGCGGTTGCCATGGCAACTGTTTGTTATTGGATTTTTCTTTTATGTAACCTTGCTTGTTTACATATTATTATATTGTTTGTAGTAATTTCATGGATTTGCGAAGTTTGTAGGTTTAAGTTTGTACTAAGATGTTTCGACTTTTATCATAGGTGATGAATTTCGTGGTTGCATCATAGGTTCCACCTCAAAAATGGCAAAGTAACAATGTGGCTTTTAAATTTGCATTATTCAGTTTTTGATTATACTTAGACATCACTCAACGTAAAGGAAAACGTCGTGATTAAACCTGTATGCGAAATATTTGAATCTGAAATCAACGTTGCTAAAAAGAAAATCTAAACTTAAAACCCCACCCGCCTATTCCACACTAGGCCAAATACTTTTTTTCCAAAATAGAACTTAATTTGAACAGCGCCCGAAACTTGCACAACTCACAAACTGCCAACAAGTACAGTCTAGGCAATTCTATAAACCATAAGCTAGCTAGCAAAATCAGCAATTCTCATCCCTATCCCACACATTAATCTGTGTATGTCTGTGTGTGTGTGTACTAATAACACCAAAACTTCACATCACCATACATTTGCCCGTCGATAAAACAGAATGGCTACGTTTAATTCAATGACAGTCGTTGCATATTCGATCGGGATATTATTCAAATTAAGCGCAATATATTCAGCATTTTATCGTTGGACGTGATGCGTGCCAATTATGAGACTGTAGTTTTATGTTTTTAATTCTGGAGGTATTGGATTGAGTGATTGATCGATTGCATCTGACTGCTAATTTTTATTCGCATACTTTTCATTGTCTATATCAACAACTTCTCTTGCGTTTCTCTCGATGGAGATTTCTCGTGAAATAAGTAGCACTTCGGACATCTTTTTATACGTAAACTATTTCATCAAAAATTGCTCCAAATATGGCTGCTATACAGTCATAGTCTGAAGAGTTAATTCCATAAAGAAGCATCTAAAATACTTCTTAGAGTTATTCTTTCTTTAAGAGATATAATTAAACACGTCTTAATTAGATATGTTTTCTGATGACGAATAAGTTAAGGTAACTGGCAAGAAAGCCCAAAGTTGTGCACTGCGATTACATGAGAAATTTTCTCAATACAGATATTATGAAACCAAGCAAAAAAAAGCACGGCAGCGTAGCTTACCCTTAACACACTCAAACGAAAACATACAACACATCCCTATGATACATCCCCATTCCACGCTAGCATACTCCAGAAAATCGCTTTGCTTACCCAAAGAAACGAAATTACTCTTAGATAACGTTATTTCCAAAGAACAATTGACCTTGACCTGGACAACTAGATAAACCGTGTCAATAATATTGTATTCGCTTGGCTTCGTTTCACCAAAACATCATAACGAAACTTTTTTCTCAGTCAACATGAGAATGGGTATGCAAATTGCCTCGGGGTAAGAAAACAACGATGGAACTTGAGGTTAATGATGCAAAACAAATGATGATTGAACAAGTATGGAGGCATCTGATAACTAAGTGCGGGTTATGTTACGTACTTGAAGATATGGTACTGGATATTTAGAATGTTTTGAGGAAATGCTGGAAAAAATAGGTGTGTTAAAGATTTTTTAATTAGATATGTGTACCTATATTTTTGGTTAAAATGTGTTTGTTGGTATTACTTTCGGTGACTAAAAAAAAATGAAAATAGCAATAAAAATAACAACATGCAAATCGGTTGACCCGTCTAGGTGATGAAATGCCACAGACAGACACATAGACATACAGATAGATACAGATACCGTGATCTTGTAATGGTTGGAGCAATTTTGGCAAAACACGTCTTACACTATCGCTAGAAAACATATTTTCAATTAAAAAAACCGCATCCAAATTGGTTTACCCAATTAAGTGCTACGGTAACACAAACACACATACATAGAGGCCAAGCTCTTGACTACTCTCTTAGAATTGGGGATAAAATAAATCCAATAAAATATTTGATTTTAAGGCAAGCAAGCTTGCATGCCTTCATCTGATTACTGTTCAACATACAACAATTGAAAGGTATGTTCACATATATATTTGACAGTAGACCAAGTAAACCACGTAGCTATAAGCATCCTGAAACGTTAATTGAATTTCAGCCACAGTGGCAAATGGTTCGTTTGTCACACTCGCACCTAGTTTTTAAGTCTGTCATGACCTAATTACATTGGACTTATTGTTTTACTTGGTAGCAGATTACTGACGAATTCTTTTTTCGGTGTTAAAACTGTATTTTTGTGTACGTAAAATATAATGTTGTGGAGTATTTTATTGTGTCTTATAGGGATTACACTCAAATATTTCACCTCGAATATACCTACATATATTTAAGTGACATCATAGTATTGAATAGTTCGTACTTAATAATGATTAAGGTCCCAAAAAATCCGAAACCTGATTTAATTTGAACACACATAAAATTATTAAATAACAAAGAGATTTTACAAGCCAAAAATATTCCTTACATTAATACAACTCGAGAAACACAAGTCATAAATAACAATTATACCATAGAAATTAATATATTCCACAAACACCAACCCATTACGAAAGTTAATAAACAACCAGCCATTGGCACAAAGCATTGAAGTTATGCCCACTCATGCGAGCTGAACGCGGAAATCAATATCTCCTTCATTGTTCGAGAAACGATAACTGGAGATCGTGGAAAAATAGGTTTTACTGCGGAAGATAGGTATCGGTAATTATAGCGTTAGTGTCTTTGTGTGGGATCGCTTTATTATCTTTAGAGGGAGATGATAAGCTAACTACTTCTTTATTAGTTATTCCTAATTTTTATGTGAAGGCATTTTATGCTGGTCTCACGAAGTGCTGTCCACTAACGAGAGGAAAATTTGAAGATAACATCAGCAACAGAACAACGTAGAGAAGTCAATCAAGATAATCAGATTACCAAAACAATTGTCAATCAATTCCATGAGATGCTGTTTGGCTGTTTGGCAAAAATAGGGTAGACACTAGACATATTCTGGTATCGTCAGTACGTACTGAAAAATAGTCGTACTTTATCGGAATCGTAATCTTTCACCTATTATATTTAACCATCTTGCTTTGCAACTAAACAGTATAAATAAAACAAGAAAAAATGACGATACAAGGGAAATAATAAGGCATCAGAAAACCTTCATAACGTCCATTTTAAGCCCAAAAAATAAACAGAAATTTTCACATGTTAAAATTGTAACAAAAACAAAAAATCATCTTTTGTAAATAATATCCGTTTTCATTTCCATAATGGGCAAAATCATTAAAAACCTATGGAAACTCCTTGATGCGGTAAACAAGGACCTATTAACGATCAGACCCGGGAAGTCAAAAGCACGCATGAAATACCAAAGTTAATTCTCACGTATTCGTACTCCTCAGGTATTGATGCGTTTTACATGAGCGATGAGAAAAGGAAACCAGACACTTCCGTACCGCAAATGCAGCCTTAATTTGCAAGAACATTATAATAGACGGAGCAAGCTAATTGGTAGTGTTTATTTTGCATGCTTATGATGTAACGAAGAGCGAGTGTCAGACTGTTGCTTTGCTTTGTGTGTTATTAGTATCCCCATTCTGTATTATCCACTAAATCGCACTGGAGAAGAATGTGGTATATCGCCTTAAGATTGAAAATCTGGGTTTATATTAAGAAACGACAAAGTCACTAAGCTATGAATGTCAACATTATCGCTATTATTTTACTGACTCTAAAAATGTTGTCATTACCGGTAGACCACTTTTCCCTACCGTACCTGGGTATCTACCTATCAGGTATGAGGACAATCCAATAGATTATGTTTACCTAGTTTTGAAAAAAAATAACACAAGCCAAGTAAAGGCCACAAGTCCAATATTCCATAGCACACACGGAAAATTATGCCTTAAATAAATTTAACATGTTAAGCCTTGTTCTTTCACTAAACTTCCAGCCTAATCTATACCTAATCGGTGTCAATACCACGCGACGGAACTGATAACATCAAATGACATCCAATAAAAACTACACTTAACACCGAAACACCGTGTACCCGATTTATTTTAATGGAACTAGATAAATAAGGCACCATTAATTGAAGGACCACGACCATGCAATGGTAGAACACGCAACGAAAGTAAACTAGAATTAATTGTCGGTTTTTAGAAAATACGTAAAATGAAAATTAGTTGGCTACCTATTAATTTTCCTTGTTTTCATTCCTTAAATAATGAAGACTGTGATAATATTTAAGTTTGCATACTTTTTTTTTGCTTTCGGGGAAGTTGGTTTTCTTGAGGAGGTTTCAAAATATTCCTGCAGCTGTTTTTCATAGGTTTCCGGATATTTCCTGCCACGCATAAATCATACAAGTTATGTATTTGCTGACCAAACTTTACTTGCGCTTATAGCCAAACTTTTTTCACTTGATCTTATAGCGGCAACAGAGGTACATAATATAGGACAATTCAACGGTCTAGCTACCGCAGTTTATGAGATAGAGCCTAGTGACCGATTTAGGGAAAAATGTTATTGCCACAGTAACATTTTCCGTTTTTGTCCTATTGTGTACAAGGCCATAACTAAAATTTTTAACACGTCTGTTACCGGTATTAGTCATGGTACAAGAAAATGCAACAGATTTTCTTACATTTCCGTCCTTGCTATGTGGTTCGGCAAATTTGGACAGTAATCAAAACTCATCGGTGATCCGGACATACATCCTACAGAACTGCAGAAGACTTTACATTTACAAATCTATCTGCATGGAAACACTACGCCAACGGCTATTTCGAACTTCGTCAGCCGGACTAACGCGGTGCTCTTTCAGTTTTTGTTTGAGTTTAAAACTACATCAGTGCCTCAGTTTCTATTGAATAATCACATTGTAATAACAACTTTATCGAACTAGCGGCACTCTCTTGCATTCAGTGCACTGGATAATTGGAACGTTTTATTGAAGTTTGTAAAAGTTTTAATAAATATTGTAGAAAAATTATGTTAGTAAAGTTTTTATGGTTATTGGGTTCTTGCAATGTTAGATGTAGTTTAAAGTTGAAAAAAACGCATTTTAATGCGTGTTTCTTACATGAAAAAAAACAAAGAAGTTTGGAAAAAGATGATCAGGCTTAGACCAGCTGTGGAATTTTAAACATGCAAAAAATGTCTTTGGGTCATCAACACATAATTATTTTAACATGACCTACTTTTTATACCCTAACTTCCTAATCAAAAAAACATACATAAAAAAGTTCACATTATCACTAAACAAAATACAACTCTATCACAAACTAAACAAGAGGTAAATTATCCTGTACCCTACACCAAACGTGATAGATCCAATGCATTTAAACTAGCCGAGAAACATTACCTCCACTGTTTACTAATGTGGCCGTCGGGAAAACAGTGTTCCTGAACTGCTATCAATCTGTCTAACTAAAATCTGCTTTCATTTAGCTACGTTGGCCTCGTGAAAATCCGTGTGTGATTTGCCTTTGTATTTCGTCTGGTCACCTAGACTACCGAAACTGCTGTTGTAGGAGAGAGACAACACTTTAGTTCGTGTTGTGCCGTCTCGCTTTCATGATTGTAAGTTTAAGAGATGGGAGGTGCTTTGGAGTGGAACTTTAAATGTGGGTATTTTTATTTATTTATGTACACACAACATACAAAGAGAAATACAAAATATAAAAATGAAAATACATTAGGTACAAAGGTACTGCTTGTTTCTTAAGATATATCTGCCAGCGGACCTGCGACAGGAGATAAGAACTTATATTTTTGTTATAAAGTTACTTTGCTTAGAGAAATTTTGTTACTTACATTTTATGTTTATACCTTGTTATGAAAGCATCAGTGGTAGTCTTACTTCTGTGGCATGCTATGTGAGATTTTGAGATAGCTTCAGTTTTGACGGATGAAAAAAAAATGTTAATACTAGCAGTTGTCTGCGGACCTGCCCGCTATAAATCAAAAATGATCTCACGAGAACATAATTAAGAGTGAAAAAGTGTTAATCCTGGTTATAAACAATCTGTGTACAGACTCCCATTTAAATCCGTTCAGTGGATTTTGCGTAAAAAAGGAACAAACATCCATACATCCGAACTTTCGCGTTTATAATATTATTAGGATTAAAACCCTCGCCCAAGTAACCAGTTATAAAAAAACAAAATAACCAAACTGAACATTTTGGGTATACTGCGAACTTACAGCAATCTTACACAAACAGATGTTTTCCAGAAATCATAGTACTTACACAGTCTACAGTTTTAAAAATAAAAAAACAAACCGCTTGAAAGCAGGTGAAGGAACCAATTAAAAAACCCACTTTACGTATGCAATTAACCATGGAAGTGGTAGCCGTGGGAGTCACGCCACCTTATGTTAAGTCCACCAAACAATGAGTATGGTAATGTGGTCGTTACTTTTATTTCACTGAAATTAAGGGCCTAAGTGTTCTGGGTAGTTTGTTAAAGCTTGACTGTGAAGGATGAAAATTAGACTGTTTTGTGGAACTTTTATAGTGGTGATACATTGGAGCATTCTTGGGGAAATGGTCATAGCGAGCGAGTTATTGACTGCATGGATACCGAGGTGTAAAGAGCACTGCGCCATGCCCTATGTGTGCTAAGTGTAAGAGGTTTTATCCCCACGTAGTCTGGGCGTTTTTGGGCATGGGACTTGAAGGTTTTTGAAAAAAAAGTAAACCAATTTACATCAAATATTTCCGTTGTCTTTATTGAAATATCGATCATCACTTGACTTATCTATATAATAGTAGTGCCTAAATAATAAAGTTTCCTTTTTATTCTTTGGATACAGGAACACCTAAAAATCACTTAGCTGGACCTTTCTTAACACATATACAAAAAACAACTAAAATATTCGCTAGAAAATGTAAAAGTCACGTGAAAACTTCTGAACATTTCCCGAAAAATTCAATAAAAGAAGCGTGAAACCCGATCTTGCGTCAAGAAACAACCAACAACTCTACTTACCCCCAAAAGATAAGCAGAAAGTTAAAACTTTACACTTAGAGGTACGTGATAAAATATTAAATGTGTCTGCTGAAAGGGGAAAGAAAAAGTAGGCCAAAGCGGAAAAAAGTTTTAAATAAAAATTGAATCAGTCGTTACAATGAAAACGAAGATGACAAAACTAATTTACTTAGATATGCGAAAATTCTAAATTTTGAGAGGAATTTAAGTTTATTTGGTTTCCGTCTTCTGATGGAACGCTAAATTCAATGAAGATTAGAAGGACAAAAACAATACTGAAACATTCACCTGGTAAAAGTGAGTGTTCCAGTATTGTTGTTTCTTTTTATTAATTGGGTTTTGCAAACGACAATATGAGTTAAAATATGTAACCGTTTTGTGTCCCAAACAAATAAATAAATATATTATAATTCATTTTAAACTTAAACCAGTGTAGGTTACCAATAAAATAAATTCTTAGAACATTACGAGGGTTGATTATTGTCATCATCGATCAATGAAATTGCAAAGAGTTCACTTTCTTACACAGCCTTGTATTCTTATAGAAATTATTAACTCCAAACCAGGTTGTTCCTCAAAAAAAAAATAAAGAACATGGTACTGCTGATCTATAATTATCACCATTAACATTGAACTGGCATTATGCAATTTAATTAACGGTTACTAAGAAACCTTCTTGACTAAGGTTCATATTAAATTGACCTTAGTTCCTCCGGCTGAAAACCGATTGATCTTACACCTTGTTAATAGACCCCTTGGGGCTTCTCGCTGTGAATACAAATTGAAGGTTTTACTAGAAAAAGCAAGTATAACGCTAGAGAATTAGTTCTATTAATGGACTAGAAACGATGGAAAGAAAATGCTTTGGAAGTTTGTACAGTTTATTTTTTAATTTGCAGGGGACGTGAAGATGATTCGTGTTTAAATGATGCAACGGTTTATTTACCGATCAGTTAGAGTGGCGACCCCGCCACGTCAGCTCATGTTTGAAAACTCCGGTTGGGCTCGAAACTATTCGGACGATCCCGATGAATACGCGTGAGTAAACCGTTTTCGTAAATTCCTCCAATTTTATTCGTTTTAAGTTAGAAGAAAAGATGATTTTGTTTTAAATTACTAATGTAATAATTAGTAGGTTCAAAAATGAAATGAATAAATGTCTACATACAAAATACATCTAATTAAATAAATAAATTATGAAAGTATGGAACAATAATTATAACTCTGATCAAACAACCATCGCATTTTCTCCTCCCGTCGCATTCCTTAGAAAACTTTAACTACGCCGTGCTGATTCTGATAATTCAACTTCACCTTTAAAAATAGAAGTCTTCAATTCGTTAGAAGACACTGTCTACAAAGAAACTTCTTTGTAGACAACTTTCGCTGGATCTAGGAATGTTTTATGCAAAATTTTAATTCTACTAAATCCAGACTAACGTTGTTCTAATTCTAGTACTTTCCACTGAAGTATTTATCTAAATTACGACATGTCTTTTTAAATACCTATTTTTTTGCCAGCTTTGCCTGCTATTAACAACTTTTTCCACACAAAAAATGGCATATGTAAGTTCTGATGAAACAAAAAAAGAACAAATAATGCCTATTCTATCTCTGGCTGGCGAAATCGCACTGATTTATGTTCCCCACAGCATTGCCTAAAGGAAGAACTTGTGGTTTTACTTCAGCTTGCTACACTCATACGTTGCATGCCTTTGACGGGCATGCTTTGACAGCTGACGGCTGAGTGCACGGCCAACTAGCCTGCACTATTAAATATTTACGTTCCTATACAAAAGCTCATCTCTACATCGTGAATGTAGTAGGATCTGCCGAGCGCAGATGTAAAGAATCTGGGAGTTTTATTGTGTAACCGGTGAAAGGAGAAAAAAGATTCGGGGATATCCCAAAAAAAATCTGAGGTGATTCATGCCTGTAAACATTTTTTGTAAACTCCAAGCAGTGGTTTTCATTATTTTTTATAAATAGGTTTTAAGAAAAAAACAATATCTTTACTATTTTCAATTGGAGTTGCTGTCCCCTGAAAATTAATTACTTTTAAAAAAAAAAACATGTTTTCAACAAAGCCATAAACTGATTTAATAGGGTCATCTAAATAAAAAAGCTATTTCATACTAAAATAATTACAGGATCTAAGCGTCCCATATAAACCCAACCCTCACAATAAACATAGGAGTACCAAAAAAATAAACAGAAGTCAGCACACACCTTAACAATAAACATATTACAACACAAGCTCCTAATTTGAGAACATTCTTTCCGCACACATCGTTGAACATTACCAGCAAATAAGCCACGTTTTACCGTACGCTAATGATAAAAAAGTTGGCGATGTAGTGCCAAAACACGCGAGCCTAGCCTTTTGATTTGACACGATGCGTGGGTGCGGCGGTAATTACACAAATGGATTAATATTGCCCACCATTTAGGAATTAGTTTCCTCTATGTGTTAATGCTATACCAGTTGGACAGTCGCTGCCATAGTTTTGTAAGCTGACTTAGGTCTGAAAGCTTTTCGAAAGTTTTTTGAAATGTTCGAAGTTGGTAGTTAGACTGAGTCAGGCTTTGAATGTTTCAGCGGGTTTTATTTAAAGTGACCTAGTTGAAAGCTTAAAAAGATGATTAACAGAAAAGTACTGTACACTCATCCGAGTTCAATTTAAATAATTATATTTGTTTTTAATGCAGACGATTGTTTCATTATACATATTTTTAAACTTTTGAGACGATTTAACGAAATTTATCTATCTAGCCTTCAAGAATGATGAGAAAGGAAGTCAGTACTGAAACTCTTATATCATTATTATTTTTGACTGGAGTTGCCAGTTTTCCTGATCTTGATCATGAGAAAAAGTGAAAATACTTCGTACTATGTACATATTCATAGCAATATATCATTCTCAGCAAAATATTTCCTTTTATTAGCGTTTTAATACTCCGATATTCATGAAAAGATACTGCGCAATCTCTGGCAAAACTCGAAAGCTGTGTTGGAGAAATACGGCGAAATACGAAATACATAATAAATAAGAAATAATGGAGTAAATAAATAAAAAAAATATCAATTATTTTATGATTTGACATTTTTACCATTCTTGATACTTTTTAAGTGAAAATTGAAAGCTGATACATACTCTAGCCCATCGGTCGGGCGACAAAATTTAAAACAACATGAAATACGTAATGTTAACCATCATGTAACTGAAAACCATCGAAATTTCAAAGTATGGCAGTGAAATGCAAATAAATAATTTGAATAATGCGGGCAATAAGTGCTTGGCCGCTACGACGGGTCGCTAATACATGTAATATACGTAATATAACAGACAGGGAAAATGTCAGCGAAATGTCAAAGTGCCAACATGGTACCAGCTCATAATTTGACAGGTCGCCTCGTAAATCATTGGGCTATCTAATAACAATGTTAGGAATAGATAATTTAGTTAGGTAATTATATTATATAGTAGATTTTCTAATGGCCAATGTACTTATCCTTATTCCAAAAAATGTAGATCATTTCATACAAAATTTTCATTTAATTTAGGGTTGAGAATTGAGAAAAAGGGAAGATTAGATACGAAAATAGTCGGGCGATCCCGATAAATAGGCAAAAGCAGTTGAACAACATGTATAACATGCCTGTTACAGGACAGCCTTATGATATAAGTATATAAATAATTTATTCATTACAGCTAGATAAAACCCTCGACCAGCACCTTTAATTTTTTACTTCAATATGAAATTGTGTCGCCCTATGACGGAGAAGTCGGCTTCTAAAGCAAGTACAATGTGTAGAGCACAATAGTATTGTTCCCTAACCCGAAATAATCTAAGCAACGGCCTCGACTCCGATGACCATGCAAAAAAGAACTCTATTATGATGTTACAAATAACCCTCACCTAAACAAATAAAATACAAGAACGGACGCAGTCACGATATAGGAAGTGACCAAAAAACCAAGAAATGTCTCAATCAATCATATTTTGGCTTCACGCCTATTCGTTTACAGTTTTTCATGGCCAACTTTGCCTACCACCTAATCTACATTAAAAACATTTCAAGGGCAGTTATTTTCACTCCCCTTTCATGTAACGTTTCCCTAGAGACGGTAGAAGATTAATTTGCACGTGAGCGCAGCCGCGAGCTACACTTAGTATATAACATCCAATTATATTTCCACTCATGTAATCAATCACAATAATAGAACCTCGTTAGAACACCTCTACCGCCATCTATTAACGAATAGCTTAAGCAATTAGTTGTGGAAAATGCTCTCAGATGTCGCTACTGAGCACATATTACTTTTTTTATTTTAACCAAGTAAATTACACTTTATGTGAATAAAACTTTGCTTTAGTTAATGAAAAAAATATTTTTAATATAAACTCATCCTTTTAGGTGAGATTTAGACACTTTTTTGTTTATTTTTGTGTGAGTTTGTCGTTGAACCAATCGTAGCAGTACGTCAGTTAGCGCCGGACTCGCGGCGCGAACAGTTATGCGGGAGGTTGCTGCGTCGTTTTAAAACAAAAACAAACACTACGTATAAATTTATATGGCTTCAAAACGACCGAGTTTCAAAACCTTGTGAATTTGTTTATGTGAGTTTGAGAACGGAAGAGGTGAGTGAAAAAAATCGAGCGGATTTTAAATATTATTCAATTTTGTTTGGAGAGCGAAGTTGTTTAGTAATTGTCTTTTTATACTTCTTTTTATCTTTTATAATGATTTACAAATACCTTGAAGCATTGTTTTAAGTAGGAATATTCCTAATCCTGATTTATTATTTTTACGTTTGTATTTTAGTTTAGAATTAATATGTCGCATTAGTATATCTAACTCCCTTTTAATAATTTTATTGTATAACTAATCTAAGCATATTTGACACTTAGATAATTTTAGATTTTTAAAAATAACAATTACTAGTAATTCGTTATTTGAATTAAAATATGTTTATTTTGCTTTCACTTAGAACCGCTTAACAGCGCTGTCTGGTGGGGAGTGGCGTAAACCGTAAACAATGAATTAAAAAATAATGTGCTCACCACAGTGCTGCCATCTTGATGCTAATAGTTGACAACAAATCGCTGAAGTAAATAACAGGGTTTTTAAAACGCATTTTCAGTCCCGCTTTTACAGTTTTGAGAAGTCTCAGGATATGGAATTACGGCTTCAGACTTTTTTCTTAATCTGTCAGAAGATTCTTAGAATAATTAAGAAAGGTTGAACGAAGTAAAACATTACTGTATATTTATTTTATCGTTTGGTTAAATACAAAACAAGATGGCTCCAAAAAACATTATCGAACCGCAGGCATTAAGGCACGATATTTTAATTTATCATAGTTGACAGGACATTAATCTTAATTTGGATGTTCTCATAAATATGAGAACATTCGTTAGTATGTAATACATTTTGATAAATACCTGGTGGTATAAAAATTATAAAATTATACTAAGGCATAATTAACTGAACTAGTTTTTAAATTTCCATCTGTAGTTTTATGTTTTGGTTACAAGCTTCGGTTTCCGATTGATATAAGTTTTGACTCATGCTTATTGCGAACAATGCAATGCTATAACTAGATGAAGGTAATCTAATGCTGGCGTTTGGTGATATAAGTAGTAGATTCAAAATAAAGCGACACAACCCCCATCGAGTTTGGGCTTGTTTGATTCTGATTGACGAGTACTCACTTAGATCCGAAAGCAAACTAAAAACCTTAATTAAAACTAAATAAAAAAATGTTTAAATATAATTCTTCTTGTTTTTGTTTCAGATCCCGATTAAGACTTCAAGATGGTGAGTTGTAGACACAGAAAAAAAAACAAATTTAAATACCTTTTTACGTCAGTGCTATTCCTTAAATTAATATCTCCTTTTCCAGTACGGTTTCGTGAACTATGCCCTTGAGTTGCTTGTAACGAAAACTTTTAACGAAGAAACATGGGAGACAATCAAGTAAGTTGTTTTAATAACTACTAAGAGCTTGTATTTGTTAGATTATTTATTTGTAGACCTACCTCCACATCTTGAAGTAACATTATTCTGGTGTGACCGTTTAACGCTGTCCCGATTCTACAACTGCAATGATGTTACGCAAACAATTTATGGTAGGAACTCTGAAAATAAATTATCTGATTATAGAAATATTAACTGTTAGATAGATTCACAAACAACATTAAAATTTAAGTGGGTGACGTAATTTCATGACAATTTGTCTCTACATTCCGTTTAACACTGACAAAAATTTAACAATCTCTTGAAACTTGTCTGCACAAATTGCTGAGTGGTATCGTTCACCACGCCAAACCCAAACTCTGTGTCGTGGGTTGGATCCTTGCATGGGCAACGATTTGTGTGATCGACGAATGCTTGTCGACACAAGGATTAAATTTACTTAAGGCAGCGGTCATTTAAAAATATCATAACATTTACCTAACATTAATGGTAAACTATACAGAGTTCATTACTACCGACAAAACTTGGCACTTATGAAAAGAGTTACAAAACATCACTGTCTCTCTCGCACATAACATGCATGTCTACCGTCGCTGCGTAAGTCTTCAATCTTTTTTCCGACCTGACAAGTTACGTTCCGGTACTGAACAGTTATCGTGCATTTTCCATTTTAAGCATTCGAATAGGTACCTACTTACTCGTATTTGGCCCTTAGTAATATAACATGTAAACCTTTACTTACAAGATCTTAGCTTAATAATAAGTATATGAATCATTAATGTTCTTCCGGTAACAAAGTAATTGATGAGTATATTCCAGTGAAGTATATTATTCTTTTTCTTTCCGGAATAAAACACTAATGACTTCAGCCCACGCCGAGACTACGGCTTAGAGATACTTATCTCTGGTGGACTATCACATACGATGAACATCCCGGACAACTTCGACTACCCTGAGAATGAGTCACGAAATATCTCGCGCATGTTCTTCACGATTAATAACTAAATAGTGATTATATAACAATAAAAACAACTGATGCGATTCAAAATTTTCCTGATAATCAGTCGATTTTCTAAAATTAACACTCTTTTATAATGAAGCACTACTGTTACAGGAAGAAAGCCGACGTGGCGATGGAAGGCAGCTTCCTCGTCCGACAGATCTACGAGGACGAGATCACGTACCATCTGATAACCGCAGCTGTGGAAGTCTTGCGTAAGTATCATCTCGGAATAAAGGCTGAACGTAGCTAAGTGTAGTTTTAGCTCTTTAAGGCCCAAAGAGTTATAAAGAAATTGGATGCTGTGCCTACTGTGACTTTTTTTTCAACTATAAACAAACAAATAATTTTTCCATTTTAAGGGTTCCGGATCCAAAGGATAAAACTGTCCGTCTGTCACGAATTAATAAACTTTTATTAAGCTATTGATACGAAGTAAACTTTTAGGTCATAAAAAGACAATCAACACCAACACCACTCATAAAGCAAAGTGGATTAAGTCTCTAGAAAGCTGCCAAATTTTAATTCTTAAAATTATTTTTGCAGAGATACCCGCAGACGCCATTTTGGAGTTATTTGGCAAGACCTTCTTCGAGTTTTGCCAGGATTCGGGATACGATAAGATTTTGCAAGTTCTTGGGGCTACACCACGAGATTTCTTGCAGGTATTTTGAAAAACCAATTTAATACGAAGTAAGAGATATCATCATAGACCTAAATTGGGAAATAACTCGTCTTCAAATAACTCTGAAAGGTTTATTAATACAAACAATCGATAATCCAGCTTTATTAAAACTCGTAAAAGCGCCATCTAGTAGCTAATATTGACACTGGCTTGCATAAAGAAACCTTGAGTACAGATAATTTTTATTTTAAGGTAGATAAGGTTCAATGCATAAAATACAATCTAAATGGACTACGAATTATTTTATTTTGTCAACAACGGACAGTGTGTGTAATAAATCGATATACGTTTTCGAATACGACCACTGTGGCGCTACTGTATTTTTCGCCTTACTGTCTTTCAATGATAACCTGTTTGTTGGCTTCAATAATTATCAAGGACACAATTTGACTAGGTAAGTTTAAATAACATCAAATGTTCAAAATCGGTTTCACTCTCACACTCAATCAAGTTCAATATTAAGAACTTTGATCTAATTAAAGGTACAATTTTGGTTTCTTTTAGATGTAATTTTGGTTTTATTGGAGTTCCCTTCTAATTTGCGTGTTGGAATTATTTTAAGGGTGCCTTAAGCCAAGTCAGTGGACACCAGATTATACATGAGTTATTCGAAGAGATTAAGTTACTAATACGACTACTATTGTTCCTATGAAGATTTTTCAAGTTTTTCAATTTTATGCTTTAAACGTATTTGTATATGTTTCAGAATCTGGATGGCCTCCATGATCATCTAGGTACTCTGTACCCTGGTATGCGATCGCCGTCTTTCCGATGCACTGAAAGACCAGAAGACGGTGCTTTGGTGCTCCACTATTACTCCGACAGACCGGGCTTGGAGCATATTGTTATAGGCATCGTCAAGGTGGGTTAAATTTTCGAGGACGGACACTAAATCAGTCATTCAGAAAAAATCCCAAATTCAATTAAATTTTATTTTCATCGATATTTTTCTACTTTTCGAATGCGATTAAAATTGTCTTTAATTTCTATATTTGTTTTTAAAACTGAGAATATAAAATATCGAAGCAAGCAAGGCCTCCTGCAAGTTTGTCATATCGTTTTATTTCCCTTACAGACTGTCGCAAGCAAACTCCATGACACAGAAGTCAAGGTGGAGATTCTGAAGACTAAGGAGGAATGTGATCACGTTCAGTTTTTGATCACTGAAACATCAACATCTGGACGAGTGTCTGCTCCAGAAATGGCAGAAATTGAAACTCTGTCTTTGGGTAAATAACATATTTGAACGTTTACTATCGAAATATTAATTATTATTCTGATATTATTTACTCTAGAAAACTTCCGTTTAGTGTTTAGCTTTAGTTTGGACTGATCCTCTGCAGTTTTATCGGTCTAAATAAATCCATAATGTAACTCAAATTTTATAAATTTTCTTTAACCTTCCAAATAAATAATTTATTAAATTATTTCATTTGTTACTGCTTTTTACAGAGCCTAAAGTAAGTCCAGCAACATTCTGCCGCGTCTTCCCCTTCCACTTGATGTTCGATCGCGAGCTGAACATCGTGCAAGCAGGACGCACTGTCTCCCGTCTCATGCCGAGGGTCACGAGACCTGGATGCAAAATCACTGATGTTTTGGATACGGTAAGGCTTTAACAGATCTCACTGGATATTAAGTTTGTTAAAATTATTTAGTTTTAAAAGCGCTAATTTCGCCAACAAAATGTTTTACAATTTGGCGAGTTTTTTATTTTTTTATATAATTTGTATTTTTTACATTAATAAATATTATTATAAATAAATTAAATAATAGTCACATCATCATCTCAATATTATCTGCCCGTTAAAATGATAGAAAGAATAAAATCAGTGCAAATACATATGCTTGACAATAATGAATCTTTTTTGAGACATTAACATAGAGTACCTGCATGTTTATCATCTGAAACACTGGAATATAACTTAGGAGATATTAACTCTCTTAAATATTTTGTTACCTTTTTCTTGTAACATACAATTACTCATGTATTATGTTCCAGGTTCGGCCGCATTTGGAGATGACATTTGCTAATGTCCTGGCTCATATTAACACGGTTTATGTGTTAAAGACTAAGCCTGAAGAGATGATTGTAACTGACCCTCATGAGGACATCGCCTCTCTACGATTGAAGGTACATCAAATATTTTAATATTAATGGATTTTACTGTAACAGCTTCAAATTTGTTTAAGAAAATTTTGGTCGAATGTTGAATGTCTATTTCTTATTCAAGGGTCAAATGCTTTACATTCCGGAGACAGACGTGGTGGTATTCCAGTGCTATCCCAGTGTGACCAACTTGGATGATTTGACACGGTAAGATATTCACCTATATAATATAAACAGAGATGCTACAAACATCATAAGACTTAAAAAAGCGATTGATAATAACAGTATGCGAAATACAAAAGATTATATTTGAAGTTAATAACTACCTTCAAATATGAATCATTGGATATTAAATCAAAGGTTAATTAATTTTCAGTCGTGGCCTCTGCATTTCTGACATCCCTCTTCACGATGCTACCCGTGACCTGGTACTGATGTCCGAGCAATTCGAAGCCGACTACAAGTTGACACAAAACCTGGAAGTTCTCACGGATAAATTGCAGCAAACTTTCAGAGAGCTGGACTCTGAGAAACAAAAGACCGACAGGTAATGAACTCTCAAACAAGACTTTAGCGTACTTCACAACTTTCACACAACGCCATCTAGTCCCATACTAAGTAAAGCTTGTATTATGGGTACGCAAAATTCTAAGTCATCTGACTTTTTAAGAAGATCAGTCATGACCCTATTGATTAAACTGTAACTACTGTACAAGATTGTTAAAGTTAATTTTTTAAAATTAAACGATTAATTAAAGTTAAACGATACATCTATGATAGAAATCAATATTAATTCCCATTCAAACAAGATTCTTTTCAGCTACTAACTCAAATCTATCCATTTCCCAGGCTCCTGTACTCCGTACTACCAATCAGCGTAGCAACCGAACTTCGTCACCAGCGACCAGTACCAGCTCGACGTTATGACACCGTCACCCTTCTCTTCAGTGGTATTGTGGGCTTTGCTAACTATTGCGCAAGACACACTGACCACAAAGGTGCCATGAAGATTGTCAGGATGCTGAACGACTTGTACACGGCTTTCGATGTGCTGACCGATCCTAAGAGGAATCCTAATGTTTACAAGGTGAAATAATAGTAATTATCTAAATAAAGCCTGCGCTCAAACGTCTCCTATTTAGGATTTGGGCAGTAGACGCAACTTTTTTCTGAGCGCTAACGCTGACAAATCGTTCAAATGAAAAAAAAACTGACAAATCAAAATCAGAAAACTTGTCGATAAGAAATATCATCCCCATACATTTGTTCTATATTCTTATGCGACTTACCTTTGTATAGGCACTTTTACTTCTACTACAGTTTCAGTTAAAAGTATCTCATAATTACGAGCTTTAAAAAACGCTGTGGACTTACGACATGTGGAAATCTGCAGCATGCCTAATTTTTTTTTTTTGTATTTTCAGGTTGAGACTGTCGGTGACAAATACATGGCGGTGTCAGGTCTCCCTGAATACGAAGTGGGCCACGCCAAGCACATTTCTCTCCTCGCTCTTGAGATGATGGATCTTTCCCAAACTGTGACTGTGGATGGAGAACCAGTTGTACGTATATTTGGTTTCTATCTGTGTACTATCGCGCGTTCTGATCTATATTGGAAGATTTAACCCATCAATATCATTTTTAAAGGCTGGTATTATTCTTATTTTCTATCGCCCCCTATAATTATCCAAAGTTCATAATATTTTTACAATCTGGCACCCGAAACCCGCAATATTTATCATTGATCAAATAAAAAACTTTTTGATTTAGTTCATGAATTGTGTATTCTATATCTTTACCCAGGGTATAACTATCGGCATTCACACTGGTGAGGTCGTAACGGGTGTGATTGGTCACCGCATGCCGCGGTACTGTCTCTTTGGCAACACTGTCAACCTCACCAGCCGCTGTGAGACCACTGGCGTTCCTGGCACTATTAATGTCAGCGAGGACACTTACGGGTAAAATATCATTTAAATTTTATCTTTTCAGTATCCAAGACTTGTCACTTGAGCTGTTACAATTTACTTATCAGTTATTTTAGAATTTCGACCACAAAGTTTCATATTCCAAAAGGTAAAAATAAAACAACAATATAAAATTTATATTTAATCTTCACACAAATCTAAATAGCGCTTCAAAGACGACGGAACTGGCAATTTCTGTATACCCAATGGTAACTCAAAATTCTCCCAAAGTATTTGTCGCACAGCACATCTAGATAAATGTTTTAACTCGACTGGTTTCAATCCACATCTCGAACTTGGGACCAAATGATCTTCTAAAATATCTCCGTACTTCTCCAACATCAGTCTCCTTTGATAATTGTAATCGTCTGGCAATTCCAAATGCTTTAATACACTTTTATCAACAGTCAAACATATGCTTGGAACTGCTCTCATAGCCAATTTGAGACAAGTTACTAATTCGTAAGGATATTTTCTATTGTACTCATTCAGTCTATCCAAAATTGATTCGATCGGGTTTGTGGAAACCCTATCCGATGTTATTCTTGCTCCAAATCTGAGTAGTATCATCAGCATTTCAGCTGCTCCCATTTGTATGACAACCCTGACCGGGGATGCATGTCCACAGCTTTCTAACGGCACGTCTATAAAACGGAATGTTCTACCATTTTCTTTATACTCAAGATTGGCATTGGTCGCATGGTCTAGAAAGAAAACCAATGCGTGAACGTTTTCTTCTTTATCCATGAAGTCTGATTTCCAACCAGCTAAGAAATACGGTGCCGATGTACCGAATATTGCTCCTGTAGACGTAAAAACGAAATATTAGATTACATTTGATGCTGTTTCCTTTACCTTTATAGTGTTTTCAGTTCTGTCACCTCATAAGACAAATTATTTTTTGTAACGAGACAGTGATCTTGCTAACCGCATCACTTCCCTTATGAATAGGTCTGACAAAGCATTGTATAAGATGATCTCACCTAAAAATATCCTCTCAAAAGTTCCCTCACAAGCGTATAGTTCGTCCAGTAAGGCTGCCACAACTCCATTGTCTTGTAGACTCCAATCAAATGCTAACTTCATAGCGATGTATAGGAGGTTGTGGTACTTTCCCATGAGGCACACATCCCCATTGCTGGTCTTGCATTTGTTGTGGTACCTCAACGCAGATATCACAAAGTTCTTGCATGATGTGTTGTCTGAATGGTTTTGACCTGAAAATTTATTTTGAATTGTACATATATTTACGTTTTCGAGTAAAATTACTCTTGAACCAAGTATTTCTAGTCATTTTAATGAACAATGATTTTCGTTAAGATGATGATAATTTTCTATTGACCCTTGGGTCATATTTGCAGATATTATGTAATGCTATTTTTTTTTATAATCTCTTGACTTGTAAACAAATTTCTAATGCCCATAAAATTTTATTTGATTTCATTGTTACATTAAAGTAGGTAAGCTGTAAAAGAGAAATGGTGAAAGCTTTTATTGATGGGTAATAAACGAAGCATGATCGCAAACAATCGCTTTAATCAACGAATGTTTGAGTTAAACAATATACATCACTTTAACATGTTTAAAACTTAACGACCGAAATTTTGGCTCATTTACTTCATTATTTACTCCTATTTTGATCACCTACGTCAATTAATCTTTTATCAATATTGCAAAACACACCTCTGGCACACCCGGCTATGACAGTACTGAAGTATTCGACCAATTCCCGCCTTTTCATTCTCTCGTTCAAACAGTCGCGTCCCATGTTACTGAATACCTCTTCAAAATAACACTCCATGAACGTATCCATATTAATAAATATTTTTGGAACAAGTCGAAAATATAATACAAATACTAAATAATTTTACTCTATAAACATCATTTTGACTTTAAACTTTTTCTTAATTTACAACAGATTCAATATATAATTTTGGTAATGTAAAAACACCTCATTTGTAAATTACACTGATTGGGTATTTTGTTACAACGAGCACTAATCCCAAATGAAATAATGATAATCTCAGTACTTTTTGAAACACAACTTCACTTTAAGTTAGAATTATAGTTTTCAAAGAGTTTAACAGACTAGTAGACGGAACAACAGCTGACGAAGCAATAGTTTTAAAATCTTTTTCCACCCTACAATTTAACGTGGAAAACTTTCAAGTGCTGCATAATCTCCTTTACCTTTAGCTTGCGAAGCCATACTTACCTATCTATATTGATACGTATGACGACAGGTAGCAGGATAGAAGTATAATGTAAGTCGCTATTGATTGATTAGACGATCCTAAATGACCAGATGAAAATTGTCTTTGACTCATGACAAAACTTATAGATTCGATGACGGAGAGATTGGCTACAATAAGGAAAAATATCAAAGAAGAATAAAAAGGGGACGTAAAATCATGTACTTGATTGTTGTTGCGATTTTTTTAAGAAACTATAATCTGTCTGAATGACTTACTGAAATAACGGTAATGGCGTGATAGGGCAAATAAAAACGTACTTCGTAAAGGGTTCAGGTTTTTTCCCCCTGTCGCGTGTGTTTATATTTATTTAAAAACAGCTAATAATTTAATAAGCAATCAAAAGTTATCCTAACCAACAAATTTCAAAAACCGTTTAAAAAATGATTTCAAAATTTGTCTCCATTCCCTTTCTTATTAACCCTCCTTGTATACTGCAGCAAATGATATTGTAAGAGATCTTCAAATATGATTCTTCAATTTCAGGTACCTCATGCGAGAAGACAATTACGACGAACGCTTCGAGCTAACCTACCGTGGACACGTGTCCATGAAGGGCAAGGCCGAGCCAATGCAAACTTGGTTCCTTACCAAAAAGGCTATTTAAAAGTTCACCCTTATTACGATAATTCGAAAGTAAAATGCATTTTTTCCATAGACCAGTAGATTTTCCCTATCGATCACACTTTTCATATTATTTAAAAAAAACGATACTAATAACCAGTGTTGGTCAAGGGTCGCTTAAATGTATACAATATTAGTCTCATGATTAAAGAAAAATAAATGTCCTATCCATCCATTTAAGCGATCTAATAAAGATTATGTTTGTTCAAATCACCTCTCTATTTAATCGGCTAAAAAGCTAAGTCCGTCAGAAACATTCAAAAAATTGTGTGATGCACAGTTTTCATTTTATCAATTAAATAAACATGCGAAGAAAAGTCGCATGAAAGTTCGACGTATGACAGTGGGACCTAGTGACGTCACTTGCCAGTAAAATGTCCTGATAAGTGACGTCACACGAAATTTAAACTTACTGTATCATTTTAATCGTGTGTTTATTTTTTAATACATCTATATCACGGACTTTTTTATTCCGATTTGTGAAAATAATAACATGCATTTGCGTTTAGTAGCACCACTAAAGTAAGGCCTAAAAATGTTCTTGATATTTGTCGAATAGTACTTAATAGATAATATTATAAGAAATGTAATGGATATTGTATTATGTAATTGTTTAGAGAGTGTCATGTCTTCCTTTCAATGTTTCCTAACTTTTGTTTTTTTTTCTCTTCTTCAAAAACCGTCGTTTGATGTTTACTCTTAACTTTGTGTTACCAAATTCTTTGGAGCATTTCTATTTAAATGTATTTTTAGAAACACCATACCCCTCATATTCTTTTTCTTGTCAGCAATTTACATTATTTTGTCTCGGTGAAGATCATACAATATTAAATTTCATTGTGTTCCTTGACACATTTAATTACTTATAAAATCAACATATTTTTCAAAGTCTATAACATAATATTTATCATTCCAAAAGGTTCTAAGATTTCCCACCTTATGCCTGAAGACAAAAGGTCTAAAATTCTATATTTTGATAATAGTGTCTATCTCTCTATTTACTAATGTTGCTTTATGTTTTGTTAGTATTTCAAATGTTTATTAAAATCTAGTCAATCTGTATTTAGTTAAAGCTTTAATGTTATTAAATGTTTTAGAAGTTAATTCTATTTAATGATTAACGGTGTTGTAATATGTAATATTATTTTCACTATTGTGATAAATATCCATGTCAAATTTAATGTGTAGATTAATAAAGAGATTATAAAACGGCATCGTCTTTATTTGTTTATGGCAAGATAAAATGATAAACTTTTTCATTTTTCAATTCAAAAAAATATAATATTACATCAGCTTATAATTTCCCACGGCTGGGCATAGGCCTAAACTCTATCCATATCTATTTTGAGCATTTCACCATGCTTACTGTGGGTTGATTTGATTACAGATAAGAAGAGATAAAATAGGACGACTACACTTTACAACTATCTGTCGAATATCAAAAGAATTTTCGGTTTTGAAGAATCTTAAGTATTCTTAAGTAAAATGGCTTGACAGATGAAGTCGCTGAGCACAACTCGTAAGTTACGAAGTATGGGGCAACAACAAATGCAATACCTAACAAAACAATTGAAGGAAGTGAACACAAATCTCAAAATTATTAAACGAATCTATGACAGTCGAGCATTGGGTGTTCCATAACACAAGTGGTTCACAGTTAAGTTAACGGTCGCAGTGTTATAGATTGAGTTACGTATTTTTCAGCACGCAACTATCATGTTTGAGTTGACTGACCCGTTGTTTTGAGAAAACGAACACATGAAATGGATATTTTGTAAACGATGCATTACAAAATGGAGGAAGACAAGAATCGGGTTTTGAAATCAAAAGACGATTTCAAAATAAATATCCATTGATATGAAGTAGATCCCAAAACGAACTGTGATCATGATTTTTTTTTTAATCCATCAAATTGACCAATAACGTATACCTACTTAGAATATTCCTTTACAAAGATCAAGTCCCAGTAACTGTAATTCTGGGCTTACAATAAACATAATTTATCAATATGTAACTATTAAAAATATACCTTACAACTAAAGCATAAAGATGTAAATCTCAAAAGACGTACAATATTAAGTAAAAATTAAGGAATCAGGTGTGAAAATTTTGGCAGATAATATCAAGAGATTTTTTGGCCAGCATACTTCTGGGAAGTCCAAAACAGTTTTTGCAAGCTACATAATCTGTTCGACTGATATTAGCGAATGCCTAAAAATAATCATTGATGTGGAATGTTGTTTGGTGACCTCCACCATCCGCTCGTTCGTACTTGACGACGAACGAAACGAGTTTTTGTAATCTTCGAGCTTTTAGGGATCCTTTTTAAGTCCTGTTTCTCGCAAAGAGATTTTAAAACATCATTGCCTTTAACGATATCCTGGTCGGACTTATTTTTTATTTGGATTCGTACCTTAACCTTCATTCAAATTCTTCTCGTTCAAAATCAAAAGTTTTAATTTCAAGTAGGCCGTTTACCAGGCATTTTCAAAACGTTAGAATGATGGCCTTAGTTGCGCGATTCCAAAGTGTCATTCTTATGAAGAAGAACCGGCAAAAAACTCCATATAAGTCAAAGCACCACAAAGTCAAAACAAGTAGATTGCTCTGACTATTTCAACATGCCAACATAGTTCAACGATTTTGGAAAGTATGCCGATATCCAAAATTTTATTAAAATGATTGGCATCTGGCGAAAAGAAATCAAAATTGGTCAACATTTTTCACAAATTGACTTTGTTGTGCTTTGATTTAACAAGCCAATATCATACACATCAAGCATGTACAAAACTCCTAAAACTTGACTGTTACATCCGTCACAGCAAAACACAACTCTTAGCTAAAATGTGGTTTCCTTTCGCAAAAAGCTCTATTTTAAGATCTTATTGAACAGGCAGAAGATTGTCAATATCTTGAAATCTATACCCCACAAAAACCGATGGTATTTTTGGACAACTAGTTCCCAAAACATATCTTCTGCAAACAAATTCAACTCTCTCTTCACAATGTGAGAGATTTTAATATATTTACATGTAGTCACAACTAACCTCTTCTCGCGACCTCAAAACACATCGATTTGTTTTTCTGTTCTGCTTTGGCGGTTCAGAAAACTGGCTGGTAACTGGTCTTAAACTGGTACCTGTTTGGCCCTTTTCTTGGATTCAATTTAAGAAATAAAAGTTTGCTTAAGTTTTATTTGTTTCTTATTATTTCTGATATGCCTTTTGTGGTCTTGTACTTGCGTACCTACTTCGGTGATCAATAAATTCAAGTTATTCTGTTTGGGTACTTCAACCAGGATTATCCAAAAATGTTGCAAAATTGGACACAAAAATTCTTCGAACATAAACTTATGAATCAGATTTTAAGCCATCTAAATTGAAATTGGAAAATGGTTGTGTACACAGAAGCAACTGATCAAGATTAACCTTATAATTATAATTCTGGTGACTAATATACATACATGTAGTTATTACGAACGATATTTGGACAAAAATTCTCATTTAAGGCAGTAATGGCACAAAACAGAATGCGAATATCAGTGTAAACACACTTTTAAAATCCCATCTTGGTCAAGTAAAACATAATTACATATTATCTCAAGATACCTCATCCTTATTCTGTTCGCAATAAGGGTCAAAATTAAATAATCTTCTTTATTCATTAGATATGTCTTTTATGTTACTCAAATATTTTTACCATTTTCGTAAATGACTTTGAACGAATAGCATGCAAGTATGTACTGAAAATGGTAACATACCTTAGTAGTAAATACTATTTATGTAACTAAGATCGTTGCAAGGCCTAGGCATATGAGTATATAGACTAAACTTATGGGTCTATACGCCCTTTGTAGGTTTATTTTTTAGAGATTAAAATGCAGAATAGTCCAGATTAGACTGAGTAAAACGGGGTGAATAGATTGAGTTTAGATCACATTTTTTTTTAAGTTTTGATTCTCAACGAGGTAAAATAATTATTTGAATGAATACTCAAGTGTATATTAGTCAAATTTAAATGTATCATAATAAATTAGCAATAATGTCAATTGCTAATTTGCAATTAGAAGCATGTTTCTGGACCCCGATTCTGCTATTTTACAATGGCCGATGAATGACTGGAAATTGGATTAAATATGAAATTATTCATATTCTCTTAAGCATTTTGCTTAAACAATAATTGGAAGTTAATTGTATTGTCCATGACTGTACCGTCCCGTACTGAATTTCCAATTATTGTGTAGAAAAAATCTTAAGAGAATACGAAAATTGTCATTTTAAGCCAAATTTCATTCATTCATCGGCCGTTGTAAATAGCAGAATTGGGGCCCTGTTCCCTTTTTTTAAGGACTTTCTTGGCGATTCTTCTTCAGAATGAGAATGTCATTTTGGAACCCCACTTGAAGTCACTTTCCGTAATCCAACGTTTTGGAACAAACCCATTTGGGTTTTGATTTTCAACCTAAAAATACCTCTATTTCCAGAAGTAAGGTTATAAGAGGTCGATTTTATGACAATTTAGAGCCTTAAGCACATAGGTTGTGTTACGTAAAAGTAAAAGGTAAACAAATTAATACTTGGTATCGTCATAAAATGTTTCGATCTTACTAATTAAGAAAGTTCGTTTCCGCTATTAATTTCCGACTGTTCAGTAATAAAGTATTTGTGTTACTAATAAGATACGTTAAACCCCGATTATATAACGTTAACGTAAACTTCCGTTTAAACTTATCTTTCGATACATCTTCAGGGTCTTTGAACTTCAATTAAGGGTTTTTCCATAATTAACTGTGAGGATATTATTTCGCGTTTTCCACAAAAAATCTATTATTAACGTTCTGAAATATGGTTTAATATATAGGGTAAAAATAATTAATCAATAAAACAACACGTCAGACCAGACTGCCACAATTTACGTAAATAAAAGAAAAAAGACATGAAATCAACGCCTAAAATATTAACTTACCAGTGTTCGTAACCCAAGTCTTCTTCCCATCCCTTAAAATTTAGGATCATTGTAACGATATGATAGATATCGGCGAAATAATACTAAGACATGTTTCAGTTTAATAAAATAAACGACAAACTGGCGGAATAGTAAAGGAATGCAAGAATAGTTTAAATCTCAGACTTGAAACTAGGATGCCGGCCTATTACTAATATAATGAGGCAAGGCCCATTAAAGTTTACAGTTTTGATTTAAATGTAATTCTTAGACACCTCGCCCACTTGGCTGAATATAATGTATGGCGATGTTAGGTCAGCAACAAAATTTAGTGAATATCCAAGAAATCAATGTGCTGCCATCAGCGCAACCAAGCAAACTTTTACGCACATCGTCCATGTCGCTTGTGAAAGCAATTCTAATGATCTCCTATTTTTCTTGTTAGTTAAGGGAATCTTCGTAGATACCTATCTTCTTTGAAAGAAGCGGGTAGTATTACACTCCAATGTATAAAAATGACAGGAAAATTATATATCTAGTGATTATTAAATTCCAATAAAATTACATAAATACAATTCTGTGTTTTCAATTAACGCTGATGATTGTAGAAATTTTGAATAGATAGAGGGGATAGTCATCGAAAATGGTATAGACAGGATTAAATAGAGGAACCAGAATAAGATAATTCTGGGCTTTACTGTTTATATGTATTGTGTTTTTTTTTATAAGTGAATCATCATTGGCCTAGCCTTTTCCCAACTATGTTGGGGTCGGCTACCAGTCTAACCGGTTTCAGCTAAGTACCAGTGTTTTACAAGGAGCGACTGCCTATCTGACCTCCTCAACCCAGTTACCTGGGCAACACGATACCCCTTGGTTAGACTGGCTGTCAGACTTTTTCAAGCTTCTGACTATCTGTAACGACTGTCAAAGATGTAGGAATAACAGCCGGGACCCACAATTTAACGTGCCTTCCGAAACACGGAGGAACTCGTTATGACAAAGATGGTCACCCATCTACGAACCAACCGCGTCAAGCATAGCTTAACCTGTGATCGAATCACTTATGCGGTTATAGCTTAGCCACGAGCTCCTCCGAGCTTTTTTTATAAGTGAATATCTCACATTATTAGAGGAAGTGAGGTTACATAGGGAGTGTGCACTAGCCACTTTACCCATAGTGCGTCCTCGGCCGCTATTACAAGCTGTACGCAGTAGTAGCAGGCCCCGGGCCTTAGTGAGAACAGTCAACGCATAAGATTAAAATACTTGGTGCAATAACAAAAGATTTAAATTAAACGACGAAGGATATGACATCATCTTAAACTATTATCCTATTATCTCATTCCTGCATAATTATTTACAATGAGGCTTTATTTGATTCTTTGTTTCTCACATTATTTAAAACGAATGTTGCTTTGACCGTGTTAAAGATTTGAATCGTTACTGCGGTATTTAACCCCATAAAAAGGTTAAATAATATTATGAAATGTACTTCTTTCTCACACAAATTGTTTCCTTTATTCTATAAAAAGTATTTATTAAGAAATGTGTCTCCATTGTATTTTTTTTTATAAATAGGCATGCAATTTAAATGCATCTTTAATTTAATGACAGTAAGATTGAAGTTTGAATGAATGAGATCAATAAGTCGGTTACCTTGGTTACGCTTAAGGTGACAAATTGTTTATTCTAGACGTTTTAATAAGAACTAGTTTTTTTCTTTGTAAAGCATTAAAGTTATCTGTCTGAAAACACTTTCTCATGTAAAATAATCTACATACCTAAAGATTCATTCACGTAATACATAATTTATGCAAGGTTTATAATTCATAGCACATAATGTTATCTAACCATTTCTAAATACAGACATGTTGTGTAAGCAATAATTTGTTTACTTTTTTTCGTAAAAATTAAAAATGTATGAACAAAATTAAAACGAAACATTGCAAAAAAGTGTACTCCCGCGCATGTGAAGGCGACCGAGGTGGCAATATGTTTCGAAGTGCAACATAACGTCATAACAGACAAAATATTATAAAGAAAATTTAAACTATTCAAACACGAAATAAGGTTGTAAATCGTGTGTTGGATAAACAATTAACTTGACAGTGTGAATGGAGAAGGCTCGTCAACCACCACTCATTTGAGAAACTGCCTCAGTCCGCGTCAAGCGTCCGTTGCTGCTGCACGCATGCGCGCTCTCCTCCCATTGGCCGACTTGAATTTCGGATTCGAACGTTCTAACTGACCGGCCAATCTCGTTCGATCGTTTGATTTCTTTTCGCGTCCACTTTATGAATGTACGCTGTGTTCCGTTATCGTGACCTGTGCTTGTGACATTCGAAGACAGTGTATTAATAACGGCTGATTGTTTCGTGACAGAAGGTCGGATGTTTTCTCACGTTTTCTGGTAAGATATTTAAGATATCACTGTTGTTAATTGTATCATTCGTCTACTTTTTGTGTAGGTGACTCCTATTTTCATTCACACGATTGTTGCTCGTTGCGCAGGTTGCGAATTTTGAGCGATTCGTGTTTTGAAAATGTTACGACAGTTCATTGTCATGGTTGATTTTTTTCCGACTACCGTCACTTGTTGTAAAACTTGAAATTTTTACGTAGGTTTTTAATTTTTATATTGGATGTTGGGTATTGATTTAGCGGACTTAAGTTTATACATACAAATGTATTATTAAATATATGCCTTCTGAGATCACCAGTCGCGGTAAAACGTGATGTTTAAAATACCTACGGTTTGGAATGACCTCAGCATGAGACTCGGCAATATCAGGTTCACATGAGTATGTAATAAAAAGTTTTACGCTATTGCGCATCACTGGCTGCGTTCATTAACCGTCTATAGAACGACGTTCGAGTTTGATTGACGATCTTAAGGTTAAGGGGTTTTACCCCAGTCTAATGTCAATGACCTTCATATAAGTGTTTGCCCAACATTGGCAAATACATTTCTGAATATTTTTAAAGTTATTTGACGGATTTTTGCTTTTGCTATTCAAGCAATCTTGACCAATTATGGCGTCATTTTCAAAGCGTTTTCTTTTCATTTAGTCTTAAACTTAACGTATAATACAAGTTCAGCATCCAGATTTTTAACCAAAGTAATGGCGAAGTTAGCACCACCGCCTCTTAACAAGACTTCAATCACCAATCCATTTGCAAACCGTGGTGATAATGGCTTTATTACCTCAATCATTCAAAATAGAGGCCGGCCAATCATTTACGTAACAATTTTATTACCCTGCCGATATTTCTAAACGCAATTTCTAATTTGCGTTGGCAAACGTCGGTTGCCATACCAAATGTAATTGTATGTATGACGTCCAAAACATGTGTTATGTAGAAATGAAAATCTAATTTGCATACACTTTCTGTATCTCAATTATTATTTATGAACCAATTTTATTGAGTGTCTTCAGTTTTCTTCGTCTCACCTGTTATAATAGAGTCAGCGGGTATGGGCGTCATTTCTCGCTCGGCTCACGCGATCTCACAATTTATTTATCGACCGTTCATCATACGTAGTTTTTAACATCCATGTATAGAATGATTATTGAATATGAATCAACTCTTTTTGAACAATGTTTAAAATGGTATGAATACATATCCTAAAAAATACAACTTGGGGATTTCATGTCGATATAAATACATACTTCCAGGTTGTCATTTTTACAACAATTAGCGTCAATAGACAACGTATAATGAACAACGTAGAATTTTTATTTAAATTTTTATCAGATTTAATTTGCTTATCTTCTCCATACATATGAGAGTACTCCAGAATTAAATAGAAGTTCTTGAATGGAAGGGCTGATCCTTATTCCATATAGATTCCTTACATCATGTGGTAAGGAAGGCGTTAAGCATGGATGTGGATGGATATAGGGGAAGAGGACGACCTAAGAAACGATGGATGCATTGTGTGAAAGACGATATGGCTGTAAAGAGTGTTTCTTGTGAGATGACGGCCGATAGGAAGGTATGGAAGAAGATGACATGTTGCGCCGACCCCAAATAAAATAATTGGGATAAGGGCAGGGGAATGATGATGATCAATAACCTTGTGCTTTTTTATATTCGAGGACAAAAAGTTCGGCCAAAATCATCTTCAAACCACGGAAAAATGAAAAAAAAACCACGGATTAAAGCCCATACTAGCAAAACTTGAACTTCGATATAAACCTATAGCCAATACTGTTTGCTAATCCCATTCATTTCAAATAGAAGTCTAGAAGTTGACAGGTGTGCTTACGTCATGTACACAAGCAACATGGTTGCTCTAACTTATGTTAAGTTATTGCATTCCATTGTCTAAGTATTTTTCTACGTATAATGTACAAATTGTTATCTTTCGTTTAGTTTCGCTTTGTTTTTGTTTTCTCCTTTTTCTTTTACGGGTCTTAGTATGTACTTGTCAGACTTACTGTTTTATGTTAAAATTGCTTCCGTTCTAATACTTAATTTAAGAAGTCTTAAAACCGCTAAAACTGGGAAAAGGTTTACTATTCATCAACCATTTTTTTAGCTTCAGTGCTTTTTATTGCTTTTCGTATAGTGCTACTCTTAACTCTACTGAATGTACCTACTATCACATCTAAAGTATCATTATTTCATGAAACTTATTTGCTGCATTCATTACAATTTGAACATAAAGAATTTACATGTAAAATATTACAACTGTCTACCCAATTTCATTCAAACAGCTCTATTGAAAAGTTTTCAACAAACTTGATTCATGATTGACACCAGCTGCCTTTAACTTCAACAAATATATTCTAATTAGACACTGACAAACAGACACTTTAATAATCCCGTCTAGCTGCCAATAAGAGACTGTCATTACTTATGACAGTATAGACAAGAAACTAAAACTTAGCTGTTAAGCAATTGAAATTGAGTCATTCCAAGAATAATTATTGTCAAGTGTCGAATAACGAGTACAGACTGAATCTTTTGTTTTGTCTTGAGCCGATCTGGCATAAAACAATACTGTCCAAATAAATAAAAAGATGACAATTTATGACAATCATATTTTACGACTGTAGTATACAATGATTGAAAATGACATCTAAGCTGAATTTATTTAAAACATCCTCAAATTCCCAAAACTCGAGCGTTTCTTTTTAATTTTTTTTCTCTTTCGACGGTGTCCCAAATCTGGGCAATAGCCTCCCGAAATCCTTTCACGATTCGCTTTATGTGTCCATATCATTTCGAACTCAGCAGCCCTGTAATACTAGCTCCTATTGGTTGTAACGACCTTAGCCGCAAACATAAAACCAAAATACCAAGAACTATAAAAACACCTTACAATACTGCGAACAGTGTCAAAACAGTCAAAGGTGATGGCTCTACATCAACAAGCTAACAACAACAGTTACTGATTCATACAATCATTCGGTACTAATTACTACAATTATCATCTAATCCTTAAGGCCATCGGGTACCCCGCATACCTGCGTAACACTTGGAAACTGGCCTAGAAAGAAGGGGCTAATTATTTTTATGGGTGTCAGCAAACTTATTGCAAATGTAACACATGTAATTGACACGAACACGCATCGGGAATGAGGAAAATTAATTATACATGACTTCAGTAACTTTTGTAACCTTGATAATGATATTACTATTTATTACAAACTAGCTCTTGGCCCGCGGCTTCGCCCGCGTCGAGGTCGGTTATATCGCGTTTCCAAGAGAACTCTTCAAAAGTCCGAGATAAAAACTACCCTATGTTCTTTCTCAAGGTCAACTCTATCTCTGTTCCAAATTTCATTAAAAAGAGTTTAGTGGTTTAGACGTGAAAGCGTAACAGACAGACAGACAGAGTTACTTTCGCATTTATAATATTAGTAGAGAGTATAATATTAAGGCTTGATTTGTAAGACATTTAAATAAAGTTGCGCAATAGTGTTTTATTTTTAAAATGTTCTAATTGCCAGGTTTAAATACGCCTTAAGCGTCATATTGACAACATTGGCTCTACCACAACGTCTTAAAGTAATATTTGATTTTAGAAGCGTGACAGCGCTATACTCAGCCTGGCGTCTCTCTTCCACATTAACATTTAATAGTATTTTAAGACGTAGCTGTGGACTATGTTAAGGTTTTGCTATATTGAGTAGGCGTTGTTTAAAAACAGGGCTTATAGCTAGTATTAAAAAACGGTTTAAAATTTTGTTTACTAGGTAAAAATTTTTGCCTTTTAAATTGTATCAATGATTTTAAAGATTCTCTCCTGGTTGGTAAGTTATTTTAACAAATGTTTGTTAATCAAATCATAATATTATAACACACGTCCAAATATGAAATAACAGCATTTTAACATGATACGCCTGTTTCACAGTAACACAATAATTTTCGCTCACCTTTTCAAAACACGACAAATTATCGCGACCATGTACAGTAATCAGAAAATCTAATCACTAAACCGTATCGCACTCATAATAGAGGTCAATTTTGCACAACACTTGTTTCGTTGGCATTTTACCACACTGAATATTTCGTCCATTTTAGCAGCTGACAAATGTTAATTGTGACATCTTCATTAAGCAACTAACGACCTTGACGGATTGAAATAAGGTATAAAAATAATTGTATGACATTTAAAAATGTAATATTAAAATTCGCATTCTCTGCCAGTTAATGTATGTAAATGCTCTTTTACGAACATTATATTGAAAATAAAACGTCAGGTTTTAATTCTTACAGTTTTACATTCTAATTGCTATCATTTGAAGATTATTTTTGAAGAGATAGAAGCGGTTTTCTAGTTATTGATTTAGCTCTTTGAATTTTGCTATGAATATAAGTTGAAAAGTTTTGAAATGAAGATTGTTATGGAAGGAAAATTATGACTAAATTAAAAAAAAACTCCACTAAAAGATAAAAAAAAAATACAAAATCTATTTATTCAAGTCAGGATACCAGGTTGTACTTTTTGAGCAATTAATAACTAAATAGATAGATCGATATCGCCCATCTTTCACCGCTTCCTAAATGATCTAGATAGAGAAGAAAACGCCTCAAATTTTACACCAAACGCTTGTACTACGCCGGGAACAAACCTGCGACACATCGCACACAGTGGCTTTGGCACGTATTCTGTCATAATTCACAACGAGCTTGCTCTCTTTCTATCGCTTAACAACTATTCTATCAACAGCAAACAGTTCAAGAGTCTACAATCATCTATTGTAAAAAGACCGTTGTGGAAGCAGGACACCGCTCTACAAGGTAGTGCGCCTTCTTGCTCCCACAGAAACAATTGTAACAACTACCAATTGTTTCTTTTGTTGCTCCGTGACGTAATCAAAATCTAAAGGTCTTTTGTCAACTGTCCTATTGAAAGGTGTATTCACTTTCTTATCGTACACACTTTCTTAGTTGTAGGTTGTGACATTATCAATGCTTATGTAATCTCAGTTTTAATTGTGTTGCAACTTTATACTATTTGTTGCGCGTTGCAGTCATGTCAATGCGTATGTCTTTTGTTTTTTATTTTTATCAAACCTATTGTGAAGTTGTGAGGTATTTTTTTTTATTGTTTTATAGGTTGTTGAATTGTTCTGTTTGTTGATTTATTTTTTAAGATTATTTTTTGTATAAGGTCCAAAAAAGAAAAATGAAGAAATGATTTTTTTTTAATGGAAATGTACATTTTAACAACCAAGACATTTTGTCAAAATATCTTGTCAATCGTATATTTGATTGCGTCAACAGGATGAGTAAATAATATTATATTATTATGAAACAGCTAACAATATATTTATTTAACAAAATTACCATATCTACCTGTGACACTTTTAATGAATATTAAATGTCAAGTTTTATTTAAATATCCTCTTACAAGCGGCGCGCCTTCAATATACAGGTTTTAATAGTACATGTTTATTTCATACAATTTAATTAAGTATTTAAATATTAATGTCTAATGAATATAATAAAATGGAATATTCATTTTATAGCTTGATACCTGTAAAAGGCAAACAGATACTATAATAGAGAAAAAAATGCAAATTTATATTTAAAGAAGTGTGTTATTTGTATGTAGTTTAGAATCAAATGTACGTGTACAGGTTACCAAATGGGACTCTTTGAAGATTCAAAATTAAGTTAAAGCGGTTGCTTTAGCTTCACTTCACTTTTTGAACCTTCAACTATTAATTCAGGTTTAATCTATCAGTTTTCCGATTTTCCAATTTCCCGGTTGGCTGAAAATTTACATACAAAAGAGCAAAGTTTTTTTTTACTAGGCAATCAGTTTTGTATCATTTAGATTTAGATTATATAATATATTATCCGTAACATGTATTTTGATCCTCTTTAAACTTCTTAAAAAAGAATAACTCACTAGTTAGTGTTTTTCATCTCAAACCACTAAATAAGTAATATTAATAGCCCCAGTAACAAAAGAAAAACAAAACAGAATCTGTTGACAAGCAAAACTCAATTTACTTTATTACCTACTAATATAAGAAAACACTAAAAACAACTTCGAAAAATCAGTAAAATTTACAACGATACTTCAACACGTAAGTAATTAATTAATTTCGTACATAAATAAAACATGAATCCGTATATTTCTCTTACGTTTGCAATATTTCACACTATCACGTAAATTCATTTTCAGTCGCGAACTAACTTGCGTTATACATTGCCGGCATTGTTTTATTATTTTTTATACTAAAGCTTGGCGGCTACGCAATGTATTGCAACTCACGCGATATTTCCTTTTACGTCCAAATGTGTCTAAGCCTTGTTTTTCTCTTGCGTGTTAGCAAGTAATTAGAAGTATTACTTATCATTAAGATCTTCATCATACAAAGATGTCTCTTTCTATGATCGTAAATAAAAGATTTTGTATTGTTTCTTATTCTACAAAATTATTAGTGACTTAGAAAGATTAATGTAGATGTATTTATTTACTAATTTGAGACATTATGATATTGTCAATTAACGCAGTTGTAATTATAATTATTAACAATACCTAAGAAATTCACTGGCGCCATGAAAATCAGGATATTTTTTTCGAAGTTAAGTATGTTGGTATATCTATTACGTTTTCATTCCAAACCACTGTAACAATTTTGATAAAACTTAATGTAGAAGTAGCTAAACTGCAGGAATGCATACCAAAACTTTTTTACCACTACGAATCCGCGCATGCAAAGTCACGGGCAAAAGTTGTAAACAAAATCTTTCTCTTTATACCTTCATAAACAAATACAAGACGGCATTATTACTCTGCAGCAGTACTAAAATGAGGTGATTAAACAGCGTGCAATTTGTTAATTTTCATTCTATTGTTACGTTTTCTTTTGTATCGTGGGACTTCGTATGATTTACAAACATGAGCTTACTATATTTTTACAACAGCAACAAGACACTATCACTGACAGTTTTTTGTTTAAACTACAAACTGCATGAGAATGTTCGAGAATTTTCGAAGTATCTACACAATGTTATAAACAGCAGGGCTAAAAAGAAGTCTAGTAAGATTTGGTTATCATCAGAGCACTTGCTTATTGTCTAGGTATGTGTTGTCGATTTCTGAACCACTAGATAAGTGAACTAAATGCCATTCAAATTTTATCAAAATAGGTCCAGCCTTTTTTATAGTTGTAAATTTCATTCTCATCGGGTTTGAAGCTACCCTGAAAATATTAGCCTGCTAGCTTATCGGAAAGTGCCTCAAAATTGAGTTGCAAATATTCAACCGAAACGAAACACAAACACAAGAAAAGTGAGTGTACAAAAACGTGAGAAATATTGATTTTGATTTTTAAACCTAGAATATCCATCTGCCATATCAAAGCAGTAACGGTAATCATCAGTACTACCATTATCTTTATTTTAACTTGTCCCCAACATTTCCGTGGTATGATTTCTCCTAGAAAATGCAATATCAGCGATTAGGCTGTAATGTGACGATTGCTATGCGTTTACGCAAGATTCTTATGCGTATTTGTGATAGTATGCTCGATAGTCTAGATATTGATGTTTCATGTTAAAGTATTTGAAGACCATTTCTATAGCAATTTTAGATCTTCAGATAATTGTATTGATATTGGAGGTGTGATTTCACATAAAACATACTTACAAGACAAATTGACTAAATAAATCAAAAACAATAATAATATGATTATTGACCATTATAAGTGGAGACCAAACTCCACTCCGTTATTATTTTCTTAAACTTTTTAGAGCAAAGTATCACTTCGGAAATAATAGTTATTTGATTTTGTGTAAGAATAATAAAACCTATGCGTAAAACAGATCACGTGTTAGCAAACAAAACAGGCATCAAATCGATTCACCTTATTAGGAGATACCATGCCCCAGACATACACAAAGGCAGACACAGTCACACAAAATGACGAAACTTACAACATCAAAAGGGGTGTTGTAAGTTTCGTCATTACGTCTTTTACGTCAGTGGTTAATCAAAATTGTCTAATATTAATATCATACAAACACACAACATTAAAAGTCACAGTTAATAGGCCATCACGCACACATAGACAACCTTGAATCTACTCTCACATGGAAAGTAGTATAACGACGCCAATTAAATAATCTTGTGAAAAAAGTTAACTTTGAAGCAAGTTCAAACTGGCTGCGATACTTTCGATGTGTGAGGTGAAACTGAAGTTACTGACTTGTGTGGTCTGGTGTTGTATGTTATAAGTGTTTTGTAAGCAAATACAAGTGTTGTTGTAGTATGAAAGCAAGAAGAAATATCTGTGCAAGGTAGTGCTAAAGTACTTTAACGAACAAAAAAGTACCTACTTAACATCGAGTTTTTTTTTCAAACATAATTGTAATGAAAATATTTTGTAAAAAAATTCATGCACCTATGTGCCGGATACTTACCACAAATAAAAAATAAGAATAAAATGAGTTAGGTATAAACATTCACGAAGAGAAAAGAAAGGAACATTTTGATTTTACTAAAACTTTGTCTCAAATCAATCATGAAATTGTAAAACTAAAGCTAGAAAGCAGAAAAACAATAAAAGAAAAAGCTGACATAAAAATAATCTAAGTTAGACTTACACTCATAATGATCTTGATATATTGCGGTAAATGAAACGTTTACGATGACAAACACCTATAACACAAGAAACAGATTACAAGAAAGCAGTAGACATTACTTTGCAGTAATAAAATCCAGGTTAATGTCAGATGAGATCGCTAGCAAAAGAGAACTGTTTTGTAGAGAGTCTTGAGAATCTTCTCGAATTGCACGAAGAAAAATTCAAAAGAATATTAGATTTTTTGATTTCACATGCACCCTAGATTTAATAGTGTACCAATATTGAAGGATTCCATCCTTGCTGAATGGTTGATGTACAAACTGGTGTCAAAGTTTGAGTAGCCCCTAGGTTTGTGATCTGGCTAAACACATCTTTGGAAAATTCTCAGTTGTGCAAGCTTCTTATCGATGTTATTGAAGTATTTGTTTATTACTGTATTATTCGCAGATGAATTAAAGACGTTGATGTGTGCCAGAATTTAAACTAACAATCTTTGATTAAACAGTTCAACCGTCAAATTATCATGTCATCTATGATACTTTTTATTTGATACTTGAAGAAGGCAAATATAACCTTAGAAATCAATTGAAATAAGTACGATAATTAAATGTACATGCCACTTAAAAAAGATCGCAAATAAAAAAATAAATAAACCAAAATTTTTTTTTTCAAATTCCCACATCTGAACCAAAGCCATCATAATTAGTATTACTGTAATTGACAACAGTACCGCATTAGCATCTAATTAGCATTCAAAGCTCAAAATAAATAAAACGTTCGCGGATACAGACCTGCGCGTGCGCACAAACAAAGGCTGAGTTCATCAACACGATTAGCCATTCTGACAAACCAGCTAATAATACAACTATGTATGGAAACTAATTTGTAACTCAAAATAATGAAGAATGAATTTGGTCATTTTGAAACGACACCAATTTGTATCTTTGAGTTTTTGATGGTGGATTTGGTATTAACTGAGTAATAATTATCTACTAAATCTTAGGTTGAAAGTTCTATTTTGTCAAAGAGAAGTAAGATAAACCGAATGTTTTTGGGCGTGTATCAAATAATCAAAATATTTCAGCTACTCAAGAAAAAGCGTGAAAATCGCAGTTTGTAACTCCGGACTGCCATCACATTTTGAAAATTTCCAAACATTACAAGTTTAGCTTCTTTGAAATCCGAAGCTCTTTTGGCCGCTACTCAAACAAGTTCTCATTTTTTACAAGCCTTATCATCTGATAATATATTGTTTATTTCGTTTTGTGTAGTCTTATAAACGCATATATTCTAACTGCAAGAGGTCAAAGTTATACAATAAATTGTTACATCGATATAAAGGTCAAATTCAATGACCACACCTATGAATAGATAGAATTGATAAATATAAAAAAATACCAGAATGAAGACCGCTAAATTTTTATTTTAAATATTAAGCACCAAAATTCTAGATTTGACTACAACGATTACCACGACTGGGGAAAGGTATCCCATTTGTCTACGTCATTGATTAATTTAAGAATTGTCTTCTTCGAATTTCTAAATTGTCCCAAGTCCTTCGTTTCAGTAACATTTTGTCCTTGATATTGTCCTCCCGACTCGGGTTCTTTGTGCAAGTGCAGGCACGAACAGAAACTGGTTCCGAAAAGCAATAACTTTAAGGTTGACGCCATCGATGCATAAATATGCTTCGCCTGAAGATGCCAACGTGATAATTGGATTCCTGAGTAACGGCCAAATGTATATACCTGATAGTATTGAAGACACAACGGACCATGGAGGTTACAAATCATTTTATCATAAAGCTTACCGTCTCAAATTTATTCGCGAAAATTCCAAGCGTATTTTAGATGAGCAAATGGTATTGCATTTCAACCTAGAGCAAGAAATTCTCTCTAAATATTTTTGTTTTGTACATGAATGCACATTATACCTTGGTGTCAATTTCATTTACTTTAATTTTCAATTTTCCAATCTAATGTCTTATCTATAAGTTTCATTATAACAAACAAAATATGCATCTAATACTGTGCCATTCTTTGATAGTAGAATCGAGCTCAATGCCCGGTATCTGCTTATGTATGCAAAGGGTAGCCTTTTTATAAATGCGGAAGAGGAAAGACTTATTGCATCATAACTAGCAAATAAATCAGTCAAGTGAGACAGAAAATAAACGTTATTGTTGAATAGTATCTTGATTGAAAAACAATTTAAATTGTTGACTTCAATCTTGTAGAACCATTGGATAATATTATTAAAACTCACCTGGATGCAGAAGTGATGTAAAAATCAAAATAAAATATGACATAATTAATTCTAGAAGCAAAAATAACATTCATATAATTCTTTTTGATATAAAAATATGTTCTTTGATATGAAGCTGATTTCGTAACCCTTGAAGAGATTTTTTATTACGTATTCTTTGAAATCACCTGCCTTGTCCAGTTCAATCCAGTTTATTTCACGATTCCCAGAACGAAGTCTCGACGGGCGGCGAGGCGAATCTTTGGGCTCTTTTGCTTTTATTTTCAGAGTCCTAACGAAGCCTTATATAGTCGGGAACTCAGGAGTAAGATCGACCGATACCTTTTATAAATTGTTCTTGATTGCTTACGTCGCCTCAAGGTACAGTCGGAATCACTCGTCTTTGTTCATCCATTCATCTTTTGTTGAACGTGTCAAGATTACTTTGTAAATTATTATGATCTATATCACCACTATGAAAAGCGTTCTTATGATCTGTTATGGCTGTTTCATCAGGTATAACAAATTCATCTGGTTCAGTATCTTTTAAAAGCCACAGCTAATTAAAATAAATTATATTATCGTCACTTATTTCGTTTTCTACAACGACAGTTGCAAAAATTCCCATTTGGTCTAGTGAGTCAACTCAAGCCGATATTTGCAATACTGTTACGTTACAACCATAACTAATTATTGTCGTTATAATACTTAATTTGCATGCTATTTTGTGTGAACCCGTTATGAAACGCGGAAACTTGAATAACAATGGCTTAGTTTATTCGGAAATTCTCTTTTTCCAGTTCAGTGGGTGTTCGATTGTTGGTCACATTTTTAGACACCACACCCTTCCTATTGTCGTGTTTTCCCAAAGTTCGTGTTATGTTGGGTAATGGACCACACCTGCTATAAGCATAAACATGATGGTTGAGCCTGTTCAACGGTAACAGCTTTCTAAGAATTTTTAACATCCTTTCTCTTAACAGCGTTTGGGTGTATTTTTAACATCTTAGGTGGGTTTGGTATTTGTCTTTATGTGGAGCATTAGAACTTAGATATTATAGGTATGATTCAAACTGCAAAATAATTTTGTTAAATAATTGGCGGCATAATATGGACAACTCAAATTGATTTTTATTTTAACCTCTTGCAGTTTCCGTTGTAAGTAGAAAATCTATCAGAGTTTAGAATTTAGTACCCTTTGTGAGTTAATCATTTGTTAATTAAAATGGGGTTAATTCTAAAAGTGATTAAAACAAATGTGATCTAAACGACGTGTTCTTAATTATTAAAAACGATTCCATTAAACTATGTCATGGATTTATAGATTTATTATTTTTAATTACATTTTGATATATTTTGGAATGTGTCATTATCTAAGAACTGTTGTTATATAAGTTTGTAAGTAATTGTTATTAAGCTGAACAAATGGTGAATTTCATATTCAAATTGTAGATGTTTGCAGTTTTGCGAATATGTTATGTAACGTAAATAACTGTCTTACCGACTAGAGTAAATCTAGGTATATGGACATGCGTAATAGTTTATTTTGAAATGAAACCATTTCGTTCAAAGTATTGTTCGACCTAGTTAAAAAAAACTTATCTAATACTGAGATTTGAAAATGTTTGAGTAGCTCTTGATTTTTATTAATAACTAGTAGTTGTTCGTCCGCGTGGTTAGAAGATATGAGTTATGACACCTTGGGTTAAAATTTCGCAATTTTCTTACGGTACCCTAATATTTTTGAATTAAATTATAGCCCGTGCTCAGCGGGGATAATGTAGCTTATCAACAGTGAAAGAATTTTTCAAATCGGAACATTACTTTCGAAGCCTATTCCTGTCCAACAAGCAAATCTTTCCTCTTTATAATATTAGTATAGATGATTGATGCCTTATAACGCAAGGACTTGTGTAAAACCTGTTCATATTTATTTAATTTTATTTCTCGGAACTTCTGTTATCGTTAGTTTTTTTTTATGAATTTACACATTAAATTTTAAACTCGAATTAAGATTCATTCCTTTAGTACCTACCCACAAACCCATTAATATTAATGCAAACTGCCATCTTTCATCACCCATCCACTTTTTACATCCATAATTACTTATTGATGTCAGAACCGGTACTGATTCGGCGGCAGGACCTTGGTCCTGAGGGTTGAATGACCGGGAGCAGTTCCATGGCCAGAAGCTGCCCACAACAATAGCTTCGGACTTTTTGTTCACATGCAATGTGGAAAGTACTATAAAGTGGGATAATAGTTTGGGAAAGAAAGGGATGGAGGATAATAGGCCTTTAATGTTACCTTTATCTAAAGGTTTAAATTATGTGTTTAGTAGAGTGCTTTAGAAGAAATGCTATTCGATTTAATAATATCCTAGCCCCAAGTACTAGCGTCTTGTCTTACTAAAGCATTAAAATTTTTGGCATCTAATTTAAATAGTGCTGAAATTAGATTTAATGTAATTAAGTTCTTTTTAAATCACTAAAGGCTTTTGAAAGGCAAGTGGTAGAAGAATTCGAATATATTTTCCCGTTCGGCTAATCGTTTAGTATAGTGGTATAGTCGTAGTAACATGACGTGTTCGTGGAAGACACAAATATTTGTCCTATACGAGTATTGAACCTGAAACACGTTGCGCCCAGTGGTTTTTCCATGGCGACTTAGGTATAATTCTCCTCTATTCGTGCAGTAAAATGACAATTTGAAAAAAAGTTTTATTAATATCTATTTTGAAAATGAACCTGACAAGGTTCATTTTCATAAGGTTTTATTTCGTAATATAGACATCACAAAAACAAGGGGACATCAACAAAAAAGTGAAATTTTCTATAAATAAAACGACAGCCAAAAATACGTTCCCATTTTGACAAGGCATACACACAAATATTTTTGCTCACTGACTCACTACGGTCCGTCCAAATCTTGTTTTCAAAACTCGGTCATAATACAGTTATCGAAATAAGCACGGTACACCACAACATATCTATGGATCTTTAGAAAATGCTCAATCATGAATTTCTTAATCACATCATTACTAACACTGGCCATTCGTTTGATATTAATCGTACATTAGACCAAGGCCAGACTTTACATCTTGATAACATAAACATGAAAGCAGATTAAGACAAGAAAAATAAATGTCATCTACAAGGCAAGGTTGGAAAGAAAACGTTGCCGTATTTCGTTTTGCGATTCAATTTAACAAATAAAAATCTTGTTTGTAACGTATTTGTACAGCCTTTGAAAATGTAACACTGGTTACTAGTACAGAGATTCTAAGTTATAGTGAAGTAAATATTGAGTAAGTTAAAAAAATCCCTACGAATGAATTAAACTCAAATATAAGGTCGTAAGCCCATCGTAAGTAAGGTCTGAGATTTGTTAGAGAAAATGTTAAAAGGAATCCCTAGCGAAAATAAATACGCAACTACAAATCAAAGAGTAAGTGCTTTAAAAGTTATTTACCCACAAGCTATGACTAAAACTAGGTTTTTTTTTTCAAATATATATCTGTCTATTTATCTGTATTAGAAGAGAGATCAGATGTTAATAATAAGAAATTACATTTTTGGACACATCAAAAGTTCAATGTCGTTTAACTACCGTGACTTGCAAATAATCTGCAATCGATATTATATTCAGAATTGATCCGAACAGCTTTGAAAATGTTAGTGAAGACAGAATTATTGATTAAGGATTAGATGTACATTGTACCGTAGGTTAAATGCTAATAAAAACATGAAAGAAATTTACTACCGAATGGTAGAAAAGGACTAGGACCAAGTACCAGGCGCAGATAGCGGGATGATCTGGATTTTTAGTTCTTTGTTCTTTCTTAACTTGGCATTGACGTCATTATTTGAATGTAAAAAATTCAAAGAGACAGTTTGATATCCAAATTACGCAAGAGGATGGCTTAAATGTTTGTAAAACAAGAAATATTTTATTTGAACAAATATGTAGCAAAAATTTCAACAAAAATTTACCTGCTAATTAAATTCTTGATGGTTTTACATAGTTCTCATTTTATTTGGCTTAGCAGAATTAAAACACTTAGGAACTCTACTGAAAAATTTCTTTTACTAGAAAGTGGTATTCTAAATGCAACCAAAAAATATGTACCAGTTAAGTTTACCGACATCAAGTCAACTGAAAACGAAACTACAGAAAACACTAGACAATATAAGACACCAATTACAGTCCACAACGAACCAGAAAACAAATGATAGTCCAATCACAAGCGTGTAAAGTATAAAAACCTCCGTTTATTTGCATTTTTATTGGTCGCTTGTCAAACTACAAGCAAAGCGTTACGCACTGCCGAACTGTATATTTTTTATTATTCATTCTTGAGTGAAAGTGTTCGGCGTTTTCATTTGTTTCGTGTCTTGAGTACTAAACAGCTGTTGTCACCATAATTTCCTTGTCAGCTGCGGAAGTGTTTTTTTGTTAATTTGTATAATCCTTCTTGAGACCAAGTCGGGTTATAATTGGCCTGAAAACAAAATTGATTGAATGTCGTTTCAATGAAACAAGGTATTTCCTTGTTTCATTCAAACGACAGTTTTAGTGATAAGTGTTATCTATTATGCTGTTTTGACATTAAGGTTTAAAAAAAAAATAGTTAAAGGATGTAAAATAATAATGCCTTAGTGAGAATGCTCATACCTTATCTACATGGAAAGATGCTTATTCTTATTTATTAAGACGATTATAGGCTAGTATTTTGTAGTATTTAACAAATAAAAATCATCTTTACAGATATTGAGTTAAAATTATATTGACGTTTATGCACTGTATAAATGAAGAATACACCGACATGGTTCAAAATGAAAGAAATTTCTGCATAACATTTTCCTTAATTGACTCATCAGTTTATTTCAATCCAATTTCGAAACCACACCAAATATCTACAAATATATATCTAAAACATAAATCAACAGGTTTATAATATAGAAAACATTTATTATCTGTCAATGACTCAAGAGTTTCGCCGAATCTCATACGATTTCAAAATATAATTGCAACAAGTCGAATAAACGCTTTTAGTTGTCGATTCATCTTTGATATAGCCGCCTTTTTAAAGGCTGTTAGGTTGTATTTTTAGGGTGCCTACTCAGAAGGTAAAAAACTAAACTTTACTAGTAAGTCTTTGCTGTCATTCCGTTTGTCACTAAGCTGTATCTTATAAACCATAATCACATTTTCAAAGCAAACGCATTTCTACAATAGAAAAGAAAAATAAACATCCATGTTAAGCAACGGTTGATACGGTTATAAAAATGATTATCTTACGTCTTTATTACGGTTACAGGACAGGTCAAAATAGTATGGAAAAGGAATACAAATGTGAAAACCTATAAAAACTTCTCTTAGACATTCATTTTACAAACCATGAAACTAAGGAGAAAATTTGTAAAAAATCCCTAAAAATTTTTTTGCAAAATATTACCGCCTGAGGTGAACTATTCTCAATGCATGAAATGCATTGAGAATAGTTCACCTCAACAAAATCGAGTGAATGACCTCACTGGCCATATGATTATCTGATCCATTCACTAAATAGTTATTTAATATCAAATATGGCGCTGTCAACTTTCTTATTTATTGACTTTCTTATATGAAAATCTAGGCTTTCGATGTCGAAACAGCGAGTTGAGTAATATCTATTTTATAATGAAAATAATACATTTCGGTTTGTTTTGAGTTATGGTCCAATTATGCTCCTAATTGTGGTTATAAAGTCACAAAATTCTTACTTAATCCTATCACGGTAATTTTTGTTTTAGTTCTTGCATAATGTAATGCCTAAATTCTGAATTTGTTTCCGTAATGAATTACTTTTTAAGACTATGATTTTGGGTCGAAGTGCTAAATCATCACGCACCGAGAACGAGTAGTGTTAAGAAATGTTTTTTTTGTGATTGTATTTAGTTTATTGCCTCTTACTGAGGAAACGCTGTTTGTTTGTCTGTCCCTCCTTCACCAAGTGGTGTCTCACGAACCGTGATAGCTGATAGATGATGTAGTATAATTGACATTTTAACTGAACATGAGATCCAAGTTAAGCAACGTTGTTACGATCACAAGTTTGACAGGTTTTTTGTCTAAATTTTTAATTAAACGCACTTAGAACATATTGTAGTAAAAACAAAAAAATAACGGCATAAGATTTTACTATTCCGAATATTTTGTATGGAACAATCACGAACGCGTGACCTTGCTTACACAAGCGGTGACGGGTAATCAAATGACTACTGGGTTTAATATCCAATGGACATTTGTCTGAATTGATTATAACAAGTAGATTATTTAAACAAACATACATATTTCTACTATGTAGTTCCTGTATAATAGACTTTTAGGGTACCTAGTTTTCCTTGAGGGCTTATCAACACGAAAATCTGTTGATCGATGAAATGTCGTACTGTTGTACTTTCTTCCGACGTGATAATATTTTGTATTGAAATTCTGATTTTGACTATCTACTTTTGCTGTTGACTGTAAATATCGGTCATTTTTTATAGTAACGGAATTGTGTTACAATGTCACATGTGCTTGCAATGGTATAAATTTGCCATACCTCATGCGAATAACGTATAATTTAGGCTAAATCATAAAATAATAATTATTGCACCTTATTTGCTAAATCATAAAATTTTACGCATATAAATTGGAGCAACTACAAACATTTTGTTTTAATGTATTAATATTTCGTCATACTTAACCAAAATCTGTATTACTCATAAAAATTGCAAAACCTTTGCCAGCAAATTGTCCAGAAGACCCTAATGAAAGGTTATCGCAATTAAGAGTTATCCTGATTTCTTCAAGGCACATATAAATGAGTATATATTTTTCAGGATATAATCTATCTCTGTGCCAAATTTCATGAAAATCGCATGACGACAAAGCAAGTTACGATCATCTATACATCCTTACAAACTTTCACGTTATATTAAGATTTTAGTAGATAAAAGCCCTAATTAACGTATTTAATTGGTTGGTAAGGAATGCTAACTTCTCAGGAATGTTGAGATGAATAATCAGCTTCATTTCACCAATAGGTAGTTGTATAACAGATTTCTTGTTTCGTTCGTATCCAAACTTGATTTTTGAGGTGAAAGTCCCAATACAGGTGTTACGAGAAACGTATCGAATCATTTGGGTATAACACGCAACGAATAACTTAATTACATTTAGGTCACTTCACATTTAGATGAATTGAATAGATGAATTTGCTTTTTAACCAACTTTGATGAAGAGGAGGTTCTCAATTTGTCTGTATTTTTTTATAGTTTTTTACTGCAGAGCTTCGAACTGGATAAAGCGATTGCGTTAGTTCTTTTTTTTTTAAGGTGAAATAGCTGTCATTTAGTTAAAAATATTTTTATTTGAAATCGATTGTTATGTTTTTGTTGGTAAAACAATATTATTCTTTAAAAAGCCACGGTTTAAACTAAATTCTAAATTAAACGAAAGCATAAAAAGAGTTCTACTCGAAACCTGCTTTGCTGGCAAGTTAATTCAAAAACACCCTTTGCTTTTAAACCAAAAGTAATTTTGTAAAATATTCCCTCTTTTAATGTAGACGGGAAAGTCATGCTATTAAAAACCAATCGGTTATTCATTATATCTCCATTGGTCACAGTGAACACACAATGACGATGATTAAAGTCAAAAACTACACATTACGACAAAATTGTATTGAGTTTTTCTTAGTGAATTATAATCAGATTTTTATTCTCTACAATGTCTTGCATTGTTGATTGAATTATTCAATTTATGAGGAGACTGGGAGGTTTTTTAAAGAATAATAAATCGGTTTTGGAAGTGGTTATCAATGATGAGTCCTTCTTTACTGTGGAAAGGGACAGTTACCTGTGTGACACTTATCTAAAACCTCTTATTACTGTTAAGGTGCAGCGCAGACAACAGACTATCCGAGACGCACTTTTTAGTCTGTGAAAATAGAACCTATGCAACTATATGCAGTACGCACTCACGCGCCATGAAAACTTTGAGCGCCAACTCTATCTCTGTACCGAATTTTATTAAAATCCCTTTAGTGGTTTAGACGTGAAAGCCTAACAGACAGACAGACAGAGTTACTTTCGCATTTATAATACTCGTAAGGATATTAGTAAGGATTATCCCCTTTTTTGGCGCAGTCAGGTAATAATAAGGCATTTTTTTCTGCGGAATTTGTAAAAAAAACTCATTGCGTATTAAATGCCTATCTTCCTTTTTAAATTCTAGTTCAAGGTTGATTATAACCGCGTTAGCTTCGAGCAAATTCATTTAGTTACGGCATTATTAAGTAAGAAATATCACAACGTCGAAATTCGCATGAAAATAATGATTATATATTGCATTCTCTTATGTAAGTTATTAGTATGCCAGTAATTGTTGTTCACACTTTTTAAATAATTATGATTACATATTTTATATCTTAAGTTAATCTGAGGAATTTAAGATATAATTTTTCGAATCAGATATTACGTTATTGGTACAGGAATTTATTACATTTGAAAAATTGTTAAGTTAGTCATGAATTTCTTTCATATTTGATGGAGACACAAAGACAAATAAAACATATGTTAACGTTGTCCAGAAGCGACTCCGTATTTACTAAGAACTATTCTGCTTACCTTTATTATCACATTTTAAAATGCATTTGAATATTTTCTATTAATTTTGTTGCATAAAAAATAACTGGTGTGGGCATAAATTCGTTGGGTAACAATATTTTTCTCTCCCTCCCTTTTTTTCAATTTCAATCCGATATTTTGATATACAGTCAAAGCATGTCCCAAGAAACTTAGACACCATATGGCATAACAAAACGAATGACAATAATGTTATAACCAAAACGTACCAATGCTTATCACGATAGTATAGTGGTTAGCACTATACTCCCGCAAAACATCAACAAAAAAAACACCAGTGGCAGGTTGAAGACAGCATAACATGCAACTAACAAAAACCTTTACCAATAAAAGTTAAAAAAAAAAACAAACTACACCGACCAACTGACATCCTTAGAAATGTGAGTCATCCTTCTTTTTTTTTTGACATCTAACGTTAAGAAATGGTTAGTGGTCATACATGCACAGGAAGCCAGTGTATCCGGTCCTTTACAAACCATACATAATAGAATAGATGAGCTTGCTTGTGACAAGGGGCCTTTTTATTACCTTTTCAAAGCTCTATTTTAAAATTCTAATATTTTAACGGCTAGAAATTAAAATAAAATCACGCTAATGTGCATGTGTGTGTACGAATTGTGCATTCATTTAAAGCATATACTAAAAGATAGTGAAAAAACTGAATATCGATTCAAACTCTGTTTAATTACAATTTCTAAGCTAACCAAAAAACTTTCTTTAATTTATGCAATTCCCACTAAATTTCATTTACACTTCAGAGTTCTGTCTGTATATTTCAGTTTCTTTTTCCAATATCTAGAACTCGCTTAATAGCAACTTAAAAAATAATTATGTAATACATACTAAATAGGTCACAAGGTAAACTTCCAAGATACAAACTCTCCTACATAAATATATCAGTATTATCAACAATTAGATCTACCACAACATTATCACTTGTCTACCGTTTCCGTCTCACACCTTGCTGGCTGCGCGTGCGCACAGCGCACACAAGCAAACGCACGCACACACGCGCACAAGTCGGTCACTGTCGATGAAAGCCGGCGCGTGAGTCGAATACAACCGAAGCACGCTTTCAAGGCACATCCAAGTTATGGCGGACTTGTTTTCTATTAAAAATATTATGAAAGATATATCTTTTATTGAACTTTTTATTTAATATAAAAAACGAATAAATATTGTTGGTACATGGTCTGTTGACTCAGTGACAGATTAATTACCTAAGTGTACTAGAAAAAAAATGAAAGTTGCTCTTTTTAAGGAATTTATAATACGAAAATTAATTAAAAATATTATGTTAGCATTTTGAAATACATTTAAATTGCAGTGACTCAGTGAGTTATAGTACAAAACAATTACAAAAACTAAAAGGTCCATGCTAACCTTACCCTAAAAAAAATAATTCACAGCTTAACACTCGACTTTCAAATCTAATAGTGTTACAATAAAGTCCAGTTTACATCGACGATTGATTGTTGACATTAAACAGCAAAAAAATCTCGCGTGCAAAGGTCGTTGTGTGTTCGAATGGAAAAACACAAATATACATAAACAGGTATTCGATAAACAGACAGACGTGTTTTGTTGTCCGTACCTGTAAATCTTGTATAATTTCTATATTTCTCAAACACAAGAATCATTTGAATTTAAACCTTATTTTAATTAGCATAGATGATTTTTTTGTTCAATGCGGTCGTTTCACCTATTGATCGATTTTAAGTCATAATAAATAATAATGTATTACAAAAATATTTTAGATTTTTGATAGGGCTTATATAGATATGTATATAGGAATTGTTACTCAATCCTTCCGTTTTAGAAAATAGTATAATTTGATTGGTTCGATTTTTTGTGTTTTCAAAGAGAGCAACATAGATATTCACCTCATGTATTTAAATCCGTCCGTTAATCCGTTGTAATTAAATAAATAAATAACTGCTCAGGCCTAAAACTAAACTAAAATTTTGCCATAAAATTAATCTTATTTTATTATAAACCAAAAAAATCGAAAACAATGAATTGCTAGATTAGCTTCGAGTTTCTGAGACATTTTAAAGACGTATTTACATTAGTAGTTTTCCCAATGATTTATGAAATTGTGTAAACATAAACTATTAAATAAATAAATAACATGTTATCAGGCGTCAAGCCAGTTGCGATCAAGATGGAAACTTGTACTAATATGGAAGGCAGTCTTGTCAATCTATTTGGACATTGATATCGCTTCGAAAGTCCCGTGTCAAGGTATATGACGATACTTGTATTTAATTATAGAATATTTATTAGAAATTTTGTTTTGAGACGTTAATCAGTTGACTGTTTACCGTCTGAAGTAAAGACTTCAATTAGAACTTGACTTTCAATTATTTATTTGGTACTTCTTCTTTCTTTGTATCATTTTCAAAAATTTTATTCGTTTGTCATGTTTAGAGTAGAAACATTTTACAAAATAGGTAGTTTAAAAAGTTTACAGTTCCTATCTATATCTATACTAATATATAAAGCTGAAGAGTTTGTTTGTTTGTTTGTTTGAACGCGCTAATCTTAGGAACAACTGGTCCAAATTGAAAAATTATTTTTGTGTTCAATAGACCATTCATCGAGGAAGGCTTTAGGCTATAAACTATCACGCTGCGACTAATAGGAGCTAAGATACAATGGAAAATGTGAAAAAAACCGGGCAGTTATATCTAAATCATAACTTATATCTTCTACCCACGGGGACGAAGTCGCGGGCAACAGCTAGTTATTTAATACTCAGAAAACGCTGCCAAGCCCACAGTATTTGTCATTTAATACTAATCTATATTTATAGTCATTTAATAATCTTTGTTACTGATGTTCTATCACATAAACTTATTTCGCTTTTTTGTGCCATGTCAATAACAATGTAGACATACAAAATACGTTTTACGATAGAATACGCTTCAAAAATATCACAAACGATCCCTATCTCGTCCAAATACTTGCGACAGACAAGGATAGATGAGTTTACCTGAGTTTAGTTTTTTGTGAAGCTTTACGCAGGCTTAGGAAATAATCTACTCAGCCATAAACACAATGAGCGACCCCTGTCAATAAATCCATTATTATTACGTTCCTCTGACGTCATGGTTTTGAACTCATTTTATTCTCACCACTCGCTCACATTCATGTCAATTATAACTAAACTTCAAAGAGTAGTCCCAAATCTTGTTCTAGGGGGAAAAAATCCTAGCCATTGTCTTGTCTTTTCTTTTGGATATGTAGAGCTGTCCCAATCTTATTTTTATCGTAATTATTGTAGTAGGCTACTATTTATGACTAAGTTTTATTTCAAATTCGAATTAATATTAAATAAAGTAGTGTCTAAATGAAGAGTATAAATAAATGTCAGTTATAAGGCAAACATGATCAAATCCGAACCAAAGGCAGCAATGGGAAGCTATATTCATAAAATCGTTAAAAACAAAACCATATTCCTATACAACAATAAATGAATAAACATAGATATTATTCTAAAAGTCTCATTAGCAATACCTTGAAACAGCCAGTTCGAATACGGCGAATAAAAACTAAAAAATGCGGCTCGTCGAGGTACCGTCGCGTGCGCATCGCCGGCCTTGACAGCGTGACTTTTGAGATCCATCTAAATGTCGGGATCGGTAATACTAAAGGCCAAAGCCATTTGAATATCATAACACTAATAATATGTATTGTTGCTCATGTTCAATTAAATGGACATCCGTTAACTTGCTGTAATAGATGTTTAATTAATAATGTGTTGTTTAATTATGATGAAAAAATTCGGGCACATTGGAATTGTACTCGAGCGCGGGGATGTAATACTATTTTCAATGGAAACGACGACAATGAAAATGATTTTGAGCCCCTTCTTTCTCTGCTCTCTTTTTCTCTTTTTTCCCCTGCCTATGGTGACAGGGTGGTATTTACAAAATACAGCCCGGTTAAATAAAGCGATGTTCTTCTCTTTCCAGATTTTTTAAAATTCAATTTACCATTTTTTATCGACAGCCTTCGCTAGGCTACTTATCAAAGAGTTCTAGTTTATAAAACAACCTTCCACCAAGACAGCTATGCAATTTGCGTTTACCGGTGAAAGAATTTGATCAGCTATGTTGACATAAACAGTAATCAGGTTAACACGCTAAGATAAACATAACGTAAGTACGATGTCATGTCTACTTCACAAAGTCAGAAACGACACTCTACAAATCACTTGAGGCAAAACTATTGCAGTTGTGGAAGAGAGATGCCGATATATGCCTTGTAGTGTGCTGTCTTGTTTCCTCGCCTGTCACAGTGATATTTTATGAAGTTATGGTAGGTTTCTAGAACAGGTTATATGTAGGCCTATCGGTGGTAATGACATATTTCCTCTGATTGACGTGAGACAAGCGGGTCTGTGTTTAAGTAGATTTCCTGATTAGAAAAGTAAAGTAGTAGTTTCTTATATCAAAGTATCACGAAAATATCTGGTTATTTATAATCAGTACATTTAGCTGCAGAAAAACAAATAAAATTGATATAATGTACGCTTACTCTCACAGCCCGTTTGGATGGAATCTGACACGATCGGAACCCCCCAGGTAGGTGCCCCCCACCTTTCAAAATACGGAAGCTGTGATTTTAATTTCTAAAACGCAAACAAAATCCAAAAAAAATTATGTGTGTTTAGGATCGAACTCGAGACCTATGACTTGGCAGTCCTTCGGTCTTACCACTAGGCTATCGCAACAACTAATATACGAGTGGGTGGAATTACGCGCAAAAGCTTTGTAATACACCCGACTTCATTTCATAATAAATTATTTGATTAAATCGTGTCCTCAAACTAATATCTAAGTTACGTTATAACAAGATTGACAAGTAATAATTATTATTACACAAATAACGGTCATGTAATTGAAATTATCTGTGTAGGTATTTCAAGGTTTGTAACAAATACAGTCAAACAATAACAAAGATTTACGAATATGTACTTTAGGCTGCTGTGATAAGAACGATATTAGTGTAAGCTGTTACATTAAATGTGTGGCTTGGTATATGTAGCGACAATGCTATTAAGACATACATTATTGAATTGTTTGTTAAATGTAAATTACTTTTCAAATTAAGTTATTGTTATTTACATTTCGACAGTTTATTAAGCTTTTTAATTTTTTGTCTGGTTGCAATATTGTGCACGCACTGTTTGCCAAAGCCCTCGTACCTATGCATTTTAAGCACAAGTCAAAAATTTGGATAAAGTTTACGGGAAGACTTAAAGAAAACAAAAATATCAATACGACTAATAGGAGCGAAGATAGGTACAATGGAAAATGTGAAAAAACAGGGCAGGTATAAATCATAACTTATATCTTATACCCACGGGGACGAAGTCGCGGGCAACAGCTAGTCAATTTTAAAATAGCACTGTAGTGAGCAGTCTTATTAGTAAGGGTCAAGGATTTGTAACAGGTGTGAATACTCAGGTTTTTTCCTCAGTCATCATTTTAATTACTCAACTAATATAGGTTAAGTAATCATTTATTTTAATTTGTGCTAAGATATGTTAGTTAAGGCTTATTCATTTAATTCGTTTCGCTTCTAATTGAGGGACATGGGTTTAAATTTGTAAGGAAGACAACGAAGAATTATTTCTCTTTTGTTTTTACAAGACTCATGTTATTTAAACATAATTGGTATTTCTGTTCAAAAAGTAAC